>NW_006432669.1:11979679-11998865 GCF_000325575.1 Pteropus alecto
GAACTCCTTACCCCAAATAAATAGTGATTTGATAAAGCTAGACAGAGTGATTTGATAAAGCTGACTCTTCATGTTTTTCTCTGATTCAGAAGAAAGAAAGCATGGGGAAAAGACTCAGATTTGGGTAATACATAAGGGCTTGGCATAATTTGGAGCAAAACCCCCCAAACTTCTGGAGGTACAAGTGGAAATACAAGTAGTACAAGTGTGTTAGTCAGGGTTCTTCAGAGAAGTGAAACCAATAGGAATGTGTATATTTTCTAAGGAATTGGCTCACATGATTAGGGAGGCTGAGAAGTCCCACAATCTGTTGTCTGTAACCTGGAGGCCCAGGAAAATTGGTGGTGTAATTCCAGTTAAGCCGAAAGGTTTGAGAACCAGAGAGGAGCTTGTGTAAGTCCCAGTCCAAGTTCAGGAGAAAGCAAATATCCAACTCAAGCAGTCAGGGAGAGTGAATTCTTCCTTTTTCTGCCTTTATGTTCTATTTTGGCCACCAACCTACATTGGGGAGGGCCATCTGCTTTACTTGGTGTACCAATTCAAATGCTCATCTCATCCAGAAACACCCTCCCAGACACATCCAGAAATAATGTTTAACTAAATATCTGAGCATCCCATGGCCCAGTCAAGTTAACCATCACCACAAGCAAACCTTAATATTCCACTGGAAAACCTGTATCCTCCCAAAGCAGATAAAGCTACTGACAAATTCAGTACTGAGAATTTTAAGCAACCATTGCTCAATGCTCCCACTATGTTGCCTAGATGTTTTTCAAGGACAGCACAGCTCAGCCTGCCAAGTCAATGGTGCTATCCTAAGAGTGAAGAACCAACCAGAAATTGAAGGTCACTCCCTATAGGACACAGACACTTAACAGGAGAGAGTTACTCACAGTACAGCAGTCTGTCAAAAAATGCAGAGGAAAAAACTGTCAACTGCAGTGATGCAAATACTTAATTGTATTCCTTTCCCAACTTGCATAAAACAGACATGTAGAATCGATAGTGTAATTAGCACCCAGGATTCAAGTATCAGGAAGGCTAAGAGTAGGGCCGAAGAAGACTAAGGGGGTGTGGGAGAAATATATGTAGGGATACGTTTTTTTAAAGGCTGCTTTATTTTCCTAGGGCTGCCGTATCAAATTACCATATACTTGGTGATATGAAACAACAGAATACATTTTTGCTGTTCTGGAGGTCAGAAGTCTGAAATCAAGGTGTTGGCAGGATCTTGCTCCCTCCGAAGGATCTAGGAGAGAACAATTCCTTGCCTTTTCCAGGTTCTGGTGGCTCCTGGCATTCCATGGCCCGTAGTAACATAACTCTAATCTCCACTTCTGTCTTCACATGGCCTTCTTCCCTGTGATTCTGTAGGTCCTTTACTCTTTTGTACAGACATTCTCACTGGATTCAGGATCCACCCTCAACCAGTATGATCTCATCTCAATTCTTACATTAATTACATCCATAAAGTTGTTATTTCCAAATAAGTTCCCATTCCGAGGTTCTAGATAGACATGAATTAGGGGAACATTATTAAACCCACTATAAAAGGACTACTAAGAGAAATTATGAGCCATTTATTATTTAAATTGATCTTTAAATTGATCAATAAATGAGTCATTTATTATTTAAATTGATTTAAATTATTATTTAAGAGAAATTATGAGTCTTTTATTATTTAAATTGATGGCTGGTTTCTGTACTTCAAGTCTCATAAAACAGAAATGAAAGTTTTGGCCCACCTGAGCGCTTATCTGAGGCTGTGGGGAGAATATCTTGGCATCCCAGTTTTATGCTCATTCAGGTTGTTTGCAGAATTTAGTTACTGTGGCTGTTGGACTGAAATCCCGTTTTCTTGCTGGTTGTTGCCTAGGGGTCATTTTTAGCTTCCAAAGGCCAACTGCAATCTTTTGCTCCTGGTCTACTTCCTCCTTCTTCAAAGCTAGCAATGGCAGGCTGAGTCCTTCTTACACTTGAATATCTCTTCTGGCTTCTCCTTCTGCCTCACCTGTCCAAGTTCCCTTTCCACCACAGATTTCTGCCTTCTTTCATCACATCTTCCTCTGATTCCAGCCAGAGAACGTTCTCTGCTTTTAAGGGGTCATGTAATTAGATTGGGGCCACCTAGACAATTTAGAAGAATCTCCCAATTTTAGGGGCTCTAACCTTAATTATAATGGCAAAATTCCTCTCACAATGTAATGCAACCTATTCAGATGTTCCAGGGATTAGGGTGTGAACATCTTTTAGGGATGCGGGAGCATCACTGGCCTACCATGCTTAAAGTATTCTATAGTTCTTTGTAACTATCCTCAATTATACATATTTCTAAGCTTCATATTTGTGACAGGTTTTTGCCTACAGAATCCCGTGGCCTGTTTACACTAAAACACTCCAAGGATATTGATGATATTTTTGCTTTTGATTTTATGTTTTTCCTTCCCTTTGCACCAGTAGACCTTTATTGGATATTTGTGACTGAGAGCCTAAAGAATAATATTAGTAATCCTCACTCACCTCTCAAGGGTGCTTTGAAGATTGATGTTCCATAAAAATTCTAAATTGAAATTTTAATTAAAGTGTGTATGTGAGTTAATGAGATTGGGGATCAGATTTCCAATTTAGCTAATCCACTGGATTTTTTTTTTCAAAACTACAGGATCAATTATTTTTTTCCCTGAGAAAGTCTCATAGTATAAAAATTTGATGCAGTTCATTATTTTTCTGTTAGTGAGCAATTTGAATAAAAATACTGAATAAATATTATTTTGAATTATTGAAAGAATCACTTTCACTTTATTTTAAGATGTAAAATAAAAGTAGAAATTAAAACATGCACAGTATAGGTTTGTATTTGTCTTTGCTCATTTTAAATGGCTCTGTCTACAATTTCCATAGGACAATACTTATATGGGCTCATTAGATTTGACTTGGTAAACTTGCAATTAGTGAGATATACAGGCCTACTTTCTCAATAGTTCGAGGCTTACTTTAATTTTAGATTTTATTATGGCTACTTCCAAAACTTATTAAAAGCAAGTTTGTATAATTAAACCCATTACGAGACCAAATTCTTAAAAATAAAAGTTAGACACAAATATAGCCGGAATCATTATTTTTGTATTTCTAAAACCACATTTTCCATCTAATTTTATTTGCAGGGTAGATTATCAATATAGATATAAAATTAGGAGTTGGATCATTGCTATGATTTAAACTTACCTCCCCCCTTCCAAAGTTGTAATAAAATCTACTAAGTGCATGGAAATTGAGGAATGGGCCGAGTTTGATGTCTGGCTTTTAGGGAGAACCTTCACTTTTCTTGACTTAAGTCTCCAGGAAGGATTTCAGTTGGAACAATGCTCTGGCTCTCCCCAGGGAAGGGAGAATGACTTACCTGATTAGTGAGATTGGGAGAAGAAATGTATTTAGAGTCTCCTGGGTATGCCTTTTTTTTTTCCTTTAGAACCAATCTCACTGCTCCTTCATATAGTAGACTCATAGGGAAAAGGTGGGAAGGATGGTGGTTTTTCATTTGTGAAAGTGACCAAATGAATGGGCCCATGTAATTCTATGAGGCATAATTAATAAGGGCATTTGGCTGTAGATCTAAAGAAACCTTCTCCAGTCAGCTTTTTTTTTAGTAATGTAACTGACATATTGACATCTATCTCTCTAGCTATCAAGTTTCATTTCTTATTTGTTCTAACCAAGGAAGAAAAGATTCAATTTATTTATTTATTTATCCATTTATTTATTTATTTATTTATTTATTTTTAAAATCCCCAAATAGGCATCAGATGTGTCTAAGAAGAAATGCATTAGAGATTGAGGTGGCTCTAAGGCTGTAAAACATCCAGGAATTCTCAGAAACTGTCAGGAAGAATTTTGGACTTCCAAGGCTATGGAATTAGGGATTTGAAGCAAATTTTAATCAGACCTTGGTCAAATTGCTTAAACTTTTAGCAATTCAGTTTATTTATCTACAAAACAGGGATAACAGTACCAATCACAACAATTATACACACACACACACACACACACACACACACACACACAGAGAGAGCTTTGGAGAGAAAGCAAATGATACATAGAGGTCCATAATGGTTATTTATTATTTATTATGATTATTATGATTACTATTATAAGGTCAGGGAGGCTGTAATTGACAATTAAATTGCACAAAGAATTTAAAAGAAGTAGATAAATTGTTAGTACTGGACATTTAATGTAGGTAGCTGCAGGCAAGCACTAAATGCAGCTGAGTTTTCTGGCAAAATGGCAAACTGGTCAGCATTGGGTTATGTAGCTGTCACCAAAGAAAGAAAACATACTTCTTTTCTAAAGATAATGTTTGGTTTCTTTGGCATAAAAGGCACATTCTCTATTCTGGCCACCAAACTTAATCAGACTGTATTTGGTGAGAAGCTGAAAGAGATGGAAGATTCCAAGGATCTGGCAGAACTCGGGGACGTGTTATTTTTAAGGACACCTTTGAATACTCCAGTTAAAGAGGTGAGCGAAAGGCATAGTTACTAGAAAAAGTCTGGTTGCGTGTCAAACTGGAAGAAGATTATAAACAGTAAAAAAGCAGTAAGGTAGGTAGCTAGAGGACTTGGGAACATAGAGCAGATGTAGACCAGATGAGTTTAGACTATTTGAGAACAAAATCTAATTACCTGGCTTGAGACCGAATATTTCCTCTATGAAATAAAATATTTGCCAGAGTATGTGCCAGAATGGCAACAAATTCTTGAAGAAACAACAAGGGCTTTCTCAAGAACAAAATAACCTTTTTCTATGTTCTGTATCCCTTATTTTATTAAGTCAGTCATTCATTTATTTCTTACTACATATTCATTGTTAGATATTGTGGGGAATATTGATGAAACAGAATACATGTATATTAACCTTCAAGTAGTTTCTAGATTATGTTTTGGAAATACTGTTCATTTGAATCTACCTTTCATGAACATTACAACACTGATTATGTCCTGTGGGAAACACGGTATGAAAACCTGCTCCCAATATCCCTGGGGAGAAAAGCACCTGGAAATATCAAAGGTAAAATCAGTTTATTTTTGCAATATTCTAGAGAGGAAGAGCACTTACTTCTCAAAAAATTAAAAATAATTATGGCCTTATTGTATATTGAGTGCAAGTACCACAAAGATGAAGGTTCCTAAAGGTTGCTTTCCCCATATTACAGTGGTTCTATGATGCTTCTACCATCTTTAGATCATGATCGTAAGACTTAAAATAGTCTTACAATGCAAATTTCAATAGTCTACAGAGTTTATACAGACTTGCGATAGTCTGCAGAAGCTGAATATGAGGCTATACTGTGAAAACTGTTATGGGCCAGCTCTACTTCCTGTGTTCATTTACATGAAGGATTTCCACTCAACTCTCCAGTACGAGAAGTGACATTGGTTCCCACCTGTTCCTCCTCTTGGGAGGAGTGACTGGCACCCAACGGATCATGCAAGCTGGGACATAGGGCCATTCTATTGAAAATTGGCCTATACGAGTCATTGCTCTTAGTTTATATCAGTCCTGCCTTTGCTCAGGGAGGGTGTGTGTTCTCGCTTCCTCCTCCTTGAGATGGCAGATAAGGTAGGCCTCGTTTCTGGTAGATCAGCTCTGTTCTCTTTGAGTTTTTCCACTTGACATATGGTAGAGACTTCTGTGTCATGTGCATTTCAAGTCTAGGTTGTTGGAGAGGGGGAGGAGATCCCACTATGCTTTTCAGTTTAGTTTTCCTAGTAACAAATACCTGTAAGCATATTTTGACCCTCATTTGGTTCTTTAGGTTTATTTTCTCTTGGTTAGCATCTAGATGGAAGGAGGGAGTAATGGGTTAATGAGTGCCCAGACTTCCAACAAAGAATACAAAATAGGTTTTAACCTTGATTCTGCCCATACTCTCTGTGAGATTTTGGATCAGTTACTTGGCTTCCCTAAGCCATGTCTATTTACTGAGAAAATGTCATATTGCAGGTGAAAATGCCCAACCCAGTTAGCAGCTTTTAGTTTGGTTTTCATAAATGTTGGCCTCTTTCTAGCTTTCATTCCCTTAGACTCTTGCCTGGCAGGTTCTGCTGAGGAGGGTCTATTTCTCAGCTTTCTATCTGCCTTTAAGAATGAGCAGCTGGAAAAAGTGAGCTATTTAAGGCCTGTCTGAAGTACTGTGTACATGAGAGGAAAAATAATCCAAGAAATTGGTAATAGCCCCAGACTTCTTTCTAAAATAAAATTGAACCCAATTCCAAGTTTTTGACATCTTAAGACATTTTATTACTTTTTACTCAAGCTTCCTAGGGTAATTCAGCACTTAAATTCTCATAACGAATTTAAATGATATGTTGGTAAAAATCTTTCTGCAGCTGGAACTAGGAAGTCAATGAGAGCTGATGTAATAACTGATTTGTGGTAAGCATTGAATCCTTTTGCTCTTTATCTAGAAATGAATAGTTTAAAAGTTATTTCTCTGCAATACAAATGTTATCAATTTCTTTGAAACACAACTACATTGTTTTTTTAACTCCAGTATTGAAAACATTTAATTTAAAACTGGAGATTAATTTCATGGAGGGAGGGCTAGGATTAAGTTTTATTTAGTAAATAAGAAGACATGATAGTGCTCTCACAATCCATAAATTTATTTAGGGATGGTTTTCTTGAGGTAAGTTCTCTTTATCTGAAAGATTCCATCGTCAGCTATCAATGTGTCTAAAACCTGTCCAGTGTTTCAGTCCCAACTAAGGACTTGCTTCGTACATGGAACTTTTTCTGACAATTCCAGGCCAAATGGTCTTCATATAGCTGAACTCCTTTTGAACCTATAGTAAGTTGCACAAAGAGTGGTCCAGCAGATAACAAATAGACTTTTAGAGTCAGATCCGTGTTCACATCTTGGCTTTTAATTTATTAGCTGTGGATCTTTGGGAAAGTTAACTCCTTTAAGATTCATTCCTTAAATACAAAATCGGGATAATAATTAACTATTTTGCTGTAGAGATTGAATTAAATGATTGCATAATATATTTGAAGTAGCCAGAAGAATTACTGATCAAAAACAATGGACCCATTCTACTCATTCATTAATTTGTTAATTTTATAAATATTTATCGAGTAACTACTATGTGCTAAGTACTATACTATGAGTTGGCAATAAAAAGTTAAAATAGAAAAAATCATTTTCCTTAGGAGCTCACCAGTTAGTGGAAGATAAATTAGTAAAGAGGAATATTATAAAGTACTAAAATCCATGATAGACGGATGTGTAAGATGCGAGGAGGTATATTGGAGGAGTGCCTAAGCCAGTAAGGGAAGGAGTCAAATGGGAAGAAAAGAGGAGAAGGTCATCGTGTGTAAAGGAAACAGCTTGTATATGAGCAAGAAAGTGAGAAAGAGCCTGTCCTATTCAGTGCAAATTTCATAAATTTTAGCTTAGCTAAAGCATGGGAAAATTGGCAATAAGTGAGATTGGAGAGGTAGGCAGAGAGCCCCAGGACAGCAGCATTAAGGAGCTTAAAAGTAACGTTATGGACTTGGAATTTTATACTAAGGAAAAAAAATATGAATGGATTCTAATCTTGAGAAACCAGATTAGATTTACATGCACTTTTAGAAAGATAAGTGTTAAATTTGGTGGAGAATTTATTAAAATGGAGTTAAAGGGGAGGTAAGGAAATTGATTAAGAAGTTGTTATAGCCTAAGTTTGAATGATGAGGGCCTGATTTAAGACACTAATATTGGAGATAGATAGAAGATGAAGATTCAAGGAAGAGTAGGTTTTGGTGAAACATAAGGGAGAAGAATGAGTAATAGATAATTCTCATATTAACAGTGTTAGGTCATATAAATTGGACCATCATAGGCCAGCATCATTAAGCTCTCAATCCTAGTAAATTCTCCTTGCTTTGCAATTAGGGGGATCATTTTGTAAACTATATAAATGTCTAACCAATGTACTGTATACTTGAAACTAATTAAAATAAATAAATAAATTTATTTGAAAAATTCTCTTTGCTTTGATTCCTGATGCATCTTCTGTTAATTCTGATTAACTTGTAATATTCCTAAAAGAAGACTGTGCTAGTGGGGGTGATTCGAATAGACATTTATTTGGCAGTTATAGTTCTCACTGTAAATTAATACATTTTTATTCTGGCTTAATAAATCAGCCTTATAAATTGGTCTAATGTAAAGCTGCCCATGAAAAACTTAGCCATTCTTGGTATGCTGACAGTATTCGATCTTGAGCTACTAACAGTGACCCAGGACTGAGGTGAATCCACCAAAGTAATGCCATTCTGTGAGGTGAAATATGGGGGACTCTGGAAGATAATCTTACCATCATTATTTAGTGAGATGCTGTAAAAATTTCAGCAAGTATGAATTCATATCCTGAGTGTGATTTGTAGGAGAAACAGCTAAGTCTCATAGGCAGCTAGATAAAGGCTATGCTAATTAGGATAAGTAACACTTGCTGTTGTAACAATCCCCCCAAATCTCAACATGTTAACTCAGTAAAAGTTTATTTCTTGTTCATGCAAAGACCAATGTAGATGTTTCTGCTTGGCAGCCTTCCTCGTGGTCATTTAAGAACAATGGCTTCTATGGTCTTGTGATCTTACAATTTCCTAGGGCTTCCAAGTCTCCTAGATTATCTGCATCAACTGGCTGATGGGAAGAGAGAAAGTAAGGAAGACGCATGGAAGGTGTTTTGTGGCCAATCCTAAAGATGGCTCATCTCATTAACACTATATTCTGTTTACAGAATTCATTCACATGGCCATATCAAACTACAAGGGAGGTTGAGAAATGAAGTCTAGCAGTATACCAAAGAGATAGAGGAAATGTTTGGGTGGACTCTTAGATTGGGTGGACTCTTAGATTTTCTAGCATTAAGTAAGCAATATAAGCCCATTTTAAACTCTTTATTTTAGTACTAAAAAGAATAACATCAAGGATTATTCAGATAGCATATATAGATAGAACTGGAAAAAAAAATGGAGAGAGTGACTGTGAACTGTACATTTGAACTTTTCCCTGAATTTGTATCTTCAGAAAGGCTAAGATTATACCCCACAGTTCTTGTGTGTCTTAAGTACAGCCTTATGCTCTGAGGCTTCCCTCTGGTTCTACTTTTAAAACTTCTCATAGGTAGAGGATCTGATGAATTCAGGCTCAGTAGGATGTTAATGACTGATACAGCTTAATATACTAGTTTCCTAAGGGAATTTGAATTGTGAGAAATGCAGGAAGCCGCAACTTAAAGGAATGAATCTCTGTAAATTTTTAGACACCACTGAGTAGATGGAGACATAATTTTATGAGAGTCAGAGATGTCTTCTTGTTGACCCTGTAATTATATCACAAAACAGCTGCTAAGACTCCCTGCTGTTGACAGAGCCTGCACTTAAGAGACTAGACAAGATAAGGCTGAGCTGCGAAATTATAAAACCGTTGGAAAATCTTCATGTGAGAACAACATGGGGCAATCCTCTCACCAAAATAGCTCAGAAATCCATGTCAATCAGTTACAGTGAGCATCCAAGAGCCTCACTCATAAATCACAGCAACCATCCAAGGATAGAGGGAAGATAAAGAGAGATGGGGTTTATGACCTTAGAAACAAAGGGATGTAAAATGAGGTTGTCTAGGCTGGCCCTCCAGGACAGTAGCATTATGGTGGGTTCAGCATGTTCCTGAGCCTTATCTTGACTTTGTTGGTTCCTACAATTTACCTAATTGATGCATCAGGCTTGAGGGAGTGGTTCGGGTCTGAAAAATCATGCTATCTCAACTCACAAAGGATTGTTTTACAACCAGACACATTATTTATTTTATAGAGAACTATGGTTGGCAAGAGGACCTGAAAATTAATGTCAGTTGGTTAAGGCATTCTCTCCCTGGAAGGAAAGTCTCTGTAGAAGGCAGCATAATGGAACTTGCCACTCAAGATTTTGCACACAGAGCTACAGACCCAGAGAATCTTGGCTTTGAAGACTACTTGCTTTGAAACCTGGGGAATATCACTTACCCTTCATGAGCTGCAGCCTTTTCATTTATAAAATGGATTTAGAAAGAGTAGGCTGAAAGAATAAAATGAATTTATATATGCAAAGTACTCACCACATGACTGGCAACTAGCTAGATATTTTAAAAATCTGTAATGAATTTTTAAATCTGTAATGATTTAAAAATCTATAATGAAACACATAGGAATTAGGGGGAGAATCTGTGGAAAATGTCATTGTTCTATAATCTATGGAATCAAGGGAAGCTGATTATTGTCTGCTGGTCAGGTCACCATCTCCTCTAAGATGCCAAAGACACACTGACTAGTTCCTGCTCATTGACTTCCTTCTTTCTAGACTCTGTATAGACAATAACGCATTCTTAAATGTGATGGATTAGGTCTTCCACTCTGTTGCATGCCAGCTCAAAGCATACAACAAAGCCATGTTGATCGGCCTTGAGCGCCAGATTACTGACAAATACCACATTCACAAACCATCTCAAGCAGAATTATTGCTGTAGTTGATTAAGTGTAACCATTGTATGCTCATTCTTACCATTTCCAAACATAGTGGGTGGCTTTATCTTATGTTATAGCACTTTATATACTGACTGTGGAGCTTAGTATGTATTTCTGACTGATTCAATTTGTCTCAAAAGGGTGAAATAAAGTTTAGTTACAGTTAACAGAAAAGGTCCTGGCTAGTTTGAGCAGAAAAGTATTTCATACAGGGAATTAGTCTGCTGCAACATTGTTCAAAATGGTAAAGAAACAGCGGTTAGGCTGAGCCTCTGGGGATGATTGCACAGTAAAAGTAACTGCCGAATTGACCCACCAAGAGAGCTGCCAGTCCTGTCACACTTAAAACAGACAGAGAATTAGGAAGCTGCTATTTAAACTGCTGGTTCTAGGTTTATACCACGTTGACTATAATCCAGGAAGTTAGTGCTGAAGTTTTGGCTCCATCCCCATGTGCCTGCTGAAATCCATACCAGTAATGGATGGCTCACATACTGCTTCTATTTAACTCATTTCTGAAACAACTCTGTGTGCTTGTATCTGGCATAATTTGCCACATCCATAACCAAATATGCAAGGGAGTCTGGGAAATGTTGTTTTTAGCTTTCTAGCCTTGAAGGATAATACAAGAAGAATGAGATAGATGTTGAGTGAGCCAATCAGCTGCATACCCCCCAGGCAAGTATCTTTGTAACAAAGTAATAATTTCAGGTCCTTCAGAGAATATAAAGATGAGTAATCCAGATTCTATCCTTGAGAGACCTATAATCTAATAAAAGAGAAGAGACAAATTTAGTGATTTTACGTTTTGGATTGCTTCCTCAAGAATCTGGGAAGGTTTTCTTCCTAGGTATTCATAAAGTGTATTTCTTCTATCATAACTTTAACACACAGTATTGTAACTGCTGGTTATTTTATCTATGCATTTAGTGGGCTATTAGATATAGAAGGCAGGAACCATGTCTATCTTGCTTACTGTTAAATAGCCAATGTTTAATCCAGGGCCCGTAAATATATGTTGAATGGGTAAATGAAAAAAATATTTTAAGTAGTATTTCATTCGTAATAGCATAGAATATTTTCTTCCTGCCAGATTTCAATCTTGTCTGTAGGCTAAATTAGAAGACTTTTAACAATAAAATGAACACTGATAGTAAGGGAATATATTTCCTAATTAAAGCCCATAAGTACTAAATTCTCCCTAAATGACAACTGCATATATGTGGCTGAAAATACTGTCTGCATTTAATTTCCTTTTGCTAATTGCATGAGAAGTTAATAAAGAGAAAACTGTTGTGCTACCTGAGTGAAGCCACTTGCTAGTTGGTATGAAAATTAGATTCATAGTCAAGCCTGCCCATTCGGAATTACTTCCGGGGAATAGGCAATCCAAGATGTTACTGGATCTGGGAAGATGCTCTGTATTTATAAACAATATTGGAAACATCACTTGCTGCTGCTGCTACTACTACTATTAATTTACATTTAAAATGTATGGTAAGTGTGAATCATAGGGCTTAGTGCTTTCTAGTTATGATCTCATGTAATTCAATTTAATTTAAAATCACAACAGTTTATGTGGTGAGATGCTATATTATCTCATTTTGTAGCTGATAAAACTAAGGCTTGGAGAGTTTAAATAATTTGTCCAATATTAAGAAGTTAGTGATCTAATAAGTAGGCTCACAAAGCCTGGTCTCTCTGATACCAAAATCGGCATTCTTAACTCCTAAGAATTTCACCAGTAGGTTTTCTTATTGTGTAAGAAAACTCTTCTTATCACAAATATTAACAGTGTATGGTACTCTCCCACTTATACGATGCTTTTCTACCTGGCAACTCTTTTTAATCCTCACACTGTCCATGAAAATTATTCCTACCTCCACTCCACAGGTTCTCAAATAGAAACTTAGAATGAGTAGAGTTAAGCCTCTAATGGAGGTATCATGATTAAATGCTGATCTTGTAGCTTTTCATCACACTCCCTCCCACAATGTAAAGTAAAGACCTGCAGGCTGTAATCTTTTCCCAATGGCTCCCTGGGACCCTGCGGCCACCAGAGCTGGTGAGCTGATTCTTGGTTATCATAAGTGCAACCATCATGGCACATGGAGCCTTGGAGAGGGACATGTACATTGAACTCCAGTTTAAAAAATGTCATGCTTTTCTAAAATGGCTTGTTATCCATTTTGTCCAGAAAAGATTTTGTAGTCTTTCCAGTATAAAAAAGTCACTATTTTAAAAGGAAATCTTGTCTGAATTTCTCCTACTATAATTGAAGCCCACTTTTTTTTTTATTGTCCACTTCTCACTGAAAATACAGAATAACCAATAACTGCCATTAAATTTAACCTTCCTGTATGCTCTTGAGGATAATTACCAGTTAAACAGAGCTTTCTCTGGGAATGATTTTTGAAATAAAAATATTATTGACTCAGTACTTTTGAGGATATTTGATGTATCATCTATCTTAAAAGATGTATGATAGACTGTTCTAGTTTGACTAATTTAGTTTTAAGAAATTGAGACTAATTCAGATTTTCCCAAATGGCAGAGAATTTGTTGTATGAAAATATAGGCATGGGACTTCAGAAAGAGCCAAATAAACTCAGAAGAGTGGGAGCCAAAGGATGGTTCATGGTCCAAGGTGGCTTAAGTGATCTCAGCAGCTTGAAATATATGGCTTTTCACTCTAGGGCTCAACTCAATGTTACGCTCCATGTGTCTGGGCTTCCTCATAAGTTTAGACTGCTCTTGACTATTTAACTTATTCTTTTTGTATTTCTTGGCTGCAATTCCCATGAGGGATAATATGAATTTCTTTAAGGCAGACTATATCTAGCTTTGGGTCAGATACTCAGCACTCATACAATGAGATGGCTCTTCTTCAGTTGCCCGGACCTGCTGGGTTGTGGCATCATATGGTGCAAAATATGGCTGTCCCTTTAGCAGAGGCCATGGGCAGAATCATTTTCAATAGAAAGAACTGTAGGAATGGCAGATTATTGTGCTAAGAAAAAAGCAGTTTATGTAAACTAGCATGTCCTGTTGATTCTGCCTTCCAGATATGACATGAATCCATCTGCTTCTCTTTCCCCACTGTCACTGCTGTAGTTCAGATCGCCATTATCTCTTGTCTTGATTATAGCAATAGCTTTCTTATATATGTCTCTACGTTTTATGGTGTCCCATTCATTCCATTTTCAATTCAGCAGTCAGAGAGAACTTTCCAACACACAAATCAATCTGATTTCTTCCCTGCTAAAAGGTTCCAGTGGCTAGAATAAATCACACATTCTCTGGCATGACTTATGAGGCCCATGCCAGCCCTACCTAAATTTCCAATGTCATCTCTGAGCCGTCTTCTTCTGCTCTGGTTTAATCATTCTTCCTTTACCGTGAACCTTTTCCTAATCTATTACCTTAACTTATAAAGCACTTCCCCACCTATTTACCTGGTAAATATTTATTCATCTTTAGGTCCCAGTTTGGGTTAGTTGTCCCTCTTAGCATCCTGCATTTCCTTTATCATAGAATTAAATCTTAAATACCTATTTATTGTGTTCTGGTGAAAACTCTGTCTCCATACATAGGGGTCGTTACCTGTTATCATTGGCTCTCCTAGTGCTCTTCAATAAGAAAAAGAGGTAAAAATTTTTTCATGGGATAGTAATGAAATCCATATTATGGGCTGTCTCATCTCACATTACACCCATTACCATCTTGGTTTTGCTCTGGCTAGCCTGGTCTTTTCTCAATTCTTTGTGGCATACTCTCTCCTCCCTTTCCATTATCCCCTGTGCTTGCCTTTTCCTCTGCCCAGAATACTCTTCTCCTTTTGCCTGGGTAGCTGCCACTTTTCTTTCACTTCTTCAAGAAGTATTTCCTGACCTTACTCCTCATACTAGATAAAATCCTCCCTGGTATATGTTCTCATAGCATCATATACTTCTTCACAACATTCATCCTAGGTCTAATTTTACATTTATTTTTGCAATTATATCTGTTTATGGTTATCATTAAAGTCTCAATCCTAGCATAGTATCTCAATCCTAGCATAGTATCTAAAATATTTACTCTATAGATGAGTAACTTTTAAAGTAATGTTGCCAGATAAAACATGCCATGGACATAGTGAATGAGGTAGTGAAAACATCAAGTTTTCAGAAGCCAGTTACCAGGTGTAGTAAAAAGAGGATGAGCAACAGTTAAGTGTCAAGGATTTGAATCTCCACCCCACAAATACACTAGTTCTGTGATCTTGAACATGTTACATCATTTCCCTGAATTTGAACTTATGTAGTGGCAAAATGGAGATTACAATGTTTTCCCTTTTCTGAAAGTTAAAGGAGATGAAACAGGTAAATATCTCTGAAGGCTGCCATATAAGGCACTGATATTCTCATGCAAAGTTTAACATCCCTCAAGGTGAAGTATCAGAAAGCATAGATCAGAGCATAGTAGCTCTCAACATTCAACATTGGCATTATGGTGAGAGAGACAAAACTAAGAAAGTGTTGTGATTTTTTTTTTCAGTTTGTTTCTAACAGAAATCCTTTTCATGCCAAATCAGAGTTGCTAAGCTAGTCGTTGAATGAATGATATAAATGTATTGAGCTCTATGTTAGCCCATTTGAGAAATGAAGAAATTGTAACAGAATGCTTAATAATCATTCCTTTGTGGTTGGAGCTGATAAAGGGGATCTGGAAATTCTCAAGAAGTTGGTGTGAATGTGAAAAATCTGCCTCCCCTTAGCCACATTAGATTCTATAGTGGATTCTATGAAACTGAAAAAAGATTTGAAAGTAACTCGTGTTTTATATATCTTTAATATGAAGAGCTTAAAGGACTTTATAATAATAACCCAATTTATTGAAGATGCTAGAACTTAAACCAAGTTACTTACATTGTTCATGTCCTTTAAGCCCCACCAACCCTTTGAGGTAGGCACAATTATCATTCCAATATTATAAGGAAATCATAGATAGATTAGAGGGGAAATAACTTACCTAAAGCCATTCACTCTTTTGTGTCCGGTATTCAGCCACCTATGCAACTAATAAGTAAGAAGGATCTCTTCTGTGCTTACTCTGTGCTCACTAATGTGAGAGTTAGGAAAGAGTACCGAACAGCCTAGGGTGAAATTACTTAAAACCATTTAAGTCAAATCCCATGATCCTCATGTTACAGAAGGAGAAATTGAAATCTGAAAATCACGTCCCTTGACTGAAGTTACACAAAGAAAGGCAGATTGTGTACATGTCGGATCAAGAATAGTCCATAGCAGATAGTAGGGACTCAATAAATAAGTCTTAATTGATTGATCCAGCTGTATGTTCCTCTCAGTGGAGAGCTCTGAAGGAAGGATCTGGTGCTGATATCAGAGGAAGAATTCAGGGACCCTGGATCCTGAGTTCTCTCAGAGAAAGTGATTTTCATCAGTTTCCCACATACCCAGGCTGATGTCAAACTTCTTGGTGTCAGCTACAGACAAAGGTAATGAATTTTCTCTTCAAAATATTGTGGAACTCCTAGGCTTGGTAATGGTTTTCACATTAATCAAATATTGGACTCTCAAGTTTCTGAGACTACGGTAAGTGTAAGGCACACAGATAGCTTTTTGAAGATGCAATGAAATTTACATTTATCAGTGTTCACAGACTAATTAATTACAGAGTGAAATTATGTCCCAGTTTTATATAAACACATCAGTCCTTTTCAGCAATCACCCTTCCCATTCAAGAAAATCCGTATGCAATTATTTTCTATCAGGGTAAGAAAAGTGAGTCTCAGATTCAGTTCCCCTTCTATAACTGCTGTCTTTCCTTCTGTAAGATGAGCATGGAATGGGATGGATGGTAAAATAAATGGACTATAGAGG
Source organism: Pteropus alecto (assembly GCF_000325575.1). Classification (NCBI taxonomy): domain Eukaryota; kingdom Metazoa; phylum Chordata; class Mammalia; order Chiroptera; family Pteropodidae; genus Pteropus; species Pteropus alecto. Next base: position 11,996,115 of record NW_006432669.1, read on the forward strand.
AAGCACTCAGGCTCAAGCAGTCTGGTTGGTCTCAGTTCAAATCTCCTGAGCAATTTATTTACCCACAAAGAACCTTATTAATAAAATAGAAATATTTGTAATACTCCTCTCATTAGTACTCCGAGGGTTCAATTAGTTAATCCAGGTAAAATCCCTAGCACTTGTTTATTGAGTTCCTGCTCCCAGATTTCCATATGTCTCACTTCGTACCTCCTACAGATCCTTGGTTAAATGTCACCTTTTTAGTAAGGATTTCTATTTAAAATTGCCACACCTTACTCCACTGAAATCATTACTTTCCTTCCTTGTTTTGAATTTCTCTGCTTAATTTATCTCTCCCTGACTTACCTTTATTTGTTTATTCCCCTCCCTCCACAATGTGAATTTCAGGACAGTAGAGATTAATGCTGTTTGGATCACTCATTGCTATATCCCTGACATCTATGTACCTGGTATATATTAGGTGCTCAAAAAATGTTTGTAAAATATGTAATAAAGGTAAAATGTTTGTAAAAAATTGAATAAGGGTATGTCCTTTAGAGATGAAATAATTAGGATTCCCAACAATATATGATAGTTTAATTTGGAGGCAAGTGAAATTTATATGTCTCTTTGTGACACCTTCTCATTTAAAAATGAAAAATCTAAAGAAGAGATGGAAAGGGAACTACTCAAAGCCCACCTGCTGGTTAAAGTTCATGCTTCATGAACCAAAGTTGTTTAATCATCCAGGGACTATTTTTCCTGTTCCTTCTCACAAGTCAGCTTCTAAAGTTAACATTAGATAGTCTCATGTTAAAAAATAAAAAAAATGGAAACAATTTATAAACACTAAACTCATTAAGGTCTGTTTGTTTAAAGATTCTCTTTCTTATTTGTCAGTGAATCTTCCCTATGTTTGTGGTCAAAAATAGCCAGCTCCCTACTGATGGCTAGGCCATCTGTTTCACAGCAAAACTCTATTGAAAGCCCAATTAGTCCTAATCCATGGAAAGGTTACTGTTCTAGGTCATGTAATATCTTCTGTCAAATGATATGTTGAAATATATTCTGGAAGGAGACCAAGAGGCAGCACATGAGATTTATAGTCTTTAAATCTTTACTTCAAATGAACAAAATACAGAATTCTCCCAGATCTGAGGCTTGACTTTTATCTTAGACTCTGAATTCTACTGGCTCATTAGCTTTAGATAGTGGGATGTTAAAGTCTAGAGCAAGATCAAAGAGCTGAGCTCTTATCACTCATAGTACAAGTCTTTGTGTGCTCATTAAGGTTTTTAGATTTATTTTAGGAAACTAACATTTCATAAATCAAGGTTGACCCAAGTTTGATGGGTAGTAAGTAACCTAATGCTATAGCCTGAAACTATGGAATGTCACTGCAAGGACTATCTTCCTTAGATATTTACTTTTAAGGCAGTCTCAAGAGATTTGCAAAGCTTTTCTGTGTTTTTGTGTATTTTCATATAGTGTCATATTCTAATCAGAAAATTGGTCCTAGTTCATGTTACTGCTACCTAAAGCATCGCAGAATAACATCTTGGAAATATCCTCCCCCAACTGACCTTTCTGATGATTGTTCATTCTATAAGCTTGATGATCAGATCAACACTTGTTAATATTTTTTTCTAGTTATTTGTTTTGTCTTTTAGGTCCTTCGGCCACACATCTAGCTATGAGACAATCAATGCTGAACTCCTCCAAACATTGCACTTCAAGTTTTAAATGATTGTGCACTGTAGGATTGATTATGGATCTGCTATATGTTTTCCATAGGAGCTGTAACTCTTCATGGAGAGAGGCATTTTCCAAAGGCCTGGACTGGTATATTTAGTAAGCAAAAATAAGAAAAGGTTTACATGGAAATCACCAACGATATGAAAAAAAACCTAACAAACAGTAGAATCTGAGTTTTAATTCTCATTAAGGTGTCCCAAAAGTTGTGTTTTAGACTTAACCAGTCTACTTAATAGTTATTGAGTTAGGACCGTGCTAGATAATTCACATAATTATCTCATTGCACCGTATAAGAACCAAGTGAAATAGATATTTCTCGTCTTTTTAGGTAGACAGGCACCAGAGCCTGAGAATAGTTAAGCCACTGTGATAGAGCAAAGATTCAAATCCAACCCAGGTTTTACTCCAAATGCTGAGGTCTTCTCCATTATATTGTATTGTCTCTTTCCATTGACTTCTCAATTTTCTTTTTAGGTCAAACAGGTGTTGTAAACTAAACTAACATAATAGAACTAATCTTATCCTTTTTCTTTTTGTCTTTGGTTCCAGGTGTCAGTGCTTGATGCTTAAATGAATGGGATGGCCCTTGAGGCAGAGAGATATCTTTCTTCCTCTGTGCCATTTGAGCACTTTTTATAAACTTAACTTGTCTTACTATGACATTTAGCATATTGTGTTATCATTACTTGTATGTCCAAATAGCCCATACGAATTTGAATGTCTCTGGAGGTAAAGGATGATGACTTATTTCTATTTGCGACACCCATATGAACCACTAGTAGCCACTATTTGGAAACTGAACCGAAGACTAAGAGGTCATAGTGTTGAATCAGTGTTATGAATACTTTTCTCATAGGCACTTTGAGAAGCAATAGCTAGCTCACGCCCAAGCTACAGTTTAACTCTCTCCACAGAGCTGAAATTATCTCATATTTAACATTCCTTGAATTCCACATCCAGAAGAGTTCAGGGTTATCAATGTGGTATTTTCTCAAAACAGACCCAAACATTTTT
>NW_006432669.1:11998904-12009236 GCF_000325575.1 Pteropus alecto
AAGTTTTTAAAAATGTCTAGTCACACACACAAATTATTTAAAATTGTAGAGCATTCAGTCTGGGAGAGACATAATCATGACCTTGTTAATCCAAAGTCAAAACTGAGTTCCAAAAGGTTAACTTCTTTGTTTATGATATCATAGGGTTTTTACATACTGTTCTCATTTTTATTCTTGTTTCTTCTGGAAAATTTACTGGGTACTATGCTTCTGAAAATCATTTGGTTTTTCTGGAATCTCCTTGTGGACACTAACTCATCTTTCTTATTGGAAGCCTCTATTTTTATTTCTTTGCAGCTATGGCCAAGCCATCAGAAAACGGCTTCTGATATTAGTTGATCAGATTAACATTTTCGTGAGTCTGCTATGGGCTAAGCACTGTGCCAGGGGAGTTTACAGAGATGAGTTAGTTCCAGACCCTCCTGGAGACCATCTTCTCCCTCTTCATATTATTCTAGTTTTCTTGGTTCTGTTAACATTGTTAGAATATATATTCTAGTAAATTCTGTTTTAGGTAAAATTCTAATTCTTTATATGTTCTTTTCTACCATCTGTTTCAGACCTTCCATTAATTCACATTATGACTTTGAACATATCACAGAGAATGTCTCACTGTCATCTATCCACATGGTGACAGGATGAAAATGACCACACATGGGATGCTGCCATGTAGATGGACCCCACTGGGTTGAGGATTACACTGAAATCTTTGGTGTAAAAATTTTGTTGTCAAGAATGAAAACACATGGTAGGAACTAGTAACTCACTAGTGCCTTATGTGCTCTACAACTTTTTTAAGGGAATTGACTATCTGTTCTTTTCGACATTCCCTCTTTGAAAAAATATATATTGCTGGCCCTATGTCAAATAGGCAGTTAGAACTTGGTCTCCCTCATTTCCTATTTCTCTGTTCTTTCACCTTCTCTAAAGTTATGCATTCTGTTGGTCTTTTACTGTGTGATTTAGTGGCAGGAAAATTTGTGACATCTATCATTAATTAGCCACTTTACTATTCTGGGATGCATTAGTCTCAGTTATAAAAAAGGGAAATACACTTAACCAAATCAGGATTTAGGGTCAAGTGATCTGGAGTTTATTTCTATTCAGTGATTCTTAAATATGATAGATAATGAATACCTTTGATGCAAGACCCCTTAGCCTCTGATTCTTTTTCCTGTTTCAGTCTCTAACCTATAAAACCTTCTTGAGGTTCATTTACTTAAGTCTCTGCTATGTTTCAGCTCTGCTCCATGTGTTTATATACAATTAGAATAAATAGTGGCTTGGATTTGTCTCCTTTATCTTTCTCTCTCTCTCTGACCTTCCTCTCTACTTTTTCAGCATGTTCTTTGTTCCCCCAAAAGTTCCCCAGAGCACTACTCTCATACGAGACAGATAAAGGACATAGTAAGTGAGCCGTATAAAAGACATAGTAGTGACAAAATTCTGGATAATAGTATCTTTCTTGACTCTTGTACAGCTGTAGAAATTAATTTCTAGGTCTAATAGGAATATAATTTCACATGCTCTATTGACTTATCCTACATAGAGGGGTAGACAGAAGAACTACTTCCTAGCCGACACCTTGCTTGATAACAAAAGGAACAGAACTTCACTCAGAGAGTTTATTAATACCTAAAATTCCAAACATTCTTCACTGACATTGTGCCACTGAGTTTTTCAGGTGGTGGCAGGTGGTCTGGGGTTTGTACATTTTCCAGCTGCTACAAGAGCACCTCAAGGTAAAGATAAATGGGAAACAAGTATAGCAGAATGAATGAGAAAGGCTGGGTTTGAGAGGAACACATCAAAGTCTTGGCAGTTCTTCCATGAGTAACCTCAGAGACACTGTTGAAGAACTAATAATCCACTGAGGATGGGAAGAGAAAATCACCTTAATAAAATGTGGGTTTGGTGTCCTTCTGCCTCTTTGGTCATTGACCTTTTCTTTCCTTGAAACCAGAATGTCTGCCTTATGGCTCACTTTTTAATCTCAATTGATTGTCAAATAAATTCTTCAAAGATGTTAGTTAGTCAAGAGCTTATGCCAACATCATATTTTTGTGTATTTCTTCATATTTTTTCAAAGCACTTTTACCTACTTTATTTTATTTACTTTTTGCAACAAACTTATGAAGTATTTTAATCTCCACCTTAAAGATATGGAAACTAATGCTCAGAAGTTATTTACCTAAGATCACAGTGTCAAATGTAATCCAAGTTTTTTCATTCTTATGCCCACCCTGTTGTTTCCCTCTTTGGACTACTTCTGGAGTAATTTTCATTTCAGAGGAGACAGTGAGCCTTGGAATGAGATGGTAGTTATGGAAAAGTGAGAAACAAGGGAGAACATCTTCATTCATTATTTCTTCAAATCTCTTCAGGCATCAGCTAACTATATTTGCCTTCCTTCACTTCCTGTGGCTGGCTCCACCCATCTAATCTCCATAGGATTTACTCAGTTACTTAGACAGAATTGAATAGGCATTTTGGAGCCACTATTATTATTTATTCAAGTCTTTGAGACAATTTTCGAATTTAAATACTTTTATTATTGATGGCAGATGAATTCAACTCCTGGCCATATCTGATAGATTAGTTACTACCTCCTTGAAAAGGATCCTAAAACTGTATCTGAATTCAGCAGAAACACATCATAATAGATTATTGATGTCTGCACAACCTCTGTGTGGAGGAAGCAGTAAGAAACTGTAATACTTACAGTGTATTAACCCCAGAATGGGTCCCAGAGATCATGTACTCCAGTCTCCTCAATTGACAAATTAGGGATCCAAGGCTGAGAGAGAGGAAGAGCCTCGTCTCAATCTCACTCACTAAGTCCTGTGTCACTTAAATGCAAAGGGAAATTTTGATCTGGTATTGTAGTTTGATTTCTTAACTTGATGTAGAAAGTTCTAATGACTGTACAAGGAGTAGATATTCTTCTGCCTCATCATAAATTCCCTTTGAAAATATCTTTTCCAGCTTTCCATAGTTCCTATACTCCAGCTATCACAAACTTTTCTTCCTTTCCCCCCTGTCATTTGCCTTACTCGCCTGAACCTGTCTTTATAGACTGTGCCTCATACTGTCAATTCATCTTTCCTCAATCTCGTCTCCATTAAAATTGATCTATCCTATGTCCCTTGTTATTAGGTCATTGTGTCACATACAAAAATAGTAAAAGATAAGCATTGTTTAATACCCTACTTCTCCTGTGGCTTAATTGAGTTATAAAAATGGGATTCTTAGAGACAAAATGCTTTCATCGTCAGAGAAAAATCCCAAATGATTGGAATTGGAGTACCAGAGGAACCTGGCTCTTATAAGACATGAGATATTTTGGTGGAAAGCAGTCATCAAATCAGGGCCAGAACTGATTGTATACATACATTAGTATATTTTATTTCATCACTTTATTCACGGAAACTTCCAACTCTTTGTTTCCCTCACTTTGGTATGGTAACTCTTACTCATGTCCACATTTGACAGCTATAGAATCAGAAGCAATGACTTATTTGCTCTGTTTCTTGGAAAATTATAGGCAGCACTGGGATGAATGATGCTTGCAGTTCCATAGCCACCTCTCTCTGCACCTTAGCCTACAGAGCTATTCTTCCTATCTCTTTCAAACACCAATTTTTTTCATCAGTTTGCTCTATAGAGGCTCAGTGCACTTCGGTAACATCTGAAAGTACTGCGTTCCCAATAGTGATATTTGCTTTTCAAAACTACTGTGATTCTTTAGTGGATAAATACTGTATTCATTTTAAACTCCTACCCTTTATTTAGTCTCAGACAAAGCTTCCTTCCAGCATGAAGACGTGGACTTAAAACAGAACCATTTATCTGGTAGTACTGGAACACAGAATATGAACAGACAAGCACTGTGTTACCCTGTCAGCCGTGTGAACTCTGTTTAGACCAAGTTGCTGGTCCTGAGAAATGCCACACATTCCTGCATCTGTGGCTGTGGTAGGGTGTGGTAGTTTTGCTCAGGAATTACAAACCTTGTGTTAATGTCAAAGATTATAGCCAAGGTTCTACATACCAGAATAAATTTTTTACAAGTCATCTTTGGAGTACATCTAGAACCAAAATTGCCACTTTTGACTTATGAGGCAGATTTCTAATTCATACAGCAACACAACACAAATTACATATATCTGTTTAAAAGATGAGAAATCCAAGGCTTGGGGATGTTACATTGACCAGGATTGTCTGCCACTCATCAAAGATGGATTCAATATTTGAACTCAGTTCTCTCTGACCCCAAATCCCATATTTTTTATACTAAACCACTCTGACTCCTATAATCTGTATGCAATATGTGTGATCTCAACCTGCGAAGAGACCAAAATAAGTACTACAGAGTTTCCTATATTATATTTTAAAGAATTAATTAGTATTCTACAGCAATATTTGGGCCAGCGTGAGCTGTGAAACATAAATAGTGATTAGCAAACCTGAACTGAGAAGAAAATATGCAAAATTAAACTCTCTTTATGATACAACTTGAGTAACAATGTGAAGGTCACTCTTGCTTCAGAATAATCCATCCTGTTGTCTTGGACTTCCATAAAATTAGTGACTGTCAGAACTAGAAGAAATCTTAGGTATCATCCATTTTATCAGTGAGGAAACTAGACTCAGATTTGCAAAGTGACATCTCAAGATCTTATAACTACTGAGTGTACAAACAAAAAGTCATGGCTTAATGCCTATAAAGCTTTTAGTTATCTCAAAGTCTTTATTAACTATGCAAGTAGCTAAGATACGCATTGAAAATAAAATCATCATATGTCTCTCAGATTCACAAGTAGTAGCTGTTTGATTTATTATGTTGATTTGGAGGCTTCATCTAGAATCAGTAGGAAAGAGTTCCATGATTCATTATCGATGTTTGTTATACCTACAGGAAGCAGAATATAATAACACATGTGCTACATAGTATATTTTTCTGACTTATAGAATAAAAAAAAGAACTAACCCAATTCCTTATTAGCAGAGTGGAAAAAGTCCAGCTGTAGCATCAGAAGACCTGCTTTCATGTCTTGACTGATCTGGGTCCTTGGACGAATCACTCAATATCTTTAAATCTTAGTTTCCTGCCCTGTCTATTTCATATACCTGTGACAATTAAAAATAGGTAGCACTTGAGGATATATGTTGTAATTTTAAGAACTACTTTTTATTGAAAGCCAATAAATTACCAGGCCCAGAAGTGGGGGAAAAGAGTTCAAATTTAAGGCTGGAAGATATTACTTTCAATCTTTGCTGGAGCTAGTCATGTTGCCAAAATTGACCTAAAGTACAGGTTTCACCAATCATGACTGGGAATTACAGTAAAGAATTTAGCCATATTGAGAATGCTCTGAGTTTGATCTGATCAAACAATGGGAGGAAAAGGATAACCTTTTGAGAGGCTTTATTAACTTTTCAGGTTCTTGGAGTTTTTTTCAATACAGACTAATTTCCTTAGGAAACTGATGTTTTCACTCCTGTCCCACATCAAGGGTGGAGTGGTTGATTCATTCTAATGGTTCAATTTGAGTGAATGCATACTCTACTCTGGCCTGGCTTCCCAAGCCCTGTAGAGTCTGGCTCTGGCCTTTCTCACACATCTCTCCTTTACTGCCCAGCCAGACTCTTCTTTCCAGAGGCGTCTGCCTCTTTCATACCTCCATCCTTTTTTGGTGCCCCCTATCTTTGTGGAAACCAGCTCCAATGGCATCTTTTCAGAAACCTCAAAGTCAGCATCTTCATAACAAAATCTACATGGTTTTCCTCCAAATCTTATGTCTCTCCCAGTCTTCCCCATCTTCCTCGGGAACTTGACACTGAGCTATACTTAACACTTCTACATTCTTTATACCCCATTGGTCTCTTTGCTTCCTAGAGTTGGAAAGATCCTTCCATTATAGATCTGTTTATATTCCTTTAGTGGCCTAGTGCTCTCTGGAAATAGAACTTACAAGTCCATCCAAGGTCTGTGCTCAGTCACATCTCTTGGTACTTCTTCATGCTCTTAAGCTAACATTCTGAACTTAGTTCAGTTCCTGGAAGCCACATCTTTTTGTTTGTTCATTTGTTTGTTTGTTTGTTTGTTTCACTTTAGGGTCTTTGAATACACTTTTCCTTCTGTCTGGAATGCTTTGCTTGCTTCTCTTCACCTGGCTATTTTCTATTTAATCTTCTGGTTTTAGCTTAATTGTTAGGTATTCCATTCGGCAGTGCCTGATGCTCTGAAATAGATTTGGTCTCCTCCTCCCACATTTTCCCAAAACACCATTTATTTCACTATCATCATATTTTATCATAATTTTACATTCATTATTTGTCTTTGTCACTAGTCTGTTACCTCTGTTAGGGTAGGGAGCTATGCTTGTTGTGTTTATCACTGCCTCCATTATTTCTAATTGCTTACTAGTGTTCAGTAAGTATTTATTAAGTAAATGAGTGGATGAGTGAATGAATGGATAGATTCTTCCCATCTCGGTGAGTCTTGATCACACCCTTCAAAGTGCTTCTTGAAGACCTAATCTATAAACATTTTTTACAATTCACCATCCTTATGTGATATTTCTTTAGAATTTTTAAGTATATTATTGGTTTCACTTACGTGGGACTTTTTTTTTCTATTTTGAGTTGTAGCTATTGTTATTCTTTGTCATCCCCTTTAGTCTCTCAAGAAATAGCATATCTCGTATACCTTGATATAGCCTCCTAGTGCCTAGCTTGGGGGCCTAGTGCATAAGATATTTAAGCAATACATGATTGCTTAAATAAACTGAAAGAACTGCTCAGGTAGGACTAATTCATAAACTGCAGGCATTTTATTGACGTTGAATTTCTTTAGACAAATACTTTTCAGTACATAGTAAGATGATATAACTAAAGCTTTTCTCCTGGTTTTTGGCATTTCTGTAACAATTTTAGATAATACAAAAGAGATGATTGCACTTTGGAAATAGACCTCCCTGTATGCAACAGTTTCCAACTCATAAAAATCATGACAAGAATCAGCGACTACTATTTCTCTATTTTTCAATGTACAGGTTTATTCCAAAGATATCATTTCTTATAATACTTTCACCCTAAAATGGCTATGAACCTTTGTGCATACGCAGATAATCCCGTACAGAATGTTTTATTTCCCGTATTAATGTGTATCTGGAGACTAGATAAACTCTAAAATTCCTTCTGATTTTGAGTCTAGGATTCTATATGCTAATTTATTAAAGCAGGAAGCCAGCCTAGAGCTTTGGAACACATACCAGAATCAAGACACATGAGTTCAACCCCTAAACCTGCTGCTTATTATAATCTTAATATTGGCTAAATTCATGCACTTGACTTTTTCTTTTCTATCCTTTTTTTTTTTTTGCATGCATTCTCTGTTCTGAGAATTGAAGATGTAGTAATGTAAAGATAAAGTCTATTGACAAAATAACCTAGCCTCTTTGAACCTTAGTTCTCTCATTTGTAAAACATAGTTAAAAGGAGGGATGGGGTGCCCTTCCAGAGAGGTGACTAACCCAAAGCTTTTGGGATGGGCTTGTTTGGGAATTAGAACTGGGGCTTTCTAAGTTATAAAATACTGGATTTGGGTCTATTAGTGCTTGAAGGTCCTGCAACTATGTAAGTTATTGAGTTTTTTTTTTTTCCTTAATTTAATAAGCTTGATCTTCTCCAGCAGGCTTAGGTAGGAGCTTCTTTTATTTTGCTTTCCCTAGCTTATGTTTAGTGTTTGGTAGATTACTTTGCATTTCTTAACATTTGCCAAGAAAGGAAAGAGCTCAGGTTCTAGCATCATGTGGAGCCAGTACAGAAGATTCATCTTTTGTTCTGCTGTGAGCCTGATTTCAAGGATACCAGGAAGCTTGAATCTTCTCAAAGAAACTAAACTGTTTGCTTATTGTACCTCTTTTTGCCCAAAGAGCAGCACTCTGAGTAACATTTACTCTGCCTCATGACTGGGAAACAGCACAATTAAAATAGCTTTAATCTAAAGAGCCCTGGTCAGGGGATCCTCTTCTCGAATGTAACGCTGGGGTGTGGGCACCTATGCCTTGAAAACTGGCAGTATGGGGAAGGATGTGGCCCTTGCAACTATGACCACTACTCAAGAGAGACTTGACCCAAGTTCTTGCTTTGAACATGATATGCTTAGTTGAGCTTCCAGAAGTCAGTGCCCCTCAGCCATAGTCAGTTTGTTGACATGCTGAAATTGCATATGAAAGTCCCCAAGGACCTTTAGGCAGAATAACAGGAAGAGTGGGATCCATAGAGGTGGATAGATTGGACTTTTGGTTTTCAGCCAGAGTTCTAGAGACTCAGAATTTGTGATGATGGGGATGAATTAGGGAACATTTTTTAGACACAAAACTAAATAAAATGACTCCTAGGCATAGAAACAATGAATAACGAAGTGTTGTACAAGCTGTAAGGAGGCTTACAAATATGTAAGATTAAGTTGTGATCCATTTAAAAGTGACACTGGGTTATTTATAGTTTTATCTTGCTATCATAACCTCATCCTATGCCACTTCATCTCCTGCCCCCTCAGGGATGACTGCAGTGATGGCCAGACAGACGGAAAGGATGTGAAGCCTGTCTGGTGATGAAGTGAAACCATTTTTCTGGTCTAAGTTATTATTTTAGTTCATTTCTTTTTCTGTTTCTAAGAGTTTACAAAACTTTAGTGCCCCTGAATTTTTCAGCTATCCTGAGTGATTTAACTTCTGAATGCTTTTAGTTAATCATAGTTGACTGTAAGGAAGAGTGTTGACCTATTTCTATTTAAATGATAAACTAAAAGGAGAAAGTAGGGAAATGTCCACATTTAGAAGTCAAGTTTATATATATTTCCTGTGCTTATTTCCTTTTTTTTTTTTTTTGCATTCATTACATTGTGTAATTATTGCAGCAATCCTGCCACATAGGTATTATCATGTTTATTTCACAGGAAATTAAAATGAAACTCTGAGAGATGTGCTAACTTGCCAACTTACACACATGTTAAGGAGTGTAAAAGAGAAATACATACAGCCCCAGTCACTGTGGGTCTATGGGGCATTCTGAAACACAGTTGTTTATGGCAGTTGTTCATCATAAATCCATATCGGCCAAAAAAACTCTCCATCTGCTCCTTGCCTTGGCTGTCAGTCTTATAAGATATGAATTTGGCTGTGAGGAAGGAGAAAGGAGAAATCCTGCCAGCTACTGAACCCCAGTTGACCTGAATGTCTTTAGAGAAAACTCAGAGGCAAAGCACCCAGTGAAGCTGGCTGTCAGGAGTCTGGAAAAAGAAATTGAGGTGCCAGGGTCTGACACAAATCAGAGAATCAGTGATTTCCATGTGCAGTGGGGTGTTGGGCTGTGGACATGTGATATTCTCTGACAGAGATAGTGTCACTAAATTTCCCTGAGGAGCCTGCAAGAGATTAGAGATATGTCAGAAAATGGGAACATTTTAAATCAAACAAAAGGGCTTAGAAAGTAGATGGATATGTATATTAAAAGAAACAAAGATACTTTGAAATTAGTTTAATGAGAATTGGCCCCATTTTAGAGAGATGTCTGTGTTCTCGAGTTCAATAGTAAGAGTAGTAAAATATATTTTCTGATTCAAAGGCATTTGAATTGTCATTCTTTTGAGAATGCCATTAAATTAATTTATGCACAAAAACCAAAATAATCCTTCTGTTAGTCCCTTTTTATTTGAAATAATTTTATGAAAAGGAAAAAGATGTTCAAGTTTTAAGTCTCTCCATCATTTCAAACATCTTTTTGCATCTTTAATGACCTAATTTTAAAATTGATTATTAAAAGTTAAAAAAGAAAACTAGCATCTCTAAATATCAAGAAGTGTAGACAAAGTGAGAAAACACTTTTTAAATGCCAAGTAATCTATTTATAAGTCTTTATCAAGGTAAATTTCATAGAGTTAAGTTCTATTCTAGAACTCAGTAGAAACTTGCAGAAATCTGACACTGCTAAGCTCTAAGGGTGATATGAAGAAATATGTGATATAATTTCTGCCATTAAGCAGTTTGTGGTCTGTTGATATGCACACTGAAATAATTAAAAAGTAACATCTGGCAGAATTTGATTAGATTTTAGAGGAATTATTTGCGATAGTCAGCCAGAGACTGCAGAAGCGAGCATCTTCTGAAATAGAGAAAAATGATTTCATGGAGGAGGACAGATTCAGTGGAATCTTGAATGAAAGAGAAGGTGTAGACAAATAAGAGAAAGACATTCCTTTCAGGCTGGAGGATACAAGATCAGAAATAAGAAAGTTATAAAACAGGTGGTGGACCATGATGA
>NW_006432669.1:12009347-12033880 GCF_000325575.1 Pteropus alecto
TGAAGGCACCGGCATATTCTACGCATAGTGAATAAATTAGTCTAGTGGATTTAATTGGTCCTTAACCTCTGTTTGGTCTCAATACTTGCAGAGATCAGCTTCAAACTATGCAGCTTTTGAAGACAGTATAGGAGTGTGAATCTTCCTTCTAGAATTAAGTAATATTATTATATATCCCTCTTTCCCACAATTAAGCATTCATGAATTCCTTAATCTGACACACCATGATGTTATATATCATTCTCAATTTCACAGGTTTCAATGGTTTTATACATCATCCTACACTCCTGAGTACTGAAATTTCTTCAGTGGGCATCACGGCTTTCCTGTGCCCTCCTCTGCCTTCTACTCCTGCACAGAGAATTGAGCCAGTGGGCAGTCCTGAGCTTTGCTAGAGGCTTTTGACTTTCCAATATGATCCCCCTTTGGCTGAGATCACTGCTCTGAACCTAACAGTGGTATTTTTTACTTCCCTGTCACTGTACCCCGCTTTCAGCTTTTCAAGCATTGTGCAAAATCAGATACAAGATTGTTATTTCTTCATTCAGTTCACAAATTTCACAAATATTTATTGAGCGTGTACTTAGTCAGATACTTACTCTAGTTGTTGGAGAGAGAAAGGGAAGTAAAAATAGACACGTTCTCTTCCCTCATGAAGCTTACAGTCTTGCTGGAGTCATAAACATTAGTGGAATCGATTCCAATAAATGTGCATTTGCAACTATGATAACTATCCATTACAACTTATATGTTTTTTGTAAATTGGCTATTCCCAGCCAAATGAATGTACAATTAACATTGTCTTGCATCCTAAAATTGATTTTCTGTGCCATTTTGTAATGTGCATATATTTTGAGTATGAAAAGGAAAATTCATAGAACTTAATGATTGATTGTATTCATTAATCCAAAATATAATTACCCTCTACTATATTCCAGGCTCTTTGGAAGAATTAATAAGTAGAATGAGAAGAGAGGAGGGCCGGGATTAGAATCTTGGGGGTTGCAAGCTCTTGAAGAAAAGGATGTCTGAAAGGGCAGGGGGACCAATACTTTATCATGGAAGATGAGAAAGGAGAGCTTGTCCAGAAACGAATAGATTGCTGTATCAAATACTCTGTGAAAAAGAAGGAGGACATGAACTAAAAAAATATCACTTAGATGAGCGACTTAGAGTTCCTTGGTAAAATGAGAAAGTGTATTAACCAAACGGAATTTCTTTTTGTCTTATCAAAGAAAAGCTATTGATAGAATCCTGAAGATGCTCAGATGATCAATTCTGTTTAGATAAGGAATTGCAATTCCTTATCTAATGATAAATTAATCATGAACTTCTGAAAAATGCTTCTTGAGAAACAGGATTATATTTTGTACCATCTTTGAATTTCTTACAGTGATTGCACAGAGTAGATCTTTATATTTTGAAAAGAACTATGTGTTTTAGCTGAGCTAAATATAATTTAAAAATGAAACAAAACTGAGTTTCTAAATTTGTTCTTGATATTCACCATCATTTGTCCATATTTCCATGTAACTATTTCCCTCTTCTAATCAGGGCTTTCTTTATGATAGTGTTCCATGAGTGTTATGAAAAACTACCCTGTAAGTGACCAGATCCGTTTTGATAACAACTTACAATTAAGGTCTTGCTTTAAACCTAACCTGGTTTCTTCCTGATACATTTTAAACCAATTTCTGAGGAGATATGCAAGTTCTTTGTTTCGGAGATATGCAGCTTCTTTGTTTATTTATTCTCTTTGTTGATTTTCTTAGTTTCTTTCTCACCTTAGTGTGCTATGTAAATTTAATAAGCTGTTTACTCCAATTTCTTAGGCGGAGTGATAGATATCCCACCTCCTGCACAATGAATGTTTCCATAAACACATTTTCTCAGAGGGGATGCCCAGGCACACACTGCCTGTTCTTTGTTTCCCATTATTTCAAGAGCACCATTCTTTGGAGGGTGCCAGAGATGAATTGTTCATTTAGTTTGTTTATGTCTATTAGCATCTGCAACAGCAGGAAGCACACATACTCCTTAGCAGCAGGATGGTCTTAACATTTCCCAGTTAAAGCAATTCAGAAATGTCCTCTTACCTTGGATACAGAGGAACAGTTATTCTTACTGGGTTTCACTCATGTGCAAACATTCTGATATAGAGGTGACCTCCATTGCCCCAAAGAATGTACAATAATTTTTTTCCAGTATTGTTTGCACTGATCCATCCATATTGTCCCTCGCTATTGCTCCTTTTCTTCATCATCAATGAAGCCATAGGAAAGCAGTTGGCCAAGCGATTGGCTTACGTTTAACAATAAGCAGGTAGTAAATTACGAAATGGAGGGTTCACCCCTGAATAGAGAAAGAGGAATGGGGCAGCAGTGGACATAAGTGAATCAATGAATGTCTTGATGTTTGATTGTGCACTCTCAAATTCTCTCTCCATGACCATTATTGTTTTTGGAACATGGTTAGAATCTTGTGTAATTGGTCTCCATGCTTTTTAGTTCAGTGTCTTCTAATTGATGCTCTATTCTGGCAGGTTTGCCTTTCTGAAATTGCATCTAATCACATCACTCTCTTGCTTGTAATTCTTAATGGCTGCTATAAATTCAAGATATCCAGCCACAACTCAAGACTTTCTCACAATCTTCCTATTTCAGAGAAAATAGAAACCCTAAGGTAGAGGCTTCCTTTACTGTGTGCCACCACATCTACCAGGTTATTTGTATTTGTACCCGTCCTCTTTTTTCTTTCTTCCCCCTGCAGTGAAAAAGCCGGTCCCTCTTAATCTTTCCATCGATGTTTTGTATCCCATCCACTTTCCTGTGCATAAGGAAACATTCAATATTTGCAGGGAGACGATAATACTGAATGGGACGGATAAGGTCCAGGGAACAAGAAAATAAACACATGAGAAAGATGATTTCACAGTGAAAAGTGCTATAAAGAAAATAAGTTTGCTGTTGTGAAGCAGAGTAATGATTGGAGAATTGAGAAAGTTTTTTCTTAGGAAGTGACTTTTGAGGTGAGACTTTTAAGATGCAAACGTGCCAACCATAAAATCTTTAGGCAGATCTCTGCTAGTAGAGGGATAAGTGACCTAAGTAAGACAGGAATGAGTATCACATGTTCAAGGACAGAACTAAGACCAGTGTGGCTGAAGCATACAATCAAGGTGAAGAGTAGTAAGCAATGAGGTTGGAGATGCAGGCTGGGAGGGTTTGGTCATTCATATGGGATTTTTTAAACTATGGTAAGAAGATTACTTTTCTTTTGAATGCAATGGAAAGCCATGGAAAAGTTTTAAGCATAGGAGTGACATGACCTCATTTTGTTGAAGAAAAGCACTTACAAAATTTGCAGATGGGTAGGATACTGAATGGAGGAGAGACGGGAAAGAGAAATAAAGCATTCTATAAAGTTGGCTTTGAGAAATGTTCATTGGTGAGGATATTCACTCAATGAATAAAATTGAAGGAGGTGTAGAACAACTACATGAGAAAAAACAACCAGGAGTTATTTGTATGTCTGGTGTTTTAAGCCATGGTGAGTTAGATTAATGTGGATGGAAAATAGACAAAGGTTTAGGGCTAGATGGGGTACACTGTCATTTAGAACTCTAGCAGAGGAAGAAGTGTACTGGGATTGAGAAGGACCAGCTAGCGAGGCAAAGGGAATTATGATATAAAAGAATTCAAGAAAAGAGAGTATTTGAATAGGCTCAGCTATTGCTAAGTGTTTAAGATGAGAACAGAGAGTGGTTTTTCATTGACTTCGATGAGGTAGATATCCTTGGAGTCACACTCAAATCATTTCAGAGTGTGGCAGCAGAATTGGAGTTAAAAAGCCATGTAAGGTGAAAAAGTGGAAATGATGGTTATGGATACCTCCTTTGAGAATTTTTTGTTGTGTAAGTGAGCAGACAGAATGGTAACTGTAGAGACTTGCGGGGTGGGGTCAAAGGAGATTTTTTTTTTTAACATTTGAGAGATTAGAATACACTGTATACTGAGAAATGGAGAGATGGAGAAATTGATGATACAGAAACTTTCTGCTTCTGAGATTTCCTCCCTCTCAGCTATATTCAACCCCTTTTTTTCTTCTGGCAACTTTCTTTCAGAACTTAGCCCCATTTAACTCTCTTACTGTTAAAAAAGTAAAAGATCAGACTTCCCAAAGCATGGATTTTATTGCAGTCTCCATCTCCTCCCACCTGCACTCATTCAATCTGCTATCATTTAGCTTCATCCCTGATACAGCACTGGAATTGTGGCTGGATCTAATGGAAACTTTTGGTCTTTATATTACCTAATATCTCAGTATTATAAATTTTTTCCCTTAAAAACACCCTCCTTTCTCTGCCTCCTTGTCACTTTACCTCTCTGATTCTCTTACCCACCCTTCTTTACAGGGATTTTCTTCTTTATATGTGCTGCTCCTCAGACTCTTTTCTCATTTCACACATTCTCCGTGGATAGAAAATGGCTTCAATCTGTAAGCTGGAGGCCCCTAAATCTATTTTTCAAGCACAGACTTTTCCTAAATGCAGACACATATAGTCATTTCCCTACTTGACCTCTCGATTTCAATTTCACACAAGTACTTCAGACTTAATGCATACAAGACAACTCATCTTTCCCCGCATTGTGTTCTTTTCCCTCTATACACTATTTCAGAGAATGATGCAATGACCTAAATAGTCGTTCTAGTCAGAAATCTGAGCATCCTCTTGTTCCCTCTTTCTTCATCCCATACATGCCATCAGTCACAAGGTCTTGTTAAGGTTATTGCCCGTATATTTCTTAAATTCATCTATTGTTCTCTCTGAAGTTAAAGGCAGAGGACAAGAAGGTTTTGAGTTATTTTTCTTGTGTATTCCTTTTTGTTCTGGGCTCTCAAACTTTAATTACTTTATAAATATTGATTAGGGTACCTTCTTCTATATTATTCTCAACTTGTAGGAGGATAATAGTACAGAAATGGGAAATAAGTAGACTTTTATATGTAGACTATAACATATTTTGTATCAAATAATAGAATGCAGCTTATTTTTAAAATCTCTGAATTAATGAGGAACCAATAAAAATATAAAATATGGAATGATTTATTTGGATTTTCAGTGATAAGGATGTTATTATGGGAAGCATAGATTGGAGTAAGTGTTCAGGGAAAAAAGTTATTTAGCAAAGAGAGAAAAGAGTAAGTGGGCCTGAATTAGGACACAAGCAAAAAGATCTTTGGATGTATATAAAGGAAACTTTCTCTCTTTTATATAAATATACCTATAAAGTGACATAAAGCCTTTAAAATATACCTTTAATTTCCAAAAGATATTTCTCATAATTTATCTCCTTTTTACTAGCTTTTTAGGAGATGGGTAGGCTTTATCTTTTTTATCTGTTTAGCTAGATTCCACACCCCCCTCCCAACTCACACACACACTTTGAGTAACTTTTGATTGAATATATTTAATTTTCTCAAGAAAATAAAAGAACATAATTGGAAACCCATAGCTACCATGCAGACTTTTGACACTGCCTCAAATAAATTATCAGAAAACATATATTTTCACCTGAAAATGTATTTTCACCTGAAGTGAAACTGTACTCCAGAATTTCCCAAGTATCATGCTCATCCAGAAGTTTAAATAAGAAGCCCTTCTCAGCATCAGTAAGAACTTCTTAGTTTTAAAAAGTGCAGAGTTTTTTTTTCTTTTTTAATGTTGAGTTTTCTTATGGGCTGAGTACGATGGTGCCCAATTGTTTAAAAATTTTAAATAAATCTTGAGATAAGTGGCAGAACGAAGTGAGAATTACTCCTATACATAGCATTGCAAGAACCTAGGAGCTCCAAGGCATTGAAGGGAACTATAGGTATCTGGGTGGACAAATATGCAAACAAACAAACAAACATACAAACAAAACCCAGGCTGTGTGAATGAGACTTTTCTGAGTTAAGAGCGTGGGTTTTATGCAGAAAATGATTATCTCCCATTTCTTAATATTAAATCTGAGCACACAGCAGAGTTCATTATTTAGTGCGCGCTCTGGGATATATTTCACACTGAGTACTCTTTGGAACCTGAGAAAGTAATTCAGTCATTTCATACTAGGAGCCTATTAAACTTTCTGGAGTTTAAATATGAAAATTTACAAAGGACTACTCCAATGCAACCCAGGTCTTTGATGGTTGGCCCACAATTGATCTTAGTACACAGGCACCAAGGACAATCTCCAGTTGCCCACTGCTCTAGAGCGAATGGACCCAAGGAGGCCGTGGGCTTGGGTGGGAGATGTGTAGGAAAGGTGGTTCAGGGCAGTGTGATCTTGAGAGGCTATTACAGAAACTAGGCTGGACCTTGGATAATGATGCAGAAGCAGAGATAATAGTTGAAAATATCAGCAATTAGCTCAAATAAAGAGGTGTGGTGAAGTAAATAATAATAAGGAAGTATAATACTTTCCACTTATATAATATTTTATATTCTTCAATAAATTTTATTGTTGGCTTTTACTTGTATATTTAAATTGTATAAATCATTAATTTTAAAGCTGAGACAATCATCTCCGGACAGATATGCTTAGTAAATGCTTATTACTTGAACCAATTATGTATAAAAAAGGAAAATTAACACTTGCATTTTGTTTTCCCTTTTGGCTACATTAGCCAGACCAACTGTTGCATTTTGTACTGAACAAAAATACTCTAAACATTTCCAACAGAGGGGGGGATCTGATACAGAGAATGAGTTACACAGGCTTTGGAAAGCTGAAAGACAAAAGGGGAACACAGGTAAGACAGAGAAGATAACTGCAGAAAAAGGGATGAGGTACTAGAACTTAGGTACTCAGTTCTCTGAGGAAGATGCATCAGTGACTTTTGCTGACATCTCTGAGAATGAGATGAGGCCAGTCTGGGAGTGCTGGGGGCAGCCGAAGGCTGGAACCAGCTGACAGGAACAACAAAAGCCTAGTCCTGTCTTTCTACTTCCTCCTTCTAGTCACGCTCTAGTGTCTCCTATTAGCAGAGACCAATAAGAAAGCAGCTAACTTTGCAGTCTCTGAAATGTAGGGTAGAGGACAAGGATGAGTTTAGAGCTGAAAAATGATATGTAAAATTCTGTACAGGTATTGTTTTAAGGAAAAATGACTGCCTTGAAAATAAGACCAGTGATAAATTACATGTAAAGTAGTTGCTGTCTAATGGGTTATTTTTTTTGGTCGATGGATTATCTCAACATTTATTGAGTTTAATTTTCTGTGCTATTTGAACCCCAACATTAATTCTTTAAGTTACACTGACTCGTTCCCCAGGTGAGATAGCTCTTTCAGCAGACAGTGGTCTTTTTCACCTTAAATGCTACCATCTTCCCATAGCCATAACACTGAAGTTGTGACCACTTTTTTGGAAACGGTCACTTCTGATTACCATGCCTGTAGAAAAAAATTCCATCTCTCTCCTGGTTATCAATAGATAGATAACCCTCCTCCTTTGATTGTTACATTGTCAATGCTTCCTTCTCCTCTTGCTTTTCCAGCCATGGTAGGTCAACAGTGTTGGCTGCTGCCTCTCTGGGTCCAGCCTTTGCCTGTTCCAGCCCACTTATGTGTATATTAGATATGACCGTTTCCTAGCAGTTAATTCCCTCTGGTTGGAAGAATTGTACAACTGAACAGGTGTGTTTAATAAAATTCAAGATTATTTTACTTTCCATAATCTTCACATCATTTTATGTTATTATTTCTGGGTCTTCCAAATATGATTATACCTTGCATCAGTAAACTAAGACAGCTCTTCTAAGGAAAGACTACCTTGTCAAACTAAGCACGCATTCTGCCAATTGTATAGCTTTATGCTAGTAGAAATGGACAAGCAGGATGGATTAAAAATAAAGATCTGGTACTTTTACATCTTAGGATTTCTTTGTGCTAAGTTTCCTGGAAAGGAATTTGATCCCCAGAATCAAAACTACTGGTTTTAAATGTTGGCTCAGAATCAGAATCATACCTGCAGCTTTAAAAAAATGCTGATGTCCAGCCCTCATTCTAGACCTATTAAAGAGAATGTCTAAATGTTGGGTCGAAGTATATATGTAAAGCTCTACAGATTGTTTTGTTGTATAGTCAGGGTTGAAAATTACTGGGTTTTTTTTTTTTTTTCCTCCTGGGAAAATATAAGTATTATGTAACCCAGTATTGGCTGCTTTGTGTTGTTGGCTTCAAAGAACTGATTCAATGAATGTTAGCCTGAGGATCTTAACACCATGTAGCCGTATAAAGTACCAAAGACTATTTTCCTTATTGGTTTGTTTATTTTTTCCTTCTGGTGCTGCTTTTGGCTTTCACTCTCTCAGATGGCTGAGAATTAAGTCATATAGCAATATATATTCCACTCGGTTCTGTTGTGTGGATGAAAGCTTCCCTCAGGTGGCTGGGGTAGATGATAAAGTCTATTTAGATAGCAGCTCTGGACTCCGTGATATAAACTGTAATCTACAGTGCATTACTCAATAGGTTGTTGATGACTGTATTTATGGAGCTCTGCAAAACCTCACAGCTGAAGTACAGGGCCCTGAAATCCCTGAAAGGAAAGACGTTTCTGTTCCAGGAGACTGTATTGGACATAGATGTGGTAAGGGCCTACTCAGTGTCTAAAAAAATAGAGGACAGGCAACCTGTTTCAAGGAGTTGAAGAAATTGGCATGCTATGAAAATAGTCATGTCACAGAGAAATATAAGCAATTATCTGAGAGAACAAAGGAAAGTATGCAGCATTAAGAATAAGAAAACAGCTCTATTGAAGTACTGGTTTCTGGGAGAAATAAGTACTTGGGAGTTAGCTGTCAAAGCTGTGTTTAGCCATTATCAATTAAACCACTGGGCCAGCTTTACTAGCAAGTATTAAAAATTGTACTTTCTGTTCAGGAATGTAAAGATGGCTTAATATAAGGAAATCAACATATATAATACACTACGTCAATAGGTGAAACCATGTTTGTAAGGCTCTGACAGCTGCTGAAACACATTTAATAAAAATAATTTACTATTTAAAAAAAACTAAAATAATAATAAAATGAGCCTCCCATACTTTAACGAAGAGCACCTAAAATAATCCAGTGCTTACAAAGGCATAATGAAACGTATACTTTCATTTATTGTTTGTGACAATGTAAATTGGTTAACAACTTTGGAAAACAATTAAATATATAAATTTCATGATGTATATATATTTACTTTGATTCATTAATGTAAATTATGTCATTCTTGTTTCCAAAGGAAAAAAAAGTCAAAATAAAAATGAAAGCTCTAAGCACAGCAATGTAAATTCGAGAATTATATATTGCAATAATGAAAAATTGGAAGCAACCTAGGTCAGTAATACCCAAAATATTTGAGTGTTCATGCCTTAAAATAAAATTAAATTTGAGCATGCTTCACCTTTACATATTTAGTTATTTATGTATAAATTATATATATGTACTTGTGTTAATATTTTATGCGTAGCATGTAGGCATACCCAAAAAGTAATTGAAAAAGGATGAATTTAAAATGTTATTATTAATACTATTTTATTTTAATAGGAGCATTGTGATTGTGAATATACTTTATAATTTTAAAAATATTTGTTTGACATTTTATATTTTAGCAATTCCATGGTCTGCTCCTAAGATTATTATTTTTGATACTTTTCTAAAAAGTCAAGCTTATTGAAGCAAAATTCACATACAGTAAAATTTACTTTTTTTAAGTGTACAATTTGAGTTTTGAAAAATGTGTACAGTTGTCACCACTACCATAATCAAGATATAGAACATTTTCCTAACCTCACTAAACACCTCCTCCAACCCTGAGCCTCCTTTCAGAGTCTGCTCCCATCCCTAGCTCCTGCAATTGCAGATCCAACTTTGTCCCTGTACTTTTTCCTTTTCCAGAGTCATATAAATTGTACCATTTTTGTGCTTGCCTTCTTTCACTGCATCTTTTGTGTCTGGCTATTTTTAAACAAAGCACAATGCTTTTGAGATTATCTTAAGTTGTTGAATAATCAGTTTTTCCTTTTCATTTATGAGTTGCATCCTTTGTATGGATATATAATTTATTCATTCACCAGTTGATGAATATTTTGTTTTTGACTATTATGTATAAAACTGCTGTAAACTTTTATACATAGTCTCTGTGTGAATGTGTTTTTATTTCTTGTGGGTAAATACCTAGGACAGTCTCTGTGTGAATGTGTTGTGACCGAAATAACCAGGCCCAACTCGAGTGCTCTAGTCCAAGAGACAGTTTATTAGCCGGCGGCTGTCCTTGCAAAGGAGCAGCCCCGAGACGCAGGGGCACAAAGGTTTTAAGCCCTCGATCCCATCCCCCACATCCTTAATCTTTACACAAAAGACTATATCTCCTCCATTCATTAACTGATAACTAAGAGGTGGGTAAGCAAGCAGGGGTACAGAAGCAGAATGCGTCATTGTTAAAATATTTTGTACCTATAGGCAGTGATCCGGCCAGTAAATCCCTTTAGTTAATAAATTTTTAGCAGATAACTACCTAGAAGTGAGACATGGCGGTTAGCACGTACCATGTCTTATCCTTGACCTATTGTTTCTAAAGGTGAGGTCACTACAAATGTGTTTTTATTTCTTGTGGGTAAATACCTAGGAGTTATATTACTGGCTCATACAATAAGTACATGTTTTCCAAAATGCACATACCATTTTGTATTCTCACCAGCAATACATGAGCGTCCTGGTTCTCCACATCCTCACTTGCACTTCTAATGTAAACTTTTTTCTTAAAAAAAATTTTTTTGTCATTGCCATAGGCTTATGGGCTGAATTGTTTTGTCAATTGTTTTGTCATTGCCATAGGCTTATGGGCTGAATGTGTTATGGGCTGAATTGTTTGCCCCTGCATTCATATGTTGAAGGCTTAACCACTGGTGCCTTAGAAAGTAATTGTATTTAGAGACAAGGCCTTTAAAGAGGTAGTAATGGTAAAATGAGGTCATATAGGTGGACCCTAATCCAATATGATTCTTGTTCTTATAAGAAGAGGAGATGAAGACACAGATAGCAGAGAGGGAAGATCATGGGACAACACAGAGAGAGGATAGTATTAATAAGCCAAGGAGAGAGATCTCAGATATTGGAATTTTAGCTTCTAGAATTGTGAGAAAATAAATTTCTGTTGTTTATGCCTCTGTAAGAAAGAAAAATTTGCCACGCTCCCCCCTGCCGCCCCCACACCCAATTTTTCTCCCTGGTATGAAGATCATTTTATTTTTAAGAAACAAAGACTTGGGAAGAAACTTTGACCTTCCCTGTAACTGCCTAAAAGAATTTAAATTGAGGGTCTTTTCCAGGAAATAGAGCTATCATCAGAGATATGTACAAAGAATGCAGGCTTAGTGTAATGGGGGAAACTTGACAGGATCTAGAGATCAGAGTTCATTCTATGTCCCATTGTCTCTTCCCATAAACATTTGTTCACCAAACATTTGCTTCTGGAAACATTGCTTTAACAAAGAAACATTTGTTTACCAAACATTTGCTTTTCCATGTGAATTGCTTTCCTTATCTTTGAAGTCCCAAACCACTAACTCCTCCAAGAGCTCAAGATGGCATATAAGCCTTAATTGTCCACCTTGCTCTTGGGTCCCAAATCCTCATGGAACCTCCATATGTATTTAACAAATTGAATTTAATTATTTTCATCTCATTAATCTGTCAATTTAATTCTTAGAACAGCCAGAAGAGACCTAGAAGGGCAAATAAAAATGTCTTTTTCCCCACCACCCATTCTGTGGTACTTCGTTATTAGCCCCAATACAGTGTTAAAGATATTTTACTGAAGTTTTATTTAAATATTCTTAATGACTAATACTATTGAGTATAGTATATATTGAGTTTTGTGTTCATTTCAGTCTATATTCTGCTTTGGTATTATATCCGCTCAAATCTTTTGCCCATTTATTTTCTTATTATTGATTTTTTAAATGTTTTTTTACATATTCTGAATACAAGTTCTGTATTAGATATGCAATTTACAAATATTTACTTCCAGTTTATGGCCTGTCTTTTGATTTTCTAGATAGTGTATTTTGAAAAGTAGAGGTATAATTTAAGTCTAAATAATTATATTTTCTCACTTATGGTTCTTGCTTTTTATTGTTGTTTTCAATTTTTTACAACTTTATTGAAGTAAGATAAACTGTACACATTTAAGGATAATTTGTGACATGTATACAGCCTTGAAACCATCACCACATTCAGGATAATAAACATTTCTATCACTCCCTCCAAAAAGTTTCTTCTTGTTCCTTTGCAAACCTTACCTCTCTTCATTCCATCTCCAGGCAACCAATGACCTGCTTTCTATTACTATAAATTAGCTTGAATATCTTAGTTTTTGTATAAATTAAGTCACATAGTATCTCCCCTTATTTTTGCATGGCTCTTTTTACTCAGATAAATGACTTTGAGATTGATTCATGTTGAAGCATGTATTAATAATTTGTTCCTTTTATTTCATTCATGTGTTGACTGACATTTGGTTTAATGCTTGTCACACTTGAAAAAAGTTATCTCACTAAGGTAACTTGACTGCAGTGGAATGTAATATTTATTCCATTTGCTGAATTGTTCAATTTTTCCAAACTGCCCACCAAATAATAATTGGTTTTGTTGAAATTTCAATCTGTCCTCACATTAGTCTATTGACATTATGAGTAATTAGAATTCATTAAATAATAACATTTGTGATAAGTGTGTGAAATCTGAAGAGGAATTTTCTACTCAAATGACTAACCTTGTAATCAACTCTTTGTTCTGCTTCTGTAGACATGCTTGCTGCATAGGCCAAAGGGTAGGGTGACTTTGAAATCAACTAAAGACTCACCCTCCCCTTTGCTTGTTCTGTCTAGATAACAGATGTATCCCCTTTGCTTGTTCTCTGTAACTGCCCGTAGCCCATAGCAACTCCCATGCTCTATAACTGCCTGAGGACAAATTAACCAATCGGCTCGTGCCAACTATAACTGCATGGATAAGTCCTATAAAAGCAAGATTACCCCTGAGCTCAGGGCCAGATCTTTAGAGCGCTAGCTCTTCTGGGACTGCAGTGTAATAAATGTGAGTTCTCCAACTCTCCGAGTAGTGCTTGATTTTTTGCTGGTCTGATTTTTCTGCAACAAATCCACTGACATTCTTTATTAAAGAAAGATGTTTTTTGCTGAAAGAGTTTTAATCAGATTAAAAAATTCTGTTTCTAATTGTTTCAGTCATATAGGTAACAGAGATTTTATAGGTAACACACATTGTTTTAGACATTAAAATTGCTTAATGATTAAAACATTTCCAAACATTCTTTTAAAAATGTCTTCTCCATGCAAATCTTTTGAATATCAATTGCTTTTTCATTTACTAGTAAAATATCATCTTGAAGTTAAATATTTTGTATATGTTTTTCTGAAAATATTTGTTAAGTAGCAGATTATTTACTTTAATTTTCATTCCAGAAACTTAAAAAAAAAGAGCTTGTGTCTTTTTGTAAAAGAAAAATAAGCAATGTACCTTTAAATTAGCTTGACAGATCTCTTAAGTACTTGCCACAGAATGTCCAGAGAAATATTTTTATGTTATAAAAGATTTTTAAGGTGGTTTCTTATTTATCATTGTATATGCTATAATTTGAAGACCTTTTGAAAAACATAAAATTAACCACAGTAACATTAGTAACATCCTGTAGCACTTTATGAATATAAGATTTCAATTTGTGTGCTGAAAAGACTGACTAATGATACGATAATTTCAAATATGTAATTACCTCTGCAATTTTATCCACATTTTTTTAAAGAAAATAGTACTTAAATTGGTTGTATCAACAGTGAGTACATTCACACAGTTTTTCTGTAATTTTTTTTTTTTTGATAATATATCTTCTCCAGATCTTTCCTTTAATAACTCAGAGAAAGCTACTGCATTCTTAAAACAGAAGCTGGCAAATATCATAAACTGAGACATTGTTTTTAACTTGCAGCCAACTCTACAGCAAACCTCCTACACTGTGTAAGTGTTCTAATACTCATTTTGTTCAGATCTTTAGCAGTGTTGTCTATGAATCTTCCAACACTAATTAACAACAAAAGAAATGTTTCACTATGCTATATTCTTCTTATTTCAGTCATTTTTAAAAATCATGACATGACAGGAAAAGATACTCCCCCAGTAGTATGTAAATTTTGTTTTTGTTAAGTAGGACACCCAAAAGATGGTTCTAAACTTCATTTCTAAGTTTAGCATAATTTTGTAAATACTAAATTGAATTTTGCATGACTATAAACACTGGTGGAAAAATGATATTTTTTTAACCAAATTATTGTTAACTCTTATTAGAATATTGTTGATTTTTATGTATGAATGTGGCTGATGAAGTAGAAGTAGAACTGTCAGCTTTGCTGTTAGCTATTTACCACAGATCTAGAATTTCAACAGGGAGGAAATGTATATCTATTCATTGGCATCGTATTAAGTTAATAAAATAATAGATATGATGCTACATAGAAAAATGTGTAACATAAATACGAGGTCAAAAAACTAATCTATGAAAATTTATGTGCTTTATAATAACAACTAACTTAAAAGAGGAATAGACTATAGAAAAAATTAAAAAGCTCTACAAAGGTGTTAGGAATAAGAATATTTTGCTTTTTTCTTGCGACACTTTTCGTGTTATTTTTGTTTTATTGTTTAGAATTTTAAGGAGGCACTTTTGCATCATATTTTCCTATTTTCTTCTTACAGAAAGTTTTGAATCTGCATGAAAGTTAATTTACCTTCCATATACAAGTACACACTTTCTTGCACCATGACCAATACTGGATTTTATAATTCTTTTCAATCATTGCTCATTTGATCAGGAAGGAAATTATATTGTAATGTTTTCTTTTGCATTTCTGTGAATACCAGTAATGTGTTTATAGACTGTTTGGTTTCACCTTTTGTTAATTATCAGAGTATGAGAGACCTCCAACTATGCTGTACAAGATAGTTCTCACTTCATATCAGTGCCAGGTGTATGTTTTTATTTTCCGTAATATTTCCCTGGCATTTTTTGTGTTTATTTTTCAATCTATGCTTGTATTTTCTTTGCTGTCAAATTTGGATAACAGGTGGCATATAGTAGTTCCTAGATGCTTTACAAATAATTGTTAAATGAATGGATGAATGAATAAATGCCCTTTATACATTTTCTAATGGAGTATTTAGGTTTTGCTTATGAATCTGTAAAACTTTTTCTATATTAGAGATAAACTCTTTAGGCATATGTCACAAAATTTTTAAAAATCTGTCACATTATTTTTATTATTTATTTTAATTTGTTTGAGAAACAATGAAATTTAATGTAGTTATGTAGTCGAATGTGTTCTGTTTATGGTTTCTATATTTGGTGTTTTGCTGAGGAATTCTGTCCTTTCCCTCCAGTCCTTCCTTTCCTCTGTATTGTTGTGTGTGTGTTTTTGAGCACATGTAGCTTAGTGTAGCGGGGTGAGATGTAAGGACCTGACTTCTCTCCAACCTGGAGACTTCACTGTACCAGCACCACTTACTGGATCATTATCCCTTGATTTGAAATGTAGTCTCGATGATACATCAAGTATTTACATATATTTAAATCTGCTTCTGGGCTTTCTCTACTCTGCCATGGAACTAATCGTAGTAGTGGTTTTGATCTTCTTTAGTGTAGCTTTGTTGTATTTTTAATACTCAAATAAATCTCTCTTTCATTTCTCTATTTTTCTATTGAACTATTTTTACTTTTATCCTTTCCGATGAATTTGGGGAATGCTTTTTTCATGAAAATTTTCATGTAAATGGGAATAAATTCTGTGTGCCTTAGATATGTTTGAGCCTTCAGCAAAGATTACACCTTCTGCCCTATGCTTTTAGACTAGAGACCATCTCCTAGTACCACTCCCTAAGGAGAGTTTTAGGAAGCACTGCAGACTAGTTCTCTAATATATAACATATTCTATGGGCTCTTAGATTTTGTTTGTTTGGTTTTTAAACTTACGAACTTTCAGAGTTCTTTGAGGGGTTTTTAAGTTGAGATTTTAATTACATTTTCAGTAGCTGCTTGTTTTCATTTTTTATGGAGGATTTTGAAAATTCATTTCCATTTCTATTTTAAATAAGCTATAGATAATGGCTGAGCAAAAAGTACATTCACGAGGATGGTGTATGCTTTTGGAAAAGATCAAGGATGCCTGTTTTTCTCTGATACCTCTAACCGGATGCTTCTTGTACCCAAAATAGATCCCTGAGGCTGGTCCTGGATGAAGCCTTTAACGCTAAATGCAGTCATCCAGGAATAGTTAAAAAGGACATAATAAAACTGCTTGCTGGTTTATTGCTGTAGGCTTGCAGGAAAACTAGTCCTAATGTGCTCTGGGAAATTTCTTCTACAGCATGTTGTCTTGCCTCCACTTTTAAGATTTAATCCTAAAAAGTACAGGAGCATGCACTAGAAAAATGCTCTCCTATCTCTGGAATCATCTGACCAGGAAGAAGGGGCATAACCTTATGTCTATCAGTGTTCTAAGTGACTTTAAGGCAGCTTTATTCAAAGTCTTAACATATTTTGACCTTTCAAAACAAGAAACACCTGGTCAGTACATCTTTGGCAATAGGTCCCGTTAAATATGACGCAGGGGCTTCTTTTGTTATGATCGCTCTCTGACATAGAGATTGATAAATATGACGGCATAAATCTCACAAATGTGTCCACAGTTTTGTGCTATGTTGCTGCTACATGCCCCGAAACTCTGACATCCTGCAGACCCAAATCAGATGGGCCTGTTGTTTGTTGCTTTGATTTTTCACACTGACTGAGTGACCCAAAGCAATTTGCCATAAAGAGGTTTTTAAAAAGTCTTAAATAATCATCCTTTCCTGGTTTCTCTTCTACATAAAAACTCAAGAGACACAGCAATGACAGTATAAATAAATGAATCTAAACGTACTGCTTCAACAGTTAAAAACAACAGTTGCCTTGAAAACTAATCACATTCACTGAATGGAATAGTTTTTAGTAGGCTTCCGTATTATTATTATTTGTAGCTTTTAGAGCTTATTTGTCATCATTTCTTTCTTACAGACATAGCTGCTGATTTGCCTGAGCAGCCCATGGGGCACCTGCAGCAGCTTCCTGGGCTCGAAGGATTGTGGCTCAAAGGCAGCTAGTGGCCTGGCTTTACAGGTAAGGTTTTAAAAACAAATTAGTGCAAATGCTTGACTTTGTTTTTCGTTGTTTTTCTTTCCATTGAATTGTCTCTGATTTAATTTCTCTGCAGTGTACACCCTGGTTTGAACTACCTCTATTATCCAACTTAATCTGTGATTTGTTACAAAGTCTTGCCTCTGTTATGGTGGTCTAAACCAGGGGTCCCCAACCCGGGTGTCATGGACTGGTACCAGTCCATGGTCTGTTAGGAACTGGGCTGCACAGCAGGAGGCGAGCAAGCAAAGCTTCATCTATATTTGCAGCCGCTCCCCAGCACTAGCATCAAGGCCTCAGCTCCACCTCAGATCATCAGGCATTAGATTTTCATAGGAGCACCGGACCTTGGTGCCAAAAAAATTGGGTACCGCTGGTCTAAATAATCCAGCTCCAGAAATGAAACAGCACATTCTCCTGACTTCAGTTGAGGAACAAATGTTTGAGAGATTATCAAGTATAAGATAAAGAAAAAATCACTAAATTAAAAAAGTCAATATTGTTTTTAAAACTCACACTTTTAACAACTTAGTAAGTATATGAACATTTACTAACTGCCAATTATTTTCCAGGCACAATTTTTTTTAAAAAGCCAGGCAGAGATAATAAACAATTGAATTCATCCTCTCATCTCCAGTCATTTACACAATTTACTCCCTAGAGAACAGAAGAACTTTTTTATTATTTATTACAAATTTTTTCAAATACTTCATGAAAGAAGATGGATTATAAAATATTCTATACAAATGGTATTTGGCATTTTATGAATTCTTTTAAAACCCAAGTCAGTTCAAGTCACCCTTACACTAACATCCTTCGGGACATCCAATCCGATTCAGATCGAAAGCCAACAGTGAGCCATATGCCCGTTTTACCACAGCCCTTCTCTGAAACCAGCTCTCCTGCTACCTCTTCCACTCTTGGCTTTGGCCACACTGACCAGCTCCCTTTTCCTGGACCCCATCCAGGTGTGTTCTGCTGCCAAGTATTTGCACTCACAGTCCTTTTTGTCTAGAAAATTCTTCCTGCAGGTGTCCACATCATTTCTTCCCTCCCTTTTCAGAGAGGCCTCCTGAACCACTTTATTTAAAATCACGACCTTGGTATCGCCCCTTGACCCAGACACACACTGCCCAACACCCTCCCCTGCTTTATTTTTCATCATGGCCCTTATTGCTATTGAGTATGATAAGGTATTTATTTATTTACTTGTTCACTGATTGATTTTTCCACTGGAATATAAGCTCAGTAAGGGAAAGATTTCGTTTGTTTTCTTCACTGTAGTATCTTCAATGTCTACAACAGTGTCCAGCCATGGTCAACATTAAATTAATATTTAATTTTAATAGTTGTTAAAAAAAAAAGCAAAAAAGTAGAGGTAATGGCAAACCATACTGGGTGTTTTTCATGTTGATCTGATCTTTGTAAGTAGAAAGGAGAAGTTGATAGAACAAGAGTGAAGATGATATTTATACATTTAATTCATTAATTAGTTAATTAATTATTAATATATGCCCTGCCTAAATTCTAAAACTGATATTTAAACAAAGATATAAAATAGTACTAGAAATGGGAGGGCAACAATTATTTTGAACATGTTTTCTTAAACTTTTTTGCAACATTAATACCTTTTATGATGAAGGCTATAAGCCCTTTCTTTAGAATAATGCAAATAAATACATATGACACACACACACACAAATATTCCAAGGGTTTTATGGACCCTTACCAGTTCATTCATGGTGTAGGCAGTGGTCCCTAACCTTTTTGGCACCAGGGACCGGTGCTCCTATGAGAATCTAATGCCTGATGATCTGAGGTGGAGCCGAGGTGGTGATGCTAGCACAGGGGAGCAGCTGCAAATGCAGATGAGACTATGCTTGCTCGCCTCCTGCTGTGTGGCCCAATTTCTAACAGGCCAGGGACCCTGGTGCAGAGACACGGAGAAGTATAACATATGGCAAAGTTAATATAATTACTATGATTCAGCACTGAATTTTATCTGACAAGTTAAAAAAAAATTTAAATAAAAAGGGAAAGACGATGAATTCTTTAAGAAAAAGGAAGCAGTCAGGGAAAAGCGATATAGTTGTTACACACGTAGTCTGTGCATCATCTTATCCTAGGCTTTTAGAATACGTCCCATTTCACAGAATTCCCATAACACTCATTCGAGGAAGTTATTATTATCCACATTTTATATATAAGGGAAGAAAGAGCAGAAATGGAATTTGAATCCAGTTCTCTGTAATATCCAAAGGTTATGATCCTTTAAATTTTAAGTCAAAAATAAGTATACCAGTTTGTCAGTGAGGAAAACACATTGTGTAGGGGTGTGTGTGTGTGTGTGTGTGTGTGTGTGTGTGTGTGTGTGCATGCGCATGACACTAAACCCTAATAGATTAGAATTTTCTATGGGGTAGGAAAATAATGGCATTTTAAGTTTCCTCAGACCTCTTTTCACTGGGCAGATTATAGATATAAAACTTGGGGGGCTAAGAAGTTTTATGTAGCAATTAACTTTTGTGTACTTTGATGGTAGATGCTGTGTTTTTATTTCTGACACATTTTCTGCTATCTCAAACCATTCTGCTTTGTATATGGAAGCCACTCAGGAAATAGCGGGCATCTGACTGGTCATATTTAGGTCATTTTAGATGTCTCAGAATCTAGTATATGTTAAATAACCTAGACATCTCATTTATGTTTGGAAGGGGTCTTGAGAAATCCAAATGCATAGCCGCAATTCATAGCAGCCAGCATTTTAATAGCTAATGTTAATTGAGCACTTACTAAGCTCTAGGCTGTGTTTTAACTTCATGAATTATCTTTCAACATCCAAACCATCTGTCAACTGAGCCAAAATAGACCGGTCAGTTCTGTCAAATTTTATTCATATCAGCTCAATCAAAACCACCCAGTCAAAATGAAAATTGGATACAGTCTTAAATCTACTTCTTAGAGGCCAGAGTAGAACTCATTTATATACTGTAGTTTCAGCTATTTTTCTAAGGCTCCAGTTTAAAATGATTCAGATTATGGCGAGACAATGAAGTCACCCTCCCCTGCCAAGCTGTGCTGTCCTGTCAACTTCTTTCCTTCTAGGAGTTTGGCATCTCTTTAGGCAGATTGCTAATGATCAATCAAAAATAGAGCAACTGAGGGACGAGGCTCCAGGAGGCATCTGAAATAACAACAGCCTTTCATAAGCAAAACCTGACAGGTGGAGACTTGGCAATCCTACACTGAAAAGGGCAATTGTCATGTTGCATGGCTGATTTAAAAGGATCTTGGCATTTTGTTATCATATTAAGAGGAAACCATTAGTGAGAGTAACCTTTTAATATTAATGTAACTTACAAATCTAATTATTGCTGAAATTCAGCACTCTACACTGTAAAGACATTTGTCTAGATTTTTATTTAAAAAAAGAGATGGAGTTCAGTCATAAATGTATTCGAATTCATGAGATACTGGAGCTCTAGCACTCTAACTACCCACCCATGCTCTGTTTACATACTAAAATAGCAATTTAGGACGGGAGATGTCTTTTCAGTTTTACTGACTCCAGAGAGTTGTTGGGCAGGCTCAGTGCAAAGCTGTGTAGTTCGGGTCATTTTTGGCTATACCTGGTTTACCTAGCAAGCCTATATATTTCGGGTTGGCTTCATCTCAACAGATTTACCACTGGACCCACTCCTGCCTCACTAGAACAATCACAGGTGGAACTGTAGAGGACGCCCTGGTGCTGGGTTGAGGGGGGTGGTGGGAGGGGGCGAGATGAGGAAGGTGGAGCTAAATAAAGATGAATCTGCCAGTGACAGAAGGAGCAAGGACTAAGTGAAGAAAAAGACGACAGAGACGCTGGCATAACTGCGGAGCACATTCTTGGATAAAATATTCTAGCTTTTGAGTGAAGCAAGCTTCGGAATTATGTTGGCTTGTAGCACTGCTAGGAAGAGTTACAGTCTGAGAGTTATATTCTCTATAGCCAATACAATATTAGAAGAAAAGGTTTCACTTTTCTTTGGACATTTGTATCAAATTATAATTGTATGAGCAGAAAGTTTAGTTTTTAAGCATAAGGAAGAGTAAATTATAGTTTTTAAGATGCACCCAGGATTTTGTTCTTATTCTGAAAAAATACTTTATTACTCACAGTTCCCAAGAGGAAGGAGCCATGCCATGCCACGCAGGGACACACTAGAGAACACTGAGGTTGACCATAGGCAAAAAGAGCAAGGGGGGCTTTGGAAAAGCCTTTATTCTGGTTTTCCAGGGAAGGAATGGGTGAGGCTCAGTAAGCAGGCTAATCAGGTTTAGGATTCACTGGTTTGAATATAATTCCACGGGTAAGGAGTTGGGGGTGATACTGAGGTTGCTTCTAGTTGTCAGATACCCAGCCTCGAGGTAGTCAGGACTGGGGAGTAGTGTCTCACATTTTAAGAGCTGATAAAAGGGTGGGAGAGGTTAGGCTTTAGAATGGTTAGTTTGCATATGAAAGGCATGCTCTGGGAAGAGTCTTTTTGCTATCTCTAAAATCTGATAACCCAGAGAGGAGCAGCCCTACCCTAACCAGCAAGGTCCTAGTTATGGAAACATCAGATACAGAAAATGGAAAACTGTAGTTAGTACAGTTATGATCGGCCTTCACTGTTCTCTTTCTTTCTCTTTACACATGGAAAATAAGTGTACCAGGAAAATAAACACCACCAATCCTATCTCCTAAGGACCTCTTGGGTGTCTCTGCAAGGAGAAAGCCAATGTTGCCTGGTTGCACGACAGAAGAGTAACCAGTTCACTCTGATTTACTCAAATCAGAGTGGGCCTACTTGGTCTGGAGAGAATCTTGAGCCTCCATCTGGTGGGTACTATGGGTGATTCTTAGATGAGCGATCTTTGCTAATGGTTGGGCTCTTATGTGCTATAGGAACAATACGCCTTATAGATGTGGCTTTGGGACACTGCCATTTCCATCTGAATATTTTCATGAAATATACAAAATAAACTCTTATATTTTCACTATTATAAAATTATCAAGAAGTATTTAAAAAACATTCTTTGCTCGAGGTTTGCCTTTTCCTTGACTATCATCTCCCTCTGATATCCATTTCCCTTCCTCCACCCCATCCATTAAGTCATTCCTGTAGTGTTTATATTTTCAAAATGCTCTTATCTGTACTTACCTGGAGGAAAATACGTTCTATTACTATCTAAATTCTCTCTTTTCAGATACAGCTAAAGTTTCACCTTTAAGCTGTTCATTCATTCAGTTAATGCTAATTGGGCACTTAGTCTATGCCAGCATTGTTTTAGAGTAAAGCCAGGAACAAAGCAGATAAAAATACCTTCCTACATGGTCCTGAGAGCCTAAGGAGAGAGTCAGACAATTAAAAAAAAAAAAAAAAAAAAGCAAATATATAGAATGCCGGATGGTTAGTGTCATAGAGAAAAATAAAGCCAGAATAGAGAGTTTGGGTTGGGTTAGAAGAGAAATATTGCTACTTTATGTAGAGTGGCAGGGGCAGTCCCTCCGTCATAAAGTGAGCTTGGCTCTCTTGTTTTCCATGTAGAGGGAACAGCATATGTAAGTCCTCTAAAATGGTAATGCATTTGGAGTGTTCCAGGAAAAGCAAGGAGGCCTATGTGACTGAAAAAAGGTGATAGAAAGGGAGAAGAGCGGGAGATAAAACCAGACACTGATGGGCAGAGGATCGGGAAAGGAAGATGTTGGGCCCTGCCAACCATTGTGAGGACCTGTGTGAGATGGAAAGATATAGGCGGGTTCTGAGCGGTGGAATAGCATGGAGAGATTTACATTGTAACAGGACCATGCTGACTTCAGAGAATAGTTTACAGGGGTTAAGGACAGCATTTAGGGAGCTTTTGCCATATTGCAGGTAAAAGATGATGGGGGTTTAGGCCAGTAGTAGAAATGGAAGGAAGGAGAACAGTAAGAGTCTGGACATAGTTTAAAGGTAGAGCCAACAGGGTCTAGGTGAGACGTGGAATGTTGGAAGAAAGAGAAGTCTAAAATACGTTCAAGGGTATTTACTAAGTAAATGTAAGAATAAAGTTTCCACTAATTGAGCTGGGTAAACCTGCAGGAGGAGCTACTTACAATGGAGTAGGTTGGTGGGCGAATGGAGGCGATGACTGAAGAGTTCCACATTAAGTTCCACATAGCGGTTAGACCCATAAATGGAAATGGTGAGTAGGCAGTTAAACATACAAATCTGGAGTTTGGGGAAAATATAAATTTGGAAATTATATAAGTAGTAGTTGTAGCCATGTGACTGAATAAGACCACATAGATAGTATAGACTTAAGAACATCCAAACCTGTAGAGAATTTTTATAAGAGATTATTTGAGCTGAACCGAAGACATGCCAGGAAGCAAGATCTCAAATCCTTGCCATAATGGATAATGACAGTTCGTTTTCCAATTTTCTCTTAGTTTCAGGTATACAGTACAATGGTTAGACATTTATATAATTTGTGACGTAATTCTCTGATGATTCTCGCACCCATTGGGCACCATACACAGATGTTACAATAATAGCGACTCTATTCCCTATGATATACTCTAAATTCCCATAACTGTTTTGTAACTATGAATTTGTACTTTTTTCATCCCTTCATCTTTTTCTGGATGACAGTTTTACAGTTCCTTTTATCCTTTTGGCATTAAAGAAGGAACCGTAAGGAAGATTACATGAAGGTGAGAGAAAGCAAGAAGGAGAATTAGATTACAAGATAGTTAATGATTGAGTTTACTATCTATGATTGGATTACAGAATAGTTAATAAAAACTTATGTGCTTTCTTAAGGGTAGTTATGCTTCTGAGGGCTCTGAAAAAGAGGATTACTCTTGCATTTCAAAGATGTGTTAACCTAGATGCACAAGAGCAATGAACAGGGCTCGCTTAAAGCAAAGATAAACCTTTTACTAAGCAAGTTATATGCCTGGCATGAGATTACTCACCATGACCTGCCCAGTTAGGAATTTACAATCAGATCACCCTGTGAGGTTACTTTGTTAGATTTATTACAGTGCCTCTTTTTTGTCTATGCTGCTTAAAATACTGTCCCAGCAAAGGTGCTCAGTAAGTGTTTATCGTGAGAATAGGTGGGTACATTGTGACATAAACACCTGCAATATACTGTATTGTACTACTTTGATATTGTTTCATGGATAGATTTCTAGTTTAATCAATGTTGAGTGAAGTGCTACTAATCAGACATCTTGAATGA
>NW_006432669.1:12033893-12066327 GCF_000325575.1 Pteropus alecto
GTGATAAAATCACATGATACATGTGTGTGTGTGTGTGTGTGTGTGTGTGTGTGTGTGTGTGTGTATTACATGTGATCTTCTTAGTCCTGAAA
Source organism: Pteropus alecto (assembly GCF_000325575.1). NCBI lineage: Eukaryota > Metazoa > Chordata > Mammalia > Chiroptera > Pteropodidae > Pteropus > Pteropus alecto. The sequence goes on from NW_006432669.1 coordinate 12,033,986, forward strand.
ACAAAAGACAAAGGGAAGATTGATTTATTTGCCTGTCTCTCTTCCTCCTTAGTCTATGATTCCACGTTGCCAAAGGCCATGCCTATTTGGTCTCTGTATCTTCAGTACAAAAACAGTACCTGGAGATTAGAGGCATTAAAAAAATGTTTATTGGCAAGCATGAATTAAAAGATGAATGAATAGTAAGTGATAATACAGAAGGGGTAGAATCTTTGAAGAAAAGCCCTTTATGAAATTTGAGTAGGTCTTGGAGACTTGCACTGGTTTTGAACATCCAAAACTAAGAAAAATTATTTTAAGATTCTGAGTCTCGAAGATTGTTTTATTTAAATCTGTTGCATTGAGGATTCCACTAACACCTTAAGCACATTTTCTTATAATTGTTCTTCACAGCTCACTGATCATAATAATTTAATTTATTATTAACAGGAACATCACTCACTATAGTTAGAATTCCATTATAGTTTAACAACAATAAATCATTTTCCACTAAAGTTAAATATCACCAAAACTTCTAAGGCAATACTCCTATCCGATCTTGGTCCTTGGTCCCATAATGACAGTGTTGCTTTGCAAGCCTGAGTTTAGGGTTTTATGCTCAGTTGATATCCACTTCAAGAGGAAGAGCTGAAGATGCATATTCACCTCTGGCTAGGTGTTCTGACTTGACCAAAATCTACTTCCAAGTCAGGATCTGTTTTCTCAAAGGAGAGTTATTTGCTAAAGAGAGCCATAGTTTTGCCACAAAAATCTTAGGAAGCTGTACTGAGATTCTCCTAGGGATACTTGCTCCCTATGGCATTCGAATCTGCTGCAGACTCTGTAAGCCCCATCAGGTCTGCAGGCTCTGGAGTCCCCATTGGTGGGGTTGCTTATTGCAGTCTAAAAGAGCAAGAGAGCTCCTCTTGCCCAGGGCCCACTGACTAAGTCCCCTCGGCTTAATTAAATTATAGACAAATTTCTTCCTGACTGTAGGCCCTTGACCTACCTTTTCTTAGAGCATTTATTTGAGAGAATTTGTGATTATAGATTTGTTCTCTGCCACTTTGGAATATAAATCTTCTACCAGACTTTTACCAGCTTTACAATCTATAAATGTCTTTGTAAAGGACCTGGGAACCATCACTTTGAAATATAATTATTGAAGCGATAACATCCTTATCTTCCAGTCTCTGTGGAGAGTAGAAGCCTAAGTTCCATATGCAACAATTAGCAGACACAGATGGTCTAATCACATTGACCAACTTCGTCTTATGTCTTCTAGTACTTTTCCACTGGTTCACTTCAGCCCTGAAAAGTCCTTCCTCTTTTTATTTCAATAGAATTGAGTTTGATCTTTCTCCACTATTGCAGTAGCCTTGAATAAAAGTTTCCTTGCCAGTTTAACTCCATCCAGCACAATTTTTCTTTGACCATTGAGAGCTCATGCATTATTTGGTAAATGGCTTAAAGCAATATCACTGAATATTGTATGTGTTGCCTAGAAATAAAATAAAAAAAAAAAAAAGAAATGAAAGCCCTCATCAAATATTGTAACATCATTCCCAATTGCTTGAGCAAGCATATGAACTCAGAGTCTGTGCTATGTACATTCATACTGATAAACTCTGCCCAGTGTAAAATTGTATTTCTTTCTCCTTTGTCTAATAGTCTCAGGATCCATCACTGCACATTTCCCAATTTTCTACTAATATAAATTAGCAAAATTTTACAATTCTTTTGTTATGTATGTCTTCTTATAGGAAGGAGTCTCTCTAAACTTGCTCCTCCTCCTAGATTTAACTTTGGATATAGGACTAGAAAAAATGAAGGGTGGCAGTTATAGGCATAAGAGCAATTGATAACCTCAGGCAAGATAATTATTTCAGGTGAGATCAATATAGTTTTCAAGCTAGAGAGCATCATACTATTCACACAGGGAAGAAGGGGTTGTTTCCACTAACCAGGGTTGGAGGGTTCATTGATTTGGGGGATTCAGGGTATTCAGATTCATCTGGATTGACCCAAATCACAGGGCCCACTCTTTTACAACCATCCCACTTGTCACATAAGCGACCTGGCAAGGCAGTGAATTTTACTTACCTTGTAGTAAAGCAACGCCAGATCTGGCTCTTCGTCTAAGTTTCAAGTTATAACAGCCCCATAACTACAAGAATTCAGAGGCTTTTAAAGGGAATTATAAAACCTCCCTGTACTTCTGACCATGTCTTGAAGCAAGAGTTGTAAACATTAGTTGGTTATTTTTGTAGCTCTCAGTGCAGGGTGAAGCAGTTATCTCATCTCATAGCATTTATGTATCACATAATAATTGTCTATTCAATATCATGTTTAAGCATACATTTGATTCACAGGACCACAGGTCATAATTTTAAAAAATGTTTTGCCACTTCAGGACTTAGACTACTTGTGTCCTAATCTCTCTGTAACTGAATTGTTGCTGCATTCGAACCCAATTAAATGAGTAACCAAACAAAAATTAAGAACATTTATTACCGGAACCCTTAACTAAGAAAATTCTAAAAAAAATATATTTTAGGAATAAGGAAAATCTCAGAAGGTGATCTGAAATACAAAAAAGAATAGTGAGCAATAGTATTAGTAAATTTCTAGGTAAATTTAAACAAACATTGTGTGAAAAATAATGATGGCAATAATAATAATAAGTATAATTTGAAAGATTAAAAATCAGAAACAAAATAGTGACAACAGTACCACATAAGTGTAAGGAAGATAATTAGAATTTTGTGTTCCAATGTCTTTGCATTGTTTTGGGAGGGTAAGATATTAATTACCTTCAAACTTAATTACTTATGCATAACCACACTTGAAGGGTAACCACTGAAATAATAGAAATAAACTGTATAACTTCCAAATCAGTGAAGGAATAAATGAAATATGAAATCAAATAAAAGCATGTTTTAATTAATCCAGTAAAACCAACAAAAGAGAGAATAGAACATAAACAATAAGTAAAATAGAACGTGCTAAGATAGTAGAAACATCACCAAATATATCGCTAATTACAGTAAATGTGAAAATACTTAGCTCACTACTTTAAAAAGAGAGATTCTCAAATTGATTTGAAAAATAAGTAGCTATGCTCTATTTAAGAAATGAGAGGGAAGTAAATGAAGATGGTCAAAAGGTACAAGCTTCCGATTATAAGATAAATAAGTCCTGAGGATGTAATGTACAGCACGGTGACCACAGGTAACACTGCTATATGATATATTTGAAAGTTGTTAAGAGAGTAAATCCTAAGAGTTTTCATCACAAGGATAAAAACATTTTTTTCTCTCTTTCTTTTTTTTTTGTGTTTATGTGATATAATGGATGTTAACTAAAGCTTTTTTGGTATTTATTTCGCAATATAAGTCAAATTATTATGTTGTGCATCTTAAACTTAATCAGTGTTGTGTGTTAATTATACCTCAATAAAACTGGAAAAAATAAAAAGAAATATGCATAAACATAGTTGAAGAGTTGGAAGCAAAAGGAAAAGTATGATGGACAAGTACTGCCAAATGAAAGATTCAGTTGCTATGTCAATAACAGATGAAACAGACTTTAAGAAAATAACAAACATTAAAGAGAATTGCTACAAAATTATAAAGGATTCAACTCAACAGGAAGGTATCACAATACTAAATATGTATAATTTTAAATAATATGGCCTCAAAATCTATAACAAAAAATTGATAGATTATTGAGATAGCTAGACTGAGATATTTCAGTATATGCCTCCCCTACTTAATGCAGACCTCAAATTCAGCTCTGGAAGCTGGACTGGGTCTGGATTTAGCCTCTAGATTCCGGAGCAGGAGTCAGCCTTTGCTTCCAGAGAGCTCCTGTTGCTGACTCCATTCAGGTGCTGTTTTTTTTTCTCTTTTAACTTATTTTTAATTTTTTTCCTTATTATCTTGTGATTCAGACTTTCGGGACATTTGGTCCCATCCACAATGTCCTCTGAGAACATATCCATGGAGACATTTGGTCTAAACCAAAAGGTTCTTGATATTTAAATCCTGCTTTTCTGCAAGATTCAAACCCCAACCCATCTACCTAACCCCATGTACCATTAAGGCTACTAAGGCAAGAAAGGTTATTATTGGCAATATGGCCAGAACACAAATATTGAACCAATAAAACATGATAGTATTTTTTATCTATTAATCCTGTAAACCAAAAGTGTAAATAAATTTGAACCAGGGATGTTTTCTGAGTGTGGACATTTTTGACAGGACTGAATGTCAAGGATCATTTGGCATGAACTAAATATGCTCATGGACATTTTTGATAGGGCTATTTTGGCGTGGACCGAATATCCCTGTGGATGTTTTAGACAGGACCCAGTGTTTGCTAATCACGATCCAGTAATGTATTACAAATATAAATGCTATGATTTATCCAGTCACTACTTGCATTGGAGCCAAAAGGGCTTTCAGAGAATCTAGTCTGCCTTGATGCTGGACTAGATTCACGTCTTCAGTCATTTCTTTACTGCATCTCCTTGCTTTCAGTTATATCCTCTTACTAATTGAATTCTCATTCTAAGTCCAAAGTGATCTTTCTAAAATGTGAATGTAATCATGTCACTTACCCTGCGTAAAAGTCTTCTACGTCTTACCATCATGTTGAAAAATCTCAGTCATCTTAATCTGGAGAAAATCGTTCTTCAGAAACTGGGCTGTCTGCTTGTTTTACCAGCATCACCTTCTTTGAGCTCAGTGCTACAAGGTTTAAATTTGGAGCACCCTGAGACTCTCCGTGGTCTCTCAGCACTCTGTGTGTGCAGATGGTTTTCTCTGCCTCTAAGGTTCTCCTCCCACTCAGGACAGATATTTAGTGAATATCCTCAGCATGGCCATGCTGGTTGTTAAGATATCAAAATGTTCTTATGCAGGTTTGTGAATTATCACTACCCTGTCTTCTTCCACAAGATTTATTGCTGCCCTTCCCCCACCCTTAGTCTAACAAATCAAACACCAGGAACAGCAGGGGTCTGGGTTTCTAGACCTTGCTCCAGAGCTATGGCCTAGTTGGTTAATGCCTGGGCTGTCATCTGCTAAATCTTTTGAATATTATCCCTGCTCCTGCTTCTTCTTTTCTAGGTGAATTCTTGTGCTTCAAGATTCTAATAAAGCATCTCATGGCCTTCTTTCCTTGCTCCTTCTTCTTTGTTGCACTAGCTCTCTGTGCCTACCTCTGCTGTTTTCTGTCACTGGATCATGAATGTCTCTCTTACATATGTGCTCCTTGAGGACAGAACCATGTCTTAATTATCATGGTTTACGTTGTTCTTGGCACCAGCGTTTGGCATATCATCAAAGTTCAGTGGACCCTAGGATTTTGTGCGGGCTCCACTCTTTTTCTTACTTGAAGAGAGAAAAGAGATTGAAAACGTGTATAACTCAGTCTTGCTTTGAGCATGAGGGGAAGTAGCTGCAAGTGGTCTTTTCCTGGAATAGGTAGTACTAGTAAAGGAAGGCGTCTCTTCCTGGGCAGGAGACTCATCTCAATTTGAGCAGGAAAAGAGCACTCATAGAGCATTGTTCGTATATATTTCACATATAAAAATCATTTAGAATGATTTCTGATTCTTTACTGAAAATCTGGATTGTCAAACATAAGGATGAAAAAGGTACACTGTGGGCAAAAATATTGTACTAGAAATTTAATTTTACCTTGGGAAGGTTTTTAATTTTGAAGATATTTTCCCTTAGATCTCATGCCTCACTGGAATTGAAAGGCTGGACTGTATTTTCACATTGCTTTTGTTTTTGGTGATTGCCATGGTAACATAGACATATTCCAATGTATATGCATTTTTAGCTAATCTTTTACTTGAGAAAAATACCAAGAAAAATGCAAATAAAGCAAATAGTTTCTTTTGTATAGGTTTTAAGATGTTCGACCATTAACTTGGTGCCAACTAAAAGAAAATAATTTCTCCTTTCAGTAATTAAAAAAAGGGCAAAAATGTATTTGTTTTAAAAGGACTTCTAAAATTCAGAGGAGTGAAAAAAAATTCCGATACCTAGGATGATAGATGAGAAAATTGAGTACAGAATAAATTAAGATTCAGAGAGGTATGTGACTTACTTTATAGTCACACTGAGTAGTAGAGCTCAGGTGAATGTTTTTCTTTCACGTCATGACCTCGTGGATGGCAAAGAAACTGCACTCAAAGAGGCATGGCTGAATTTTTGTTACAAAGGGTCATGCTGGTTTATTTGCATATGGATTCACTCATATTGAATGCTTAGTATGTGCCAGGCACTATGCTAGGTTCTGGGATTAAATGAGGAACCAAACAATTATGGTCCCTGCCGTCACTGAGTTTATAGTCAAATGAGAGAGACAGACATTGACATATAATTCCTCAAATAAATATGTGATTAGGTACTGTGAAAAAGGCATGAAGGTACAGTATCTAGAGCTATGAAAGCAGGTAACATGTGGACTTAATGTAGCTCAAGGGGTTAGAGAGAGTCTCCTTCATAAAGTTATATTAGACTTGAATCCAGAAAATTATTATCTAAGCACTGAGTGGGCATAAGGGCATCCAGGCAGAGAAAACTAAGGTGAGGTCCTTAGAAGAGACACTTGTGGTCTCTTGGGACAGGGAATTCTGGAAAGTGTGCATGATGAGTGCTGGAGAGTGTGTCGAGGATGCAGTGGGTATGAAGCTGAACCATAGGTGGGAATAGTGTCTTCTAGACACTCTTTTGGCAGCCACTGAAGAGTTTTATGTAGGAGAAAACAAGGATCAGAGTGATGGTTCCCCAGTCCTCACACTGACTGCTGATAAAGGGTAGAAGTAGATATGAGAGCTAGCTGGGACATCTTTTCTGTTACCTGTGTGGTTGCCGATAGTAATTTTCTTTAAGGAGATGCCAGTGGAAACTAAGTTAAGTGGATAAATTAAAAATACATTTTGGAAGTATAAGTAAATGAGACAGTTGGGAAATAGGGAGAAAGAAATGTGTCAAGGATGACACCAGTAGGTCTTTTTCATAATCAAGTCACCTAAACAGTAGGTCACTCTCTTGACTCTGGGTTTAGCTTATAAAAAGCATTTCCCATAAAGACTTTCTGGAAATTGCTGTTTAGATTTTGAATTGGTGACATGTAAGGAGAAATATTTTTGGCTTGTAAGAAGAAAGCTTTGGCAATATTTATGATAATATTTATAAATACTTTTTAGAAAGTAGAGTTGTTAGCAAAAGCTTTTTCTTGGTATACATAACCAACCTGTTATGTATACACTTATAGAGTTCTTTTCAGGAGTCCCTATAGCAAATAGTAAACCAAACTACAAAATTTATTCTTTTTCATCTTCCTTCTGATGAAAGTCAAAGTCTAGTAAATCAACAATTGTGCTACTTGGCCATATAAGATCTTTCAGTAGCTTCTTAATCTCTTTACGTTTATGTTCAAATCCCTTAACTTGTTTAAAGGGCCCTTTGTGATCCAGTTCTTGATTATTTCTTCTCTCATTTAGGATGTTTTTAATTACATATATCAGAAACTTTAGCTCACACTGACTTAAATACTAATATGGGATTCATTTACTCATATTACTGTAAAATCCAGAGATTTGGTGAGAATCCATTTCTGTTTCTCTGTGATTCTGCTGGGTACCTGCCTCATCTCCAGGCTTTCTTTGATGGTTGCAAGATGGCAGTGAAAAGAAATATGATAACATTTCTTTCTCATTCTTATCTAGGAGGTTAAGAGGACATTAATTCCTAAAACCCTGAAAACAAAGGCCCCAGCTTTATTCCAAAAGGACCAACCTGATCAAATCGCATTGGGCCAGGCAGTTAGTTTCTTCTGATTGGTATAGGTCAATCTGGGCCCACCCGTGGTGCTGGTGAGTGTTGATTCCATCACAACTCATGATTGTCACAAAATGGGGAAGGATAGTTTTTCTTAAAGGAAAAATCTCTATTCTTTTGGAAAGTGAGAGGGAGAGATTGGATGCTGGCTAGACAATGAATATCTATACACCTCCATCTTTTTTTCACTGCCTCTGCCCCTGAAGGATACATTCCACCCATACTGAAGTTTTAGATCCTCAAAAAGGCCATAAAGTTTTTTTCTTTAGGCCTGACCTCATGCAATTTCTTTGCCTGGGGTACTTTCTTCCATGCCAAGATAGCTCAGGAGGGGGATGTCATAAGTAAACTGTTTTTCCAAGTGGCCTGGCCATCGTGGGCAGAAGAGTGATGAAGTGATATAGATGGATATGAAATTGTCCAAGATATAGTCAGGTTGATTAATTTTTTCATAACAGCAAATCAAGTGCTATTTCTTTGACAACTCCCATTTGTTTTCTTATTGTTATATAATCCGAAGAGGTTGGTTGTATCTTTGTTGATGTCAGTCAGCAAAGATTAAAGTGTGTGGTAAACCATTTTGAGCTCTGTTAGGTAATGCCTTCAAAACTCAGGCTTCTAACTTTAATTTGCTTTTCAGATTTCCAAAGGAATGACTTAACCAGCAACGGACAGAGATTGGGGATGTGTTCAGGGGATGCTCGATAGCCCCGATTCTCTTCTTCAGCCTTAATAATCCATCTGGATTTTAGACAATTTATTGTATTCTGAAAATTCCGAATAGGTGGGCTTTAGCAATTGAAATGGGGGTAAGCAATGGGGGCTTTGGACAATGACAAAGGCAGAACCCAAAGAGCACTTAACCCGTAAGATTTTATTTAATTCTCATGATACTCCTGAGAAGTAGGCATTATTAGTATTATTGCTGGAACTGAGCATCGACTACTGGGATCAGGTTGATACAAGTGCAGATTGAGGATTGGGTGGTGCAGGTAGGGGTGGGCGTGTGTTTTGCATGAGTTGGTTCACATGTGGGGATGTGGGGAATAATGCATGTTAGAGGACAGTGTATTGGTATTAGTGGAGGACCTAATAATGTTTATTAGAAGAGAGCCAGAGAAATGCAGATATGGTAGAGTTATCTTTAGTGATTTGGTGTACATAAACTGGTGCTTTGGATGCAGCAGTCAGATAATGAAAAGGTAGTTTCCCACTTCTTCATCCAGAGGATGGGACGCCTAGTGCCCACATTCTGGTTTCTGAGTGCTCTGGCCTCAAAAGAATATTAAATGCCTTTTTATTTCAGAGCTGAAAATTGCCAGGTATAGCAAGACAACTTTGCCTGCCATACAGCCTTTATTGGTAAGGTCCAGGCCAGGGGGTGCCAAAGCTAATGACTGCAGTGGCCAACCAGATAACATAAATGAACAAAGAGAGAGGAAAGTAAAATAGTAGGAAGTGGTGAGGACTTTGGAAAACTGGAGGACATGTGCTCTAGTCTGAAGTGCTACTCAGCTACTGCTCACTCTTAACATGCTGAACGTGAGCCCAACTTGTCAGAGCTTTTAATTTATTAATAGAAGTCACAAGTAATGAATTCCAAAGGTAAAATCTTCTAGTTCTTAACGTTGGTTCAAATGTAATAAACTACTTTATATGTGAAACAGACCCATCTACTTTTAACCAACTGCCCGATTCTGTAACTTCTGCTTTCTGCCCTTCAAGTAGTGAACTGTGATCATCTGAGACAGGCAGGAGGTGGTTATAGTGCTGTTACCAAGGGGAAGGGGAAGGGAGGACCAATAGAGGAAGGAGTGCTTATGGGATTCTCTAGGACTGGCACAACGAAGGAGTGACAGACTTTGCAGGTGTCCAAGACTCAAGTCCTGTTCATCTCTAGAGGTGCCGTCAGAGATTTAGGCATAAAGCCCTGTTGGCTTGGAAATCTCAGCAAAATTCCCCAAGGTGGAGATCGGCTTGGCAAGAATGGAGCTGCTACTACAGGGAAGCTTCCGGCTTCTTTCATGTGATTCTGTGGACCTGAACATGACATAGTGAATTATACTCTGGACTAAAAGCCAGGGCTTCTCCTCATTTCTTCAGTGTGGAAGCTCCCAGGCTCAGAGCAACCTCAGGAAGGGAGAGGCAGCCACTAAAAAGACTGACCCAAATTTCTTCATAGCTTCGGAAGGAGGTAGGGCTTGATGAGAATGTAGTATGGTTATGGAAGATAAAGAATGTGGCATTCCATGCACTTCAAAGTTGGAGATAGGACAGCAGGGGGTTCGCGACAACTTCTGGGTGGGCCAGCCCCAAGGAATCATATCTGAGCCCTGTGGAGAAAGGGGATGTGGCTGAAGCTGAAGGAGTGATTTTTATTAGAATCACATTCAGTGTGAGAGGAGAAACCACACTATATTGTCCAGAGTGATAACAGTTGGGTGGAAAAAGCATTCTCAATTCCAAGATGCCCCAAGGCAACGATGCTTGACTACTCAATTCCAGGGAATGACATACTGACACTTGATACTCTGGACACCCTAGAAGCTTGGGAGACGGCAGTTTTTAAAATGCTAGGAAGGAGAATCTTTGGAATGGACATCAGGGTTTCACTTGATGCAGAGAACAGGTAAAGATTAATAAAACCTAAAAGAAACCAGTTTAAGTGAAACTGAAACCCCAGAGGCGTGGATGTGGGGAGGTTTCGGGGAGCAGGGATGACAGAGTAGGATACCATTTAGTATACCATAGCTAACAGATATGGTTTTGATCTTATCTGAGATACACACAAGCACTTTCAAAAATACATGGATAAGAATTTGATGAAGTCTTATAAGAACATGTAGGCAAAATTAATGAAATTTTAATAATTACTGTCAGTGCAGACCTGTTATATTCACACACGAGTGACACTGGAGGACACTTTAGTTATACTTCCATTTTATGTCTGAATAAACATAATCATTACACTTAAGAAACTTGCTTAAGGTGGCCTCATGTTTTGTGATAGAACTAAAATTTAGATTCTGTACTCTTCAAGTTTACCATTTACTGCATTATACCTTTGCTGCTTTTCACCCACATTTATCAGTTTATTTTTTATCTCAAATATAGTGTTTCTTAGGAAATGCCTTATAATGAGGAGTATGATCATATATACTTTGAGATTACTTAAAAACCCATTGACTGTACCTATTTTAATATATGTTGGTATAGTTTGAATACTTTAAACAAAATGATTTATTTACAAATTAACAAAGACATAGTAACTAAATGGAGTATTAGAAATTATAAGCCCTGTTTCCAGAAAAATAATTGTAATAATCATGACATGTCACATTAGCATAAATAAGGTGGAAAGCAGGAAATAGAGATTCTTAAATATTTCAAAAGGTGAGCAGTTGTGGTAAGTATGCAAACGCAGACTCACCACTCTCAAAGAAAAACATCATAATTCCTCTTTCCTAGGGTACCTAGCTGTGGTTTGGACATTATTCCGTCTCCGGTACCAATTCCTTCTCTTAAAATTAAAAATGTCTAATTTTTCCTTTAGGTTTTATTAATCTTTACCTGTTCTCTGCATCAATGCTCTCCAGCTGCAATAGCCCTGCCTTCTGGGAGCCCCCAATTAACCTTTTTGTGGTCATTGTTAATATTCTGCTGGCCACCTACGTTCTTTCTTCCCCCTCGTTCTTCCTAGACTCAGGTAAGGTGATTTAATGAGGAATGTCCTTCAAGATCGCTGACCTTGGTCATTCATAATTCAGGTGACTAGGGCATGAAAACTCCTTGTCACCTGGAACTGGCTTAATATTTGTCTTGTACGATAGCCAACATAGAATGTATGTAGTAAGATTAGAAACACCATTTGTATGCATGCAGCCTCGGTCTACTGTTCTAATTACTGAGGCCTGCCATTATTCAGATTGATGAATTACAAAGCATTGTGTTTCCCATTAAAACATTCTGACAATAAAGATGCCTCAATAATTAAAATGCTTTACTCTGGATTGAATATAGATAATCAACATCAGATGTTTAGGAAAAATACAAACAATAGGAAGAATGGAAACAAGAATCTTATTCAGAAGATTTAATTTCTCAAATCTCAGTCTCTTTATCTGCTAAAGTATGACCGGCACACAGTAGGCACTCAATAAACATTTGTTGAATGAAATAAATGAATGTATATGCATGTATGAATGAATAAATACAACTGATTGCTCTGCTTAATTCCAGAGCTGTAATAAGCATAAACTGAAATGAAAATTGGGTATATATTGAAAAACTATATTTGTTAGACTTGGATTCAGATCCTGTCTGGACTTCACTAGCTATATCACTATGGGCAAGCCACTTAACCTTTGCACAGGACCTAGCGCATGATGAGTTCTCAGTAAGTGTTATCACTCGTGAAAGGAGTGATGTATAATGCAAGGTGTTCTCATATTTGTCATCCGGCATCTTCGAAATCTAATAAACGTTTCTCTGCTGGTCTAGCCATCCATATTCCACACAAACTTTTTTAAGTGACAGAGAAATAATGTATTTTATTCTATAAATATTGCTCTCTTGAGCACAAAAGTGAAACATACCAAAAACTAAGATAAAAACTAGGAGGTGCAAGCCACTGATGGTCTGATATCATATGCTGGCTATTTGGATTTAGTAAATAATTCTTCATGAAGCTCATTATGAGCAGGGAGCTGCCAGTCATCTTCATAGCTCAAGTGTTTTATGGAGCTGAGTCTGGTGATTTAGTACCAGACATTCAGAACAGGGCTGGCTGTATGGCTCTGCATAGCCCTATGGTCGTAAATATCCAATATTCATTATTGGGTGTCTCTGAGCAGAATGTCATTCACATGAACTCACTTGTCGTATTGAGCAGTTTTTAAGGCAAGGGTATGGTGTCTACGTATTCCATAGGTTTATTTTTTTCTAAGTACAAAGGACATTTGAGACAAAATGAAGCAGCTTGTACAATTTTATGGGGATAAACACTACCCTTGCCTGTCCCTCTCTGACATCTCATTAATTTTTCAATTCTTATTGAGGCCTTTTTAATCTTTAAAGAGATTTTTTTTCTACTTTATTATTATAGTGCTGCTCCAGTTATCTGGCGATGCCAGTAAATAGGCTGCATTGTAAGTAATGTTTTCCAGGTATCTGAAATGAAGCTTTTGGGGGGCCAATTTACGGAGGGAAAAAATAGTAAACCTGGGTAAATGTGGATTTTTCACATCTCGTGCCATCAGAAATCCTTCTTCGGCACGCTGAGCATAATTTCTGATATGGACAGTTGTATATTTGGTTGTTTCCCCCAAAATACAAAGTCATTCAATTGCTAGGATTTTAGAATTACTATTTTTGCTTTCATTATTTTTCTGACTGCTATTTTAATTAAAAGCCTGTAAATTATCACTTTTTGCTTCTACTGAGCCATTTGCCTCTAGTCCTGACTGCCTTCTCTTTCCTAATTTACTGCTTCTTATTTCTTCTTTCTTCCTTGTTTCCTTCCTCACTATTTTCCTTCTTCAAAAAACAGTTGTTGAGTGGCCTACTATGGGCCTGGGCTGTTCACAGTGTCAGTGGTATAGTGATACAGACAACATTCCTTTCTCCTGGCACACACAGCCTCATGATGATGGAGATTTAACATCTGATGTGTTAATTGATTCTAGAGGCAGTCTAGTGGGGGACCAAACTCATAATTGATAATTAAAATTGATTGATTTGGGAAGTGTATATCAAGAGATAAGGGAGCATATGGAAGAGGCTTTATTTAGATAGTATGTCAAACAGGAATAGAGAGGTTTAAGTAAAGAGCTAAGAAAGGCCCCTTAGATTAAAAGGTATCGCCGTTAGCAAATAGATTGATGTTGTGACAGCTGTTTTATCTGCTTCATCTATTTTATTTTGTTAATTTTCTGAGTTGGCTAGGTTTTGTGTGGTTGAGCAATTGCGGTGTAATGTTATACTATTTTTTTTTTTATTGCAGTAAAGTTGGAAACTAGTCTTTACTTTTCTTTCCCACTGCCCACCCCAAATCATGAGCTTCATTAGTGAGGATGTCTGTCTCAGGAGATAATGTATTTTGAAGATACAAAGTCATGGATCTGGTATCTTTTGTTACTTTTCTGGGACAGAAAATGTAGAGTAATTGAGAATCCTGATAATTCCTCACGAATCCTAGCAATTATAAAAAAAATCAAATATAAATTTAATTTCCTTCCATGCATTTTACATTTTAGATGTGGTCTGAAAGGTTATTTTAATTTTACATTTCTGTGTCTGGGTAGTTTTACATTTTGAAGGTACAGTCACAATTGACTTTTAAAGAGAAACCAGTATGGAACACCATCCTCATAAGAAAGCATTTAATTGTACCATCCAGTTGCAATGCCTGAGGTTTCTTCTTCCAAGTTATGCTGAAACTTTTTAAAGTAGATGTCTTAGAAATTTTGTGCCCTTGCAAAGAAATTCCAGGTTCCTTGTTATTGAATTCAGTTCTTATTCCTGAGATTCCAGCATCTCTAAATAGAAGATAGGTAGATAAAAAAAAATAGAATGATTGTCTACTTTTATTATTTTCTTCCTTAGACTCTTTTGGTTTTAATCTGTTATTTATATGCTGACCTGGCCAATCACTTTCTAGTCATTCTTGTATTCTAATATTTAAGGTGACATTTTTCTTTTCTATTTTAACTATGTTCCCCAAGTTTTGATGTTCAATGTTATCAATGTTATCATTATTAATTCTAAATAATTTCCACCCTGATTTTCATTCTGATTTCTTTGATGCAAAATTTTTCAAAGAAGTGCTCTAAAATTTGTATTTGGGGTTATCTTTTGGTTTTTTATTTCCAATTTTTTTGCATTCTGTTCAGATAACCTGACTTCATCATACATAGTTAGCATTTCTTGAGAATTTGTTTTGTGGTCAAGTACACACTTATTAATAAATCTTTCATGTGTGTGAAATGAATATGTATCATTATCTACAAGTTAAAATCTGACCAGTCATTTAAGTTTAAAGATCACCTCCTCTGATCCTAATCAACATTGTTCCTATTTTATGTTCTAGGCACATGTCTCGTGCACTCTTCCAGACTATAAACTCATTGAGTGGAAGGACATGATTTATCTAATACGGCACTTAACTTAGTGCTTTGGACATAGCAGACTCTCAATAAATATTGTTTAAATGAATTAGTGCCTATTTCAAATGAAACCATCATCAGTTAAAAAGGATTATAGCTCTGATTATTTCCCCCCTCTCTACTGATTCTCAACATTTTTTTTTTCAATTTGCATATTTTTGGTGGGTATCCTCTTCCCAAAAAAGACAAATGTCCGGATCGTCTTATCTTCTTGTATCTAATTATCACAATAAAACAAACTAAGGAAGGCTTTTTCTCTCCCTCTCAAAGTATGTTACTGTTCTGAGACTTAGGCATGCATTATATTTATTGAATATGCTTAGGAAATTCTGTGCTTATATCACATTGTTGGACAACACATAGGCCATACAAGGGGTTAGCTTCTAGAGCAGCAGTCTCCAACCTTTTTGGCACCAAGGATTGGTGCTCCTATGAGAATCCTGATGATCTGAGGTGGAGCTGAGGTGGTGATGCTAGCGCTAGGGAGTGGCTGCAAATACAAATGAAACTTCACTCCCTCGCTGCTCACCTCCTGCTGTGTGGTCCAGTTCCTAATAGGCCATGGACCTGGTGTTGGGGACTCCTGCTCTAGAGTATGTGATGAACTAAGTGTGCTTAGCGGTAGGCAGAATATTCTTGAAGAATAACTTGTCAACCCTTTTAGAGTGAGGTGCTGGTGCTCCCTTACAGAGGACAGGGAAAATGTCTAATGTGCCACAGATTTGGAAGAACCTCTTGCAGCTAATCAGGCTTCCACCCCTCTGTACTTGGAAAAAGGGAGTGTCGGGTTTTGTCTGGGAGTTGCCCAAAGGAAGATGTCCTCACACTTGACTGCTCAACATTCTTAAAGGCAATATTAAAGCTAATGTGGCAGCTTTAGGAGCATTGAATACTATGTATACATAACTCAGACACTCAAAGGCCTGATTTTCTGAACTTAACACACTGTACATTGTTGCTTAATGCCGGGAATCAGACGACTTTAAAGAAATGCATATTGATGTTGTAGATCATTTTATGTTATATTTTTTTTTCACTCCTCTGACTTTTCTTACCATGAAAAGAGATACTTCTCATGAAGTTAATGCATAGTCATTAAAGGAAACCCCAAACTGAATAAAATGACATTCTTTATAATGCTTATTCAAAGATGATGATGCCTCAAATGTGAAATGACATTAGAAAAGCCAATAGTAAAAGAGTACAATTATTTTAAAGTGGATGTTTACAGAGAAAAGGCTCAGGTTAGCAGAAGCAAAGAAGAGGTGACTTAGAATGATTTTATGTTGCATTAACTTTCACAACAAATTTGTTTCTGTATGTCATATTTATCTTATTGTTTTAAAGAGGCTTGCAGTTTAGTGGAAACAAACAAACACTGAACTCGGTGTCCTGACAGGTTCTCCTCCAGGCAGGGTGATTAACTTTCAGTATAACCTTAGAGGGCATCACCTCAGCGGCTGGACCTTGATTTCCTCATTTGTGTGTCTGAGGCCAGTTGCAGATCTGAGCATTTAGGATACTGATCGAAGGGCAATGGTGGTTCCTGTCTCACTGAGTACTCATGATGTGCCAAGCTCTGAGCTAAGCAGTTCACATAAACCACCACATTCAGTCTTCCTAGCAGCCCTGAGCTACCTGAGCTCCAGCAACCAGCTCTAGTTCATTGAGCTGGTAAGTGACAGAGTTAAGATTTGAATAAATCTGTACTATTTACCACTATACTATGCTGCCAGGACAATGAGGGGAAAAGCTGAGTTGAAGGGTTGGAAGGTTTTATTCTGTTTCTTAAAAAAGGGTTTCCCCTCCCCGCTTCTCTTACTAAGTTAAAATATTTAAAAATATATGTTATGCATGAAAAATTATATTTCTTGAGGAATGAAGGAGAATTAATGTATGCATGAGACTCAGTAGCCAAAAGTGTATTAGAGAAAGAGTCAGAACGCCTGCTATCTACTCCCCAATCTGGCATTAATAAGTGTTGGTACCTTAGGCAAGCCACTTATGTCCTCTATGTCTTAGTTTCCTCATTTGCAAAATTGAAATTACAATATTGTCTTGTTGAATTAAATGAGACAATGTACACAAAATACACACAGTCAAAATTATAAAGTAATAACAAAGTAAATTATTCTATACATATTCCATGTATTCCTTCTTTTGCCAACCTCCAATTCCTATCCTCTCTGAGTACTGCAAGGAGAGAATGGAGAATTTACATTGGTGAATCAGGTTGGTGGTGTAAATTCCTGAAAGATTAGCTCTAACTTTATCTGTGCTTCTGGCAAATTAATCTCAATAAGACAGGAATTTCCGGAGAGCTTTTAAGTTTGGATCATAGTACTGTGATGAAATTAGATGTCTAGTGGCAGGGTAACCCAAGATAATTTAACTTTGCTAAATAAGGGATGGAATTGCTGAAAATGTCAAAAGGAAAGGAACAGAGAATGATGACATCACTACATTGCAGAATTCATGCAATTTCTCTATTTTCTCCCTTCTTTGTGGTTAATTGTCAAAGTGTTCATAATAGGCAGACTGCAGGTGATATGTAAAATCTCCTTAATAAGTTTCTCCTATAGACTGAATGTTTGTGTCCCCTATTTCCAAATTCATATGATGACACCTAGTCCCAAGTGTGGTGGTATTTGGAGGTGGCGCTTTTGGGAGGTGATTAGGTCACGAGGATGGAAACTTTATGCATGGGATTAGTTCCCTTATCAAAGAGACCCCAGAGATCTCCCTTGTCCCTTTTGCAATGTGAGGACACAGGGAGAAAAGAGCAGACTATGAACCAGGAAACAGGCTCTCGCCACATGCTGAATTTGCTAGCACCTTAATCTGGGACTTCACAGCCTTCAGAACTGTGAGAAATGCATTTCTGCTGTTTATAAGACACACAGTCCATGGTCTTCTATTAGATCAGTCTGAATGGACTAGGAGGTTTTCCTCAGTGCAGCTAAATTTATTGTCAAGTGAATTGGGATTATATATAATAAATAAATCATATTCCTCAGCTATGAGAACTGGAGATAAAGTTATTCTCAACCAAATATTGCTCTGAATTAACCAGTGAAAAGAAAAACTCAGCCCTCATTGGGGAAGGATGATCATCACAGCACACTTATTCCTATCCTTTTCTTCTTTAGCATTGGTATTCATTTCTGAGGGCTGCCATCACAAATTACCACAAACTAGGTGATTTAAAACAACTTTCATGGTTCTGGAGTCTAAAGCCCAAAATTAAGCTTCTACCAAAGCTTCTAGGGAGGGATCCTTCCTCCTCTCTGTCAGATCCTGGTAGCCTCAGATATTCTTTGTCCTGTGGCTACATGCCTTTTTTCTCTGCCTCTGTCTTCACATGGCTCTCTTCTCCTTGTCTGTGTCTTTACTTTGCATTATTCTTTGCATTGAGCTATTTCCAATCTTTCCTTTTCTCATCATGGCACTGTTCACATTGGATTAGGGCTCACTTTAATGGCCCTATCCTAACTAGTGCTATCTGCAAAGACCATATTTCTAAATAAGGTCATGTTTCGGGTACTGTGGGATAGGACCTCAACATATCTATTTTGGGGACACAATTTAACCAATAACAAAGCTTTTGCAGGTCTTTTGTTTGAGAAGGCATGGAAGAGTTTAGGAAAGTTAATGAGAAAAGACAGATGAAGGAATTTCAAGGTCAAATTACATTTTGGATGGACAGAAATATAAATTTACCTGCCATTTATCTCTACTCATTTTCTTCGTCTCAGCCTACACAGAGTCCTGAGAGAAGATTTGTAGAAGACTTCTGGAGGCAGAGAATTTTCTGTGAACAATTATCTCTGAAACAGTCTAAGAAAGGATTAAGAGCAAGAGATTTAGAATCAGGGAGATTGAAGGACCAATACTGCCATTTACTAAATGTGTGACTTTGACCAACTTGACCAACTTCTTCAAGTGTCATTTTCCTCATCTATAGAGAGGATAATAACAATATATACCTCTAGGATTTTTGTAAAGATTTTCTAAGATAAAGCATGTAAAATGCTTGTAATAGTGCAACAATTTAAGCACTAGAGATGTTGTGTATGATTATTTCTCTGGCCCCACAATCAGGATGTGGATTTTACCTTCTTAAACAGACCCTTCTGTATGTGAGTATTGTAATTAATTAAAATAATATTTTAACTGTAGTTGTAATCAATTTTAAAAGTATTTTAAAATATAAACATGGCTGTTAGAAATCATGGGATCATAATTCCTACAAGAACACCAGTGTTGAAAAGGCAATTTTATTATATGTGAATTGAGAACGTAAATGAGATAACATTTAAAGTTGTTTTTTTTTCTTAAGTAATTCTCAAACCAACAGTAGCAAACAAAAGTAATTTAGCACAGAACAAGTATTTCTCTAGACATATTTTGTCAGTTTATTTTTCCTCATAATTTGAGAACCAGTTTTATGATTTTTTTTAAATTTCCACTTTCTTTGGCTATTTTATATGAATGACAAATACCATTTCATTGTGATCTTTATTGTGTTCAATAAGAAAGACAAGCTTTGCAAAATTCTTTTGAAATAAATCATTTCCAAATTGGCAACAATCCTTAAATCCTACAATGTCAAATGTTGGCAAAGATTTGAAATAATGGTACTGATACATAAATGGTTCAGAATAAATGTACACAGTCCTCTTGGAAAAAAATCATTTCCAGAAGAAATAATGAGTGCATTTTTAAGTTATAAATTATTACTCCTTATTGAAAAGGCTAATCTAGTCTAAAGCAGAAAATATATTCATTCGTAATGTTTTAAAATGATAATTATTAGAAAAGATATATTCTGACTATATTTTGGCCTAAGGAAAAATTAAATTTGTCAGAAGAGGAATATGTTATTATAGAGAAATAATTAATAAAGAGAAATGCTTTGCTTATCTATATGTGACTACAGAGAGGAATTTTAGGAGACAGAAAAATGTAGCAACTCCTATTATCTAATTTCGTTTGAGTACATTAAGATGTCATTGGTATTCTCTGTATCCTCTGAAGCCAAAATTACTTTGGGCCGAAAGATATAGTCATCTTTCCTATAGTGATGTGTTCTACCCAATTTTCTTATTTTTGCATCTTTTCACTTAGAATGCAGAGATGTTCATGATACCAAAAAACAAAAAGAAAAGAAAAGAAAAATCATCTGCTTTTAGAAAAAATCCTTTAGGTACTCTGTAGTTTCACTTCTCATGCCAAATATATTGCATTCTTCATTAAATAAAATGTCTTTTTTTTTTTTTTTAATTCTCTTTTAAAAGTGCAATTTCTTGTCATTTCCTTTGATTTTTTGACTTAAAGATTATGGAAAGATTTTTTTTCCTTACTGAAAATAAATTTACTGGTTTTCCTTTGCAAGGATGGTTTTAAATGAGACCATATTACCTTTACGAGAGGATATTATTAGGAACATATGCAGTCCCAAACTTTATTTCATGCTTAGGAAACTGTGACATATGTCCCTCTGGGTTCAGAAAGGGGTAGGTTCTCCTGTACTCCATTCCCTAAAATTTCACTTTCATGATCACTAGTCTGAGTGCTCCATGAAGGCAGGGAGCATGTCTTGTTTACCATTACCAGCACAGTGCCTCACACAAAGTAGAATCTTAAAATATGTGTGGTAAATTATGTCTGTTTTTTATTCAGGGCAAGAATGCACGAGCACAGCTGGATTGTCTTAAAAACAATTTTTTTAGAAGACTTTACTTAGTGCCATGCAAAACAACCAACCAAACAAAAAAACTAGTTGCCTACAGCATATCTGACTTCTTAATCCTATGTAGATATTGATATTCAGTTACTTGACACCAACTGAACATTAGTTCAGGATAGGAGTCAGTAAGTGAAGGACTGCCCCCCTATTTTCTATGTGAGAAAAGTCAGACCACATTAGATTCCTAAAGGGCTGCAGTTGCCACACAGCTTCATAATGGCAGCTAGATTCCCTGTTTCCCCCTCTTGATAAAATTGGATATGGAACATACCTTCCATCTAGAAGACCAATGTCCAATGATGGATGAATATTGACTTCTTGAGAAATTCTATACTAGGCTCTGCAGATAGAATGAAGAAGTAAATTTTGGAACATTGACACAGTTCCTTTATATTGTACAGTTCTCTAATTTGCTATTTCATTAAGTCCTTCCTGACTTGAGAAATGCCAGTACAATCCATGCCACAGCATAATATTTACATAGAAAAGTTTTGACTATCTGGGTGTTTTGGTTGGGATGACTGAGGTCAAAATGTCTGAGCCCCTTTAGGCTGCTACCATTAATATTCACAGAGACAGGAATCACGTTTTTCTTTCTCCAGCAGGTCTTCTTCAGAGTTATGAGTTGAAGAACAAAGAGAGAGATCTGGGCTACATGAATAGCAAATAGAATCACTGTAATACACACAACAGAAATTAATATTTTTTTTCCATGTGGCTTTTTTTGTGTGTCTTTTGAAACCTTCAGAAATCAAGCATCATATACATAAAATTTTTAATATTCCAGATATTTTCAACAGATAAAATTATATTGATTAACTTTTAATAAATAGCAACTCATATTAAAAATTAAACTGCATCTTTTAAAAATCAACCCACTAGAGAATACCATTTATTTATAGCTTCCTCTAGCTTTCCTACTTAAGATTCTAAATTGAAAGCCTTTAGTGGATGGAAAAGTTTTCATGTGGGCAAGACACCAAACAAATTTTGCCCAGAGGCTGGATTGTTTTATGTATCTGTGTTCTTCGAGTCTGCCATTTTAACCACGCCACTCAAATCTAACAAATTCTATAACCCGCTGTGAGTCTCTTCATAATTATCTTCTCTCTTATATGGCTGTGAAAGAAAACCATTTGGGCAGTGTTTCCAGATGTCTACAGTTTTATAGAATGTTCTTCCAGGTAGCAGTCTTTTGAATTTACTTTTCTTTGTCACACAATGCAACTTCTTTTTTAGTATTTATTGAGCAATAGGATTTTTCAGTTTCTATAGTAGGTTATGATTCATTGAATCTTTGAACACTTTTGTACACCTTGGTAAATAGAAACATTAAAAAGGCTTGAACTCTCAGACATAATCTTATATCTCTAGGAAGGTCACTTGAAAGGTTAATTAACATTCTTCCCCAACTCTATTGAAAAGCATTTGCTTTATCAGAAGAGAACTCTTTTGCCTCCATGAATTGAATGTTTAAGCTGGAAATGACTGTAGAAATCATATCTTTTAATGGAAGACACAGCCGCAGCTTGGAAAAGTGAAATGACTCCTCTAAGACTACACAAGTTAGAAAGTAGAGCCAAGACTGGAATGCAGACGGGCTGACAGATTAAATGAGTTCTTCAAATATTTGTCATAGATAGCAGGAAATGGACCCATGTTTACTTTATTTTTGTATGAGATTGTTTTTTCTGTGCTTTATTTGTAATCACTCTGAAAATTCTTCAGTCAACTTTATGGTGAGTTCTTGTAAGTTGGTAGCTTGTTTAAAATGTCCATAAGGGTGGCAATGAGGACTGGAAAGTAAAAAGCCAAGAAAAGTTAGAGGTCCATTCATCTAAGTCAGTTAAAGATGACAAAGTTTATAAGGACCTGTCCTTAGGTGTTGGATGCTGTGTTTTGAGTTTGTGCATTTAACTAAATATTGACAAATTGTCCTTGGATGCAGTTGTACCGAATTATACTCTCACAAACGAACCCTTATCATGTGCTCATTATGTGTCAAGCATTGTACTATTTTGAACATATCAACTGATTTTGGTTTCACAGTAGTTTTACACATTTGGGTGCTATTATTATTACCCTCATTTTAAATATAAGAAGACAGAGGTACTAGGAGATCAAGTAACTTGTTCAAGGTGAATCAGCTAGTAAATATCAGAGTCAAAGTTTGAACCTCAGTAATGTGATGCTGAATTGCATACACTTTACTTTTCAGTACAAGCTGCTCCATATCCTTCCTCCTCAACAGTTACAATTACCAGAATATTTAATTTTTGAGAATATGATGTGTGTGAAGCTGTGTTCCTTTTAATTTTACATTTTGCTAGTTAATAGTGAGTTTGATTTTTTTTTTTCCCATAAGTTCATTGATTTTTCTCCTTGTGTATTGGCTATTCGCATTTCTGTTGGATTGTTATTACATGCAACAGTTTCTTATAAATCCTGAATATTCATTCTTTCTTGGTTCTAGGCATTGCAAATAATTTCTACCGAAATATGGCTAAATGAACTTTTTTAATGATTTGTGCTTTTTGGGGTTGTTTAAGTAATTCTTCCCTGTTCCAACATTCTGAAGATATTCACTCACATTTTTTATTGAAAATTTTAGCTTTTACATTTGAAAATATATTTTATTTCCAATTCAATATTATTTATGTGATGAGGTAGGAATCTGGACTTTTAATATGTATATAATTAATTATTACTGCAACATTTATAAAATAGATAATTATTTCCATTCTTATTTGTAATGCCATGTCTATTTTACATAAACATCAACTTTTGTCTATCCTTGGACCAATTACATCTTACTTATCATACCTTTATATTACCTCCTGATATTTATTGAAGTGAATCCCAACCATTTAGTTCTTTTAAATTGTCTTGGTTATTTTTGCCCATTTGCTGTTCTTTCTGAATCTCAGAAACTGTTTATAACTTCCAGTAAAACCCCCATTGATATTTTGATTGGAATTGTATTGAACTTATAGAATAACATGCAGAAGACTGACATCTTCAAATTTATGACTATATCATATCTCTACATTTATGCAGGTCTTTTAAAAAGTCTTCTAATAGAGTGTGATACATTTCTACATAAAAGTTTTGCATATCTTTTATTAAATTTATTTTTGTCTCGCATATTTCTATTGATATTATCATTATATATTTTAAAAATTATGTGATTGTTGATGGCATGTAAGAATTTAGCTGTTTGTAAATTATATTATTTTCCAGCATTTTTGTATACCTCTTAAAAGTCTAATAATTTTTGATAGTCTCTTGAATTTCCCGTGTAATCATGTTATTTGTGAATAGTAGAAATGTAATTTCTACCTTTCTCATCTTGAAATATTTTCTTCCTTTTATTTTCTTACTGTACTGGCTGGTACAATGTCAAACAGAAGTGGTGATCATGGTTATCCTTTTCCTTTTCCTGATTTTACATAGAATGCTTATAAGTTTTACCACTGAATATAGTTCTTGTCATGAATTTTTATTACTTTGTGGGCTATATAGAAAATATTTTTATGTTTCTGTACAGTTAGGGCTTTCTGAGCAAATTTTACTGAAACTTAGAACTTGGACTAAAAGAATAAACCTTGGGGGCTAATTTAGGACTGATTTGATAATGAGAAACTATCTTGAGAAATTTACCTCTCCAGATGGGTGTGTTTACTTTTCAAGTGGGGATTTAGATTCAGGACCATGGAGATATCCTTTTACTGGTAAAGCTGAAGACTGTGTGATCTTCTCTCTCTTTTCAAGGGATTTATTTACATTCGAAAGGATAAGAATAAAGACCTAGGATTCTGCCCAAACAGAAAAGAATTTTCACCCTTCCTTTCAGAAGGGGAGAGGAGACGGCTTTTTCTTTCCTGTATAAATGCCCATGTTCATAGTTTTGAGATTCCTTGTCTGCAGCAGACCCCATAATATGTAGAATTTATCATCAGGCTCTCATCGCCTCACCTCAGAGATAAGACTGGAACCAATAGAAACTGGTACAATTATTTGTTGTAAGGAAATAATTTTCTCTGCAGAAACCTTGTGTTTATATTCAGTATCATATTATTAAATACAGATATTGAAAACATTTTATCAGATTAACAAAAGTCCTATCAAGTCCCAGTTTGCTGAGAATTATTGTCCTGGATAATATTAAACTTTAGCAATTGCTTTTCTGAACCTATTGAGATGATTATAGATTCTCCAGAATTTTAACATCAGAATTTGTTTCACCTTGTTTGAGTCCCCTTAACATCAGCCTATAATAATTTTTACTTTGTATAGTCAATCCTTGTTTGGGTTTTTTTCAAATACTTACTGTTTCTTAGTTTCTAATTTTATTTTGCATCTCAAGTCTTAACTTCCAGATTCATTTTCTTTTTTCTTGAATTATGTCTTTTGTAGGTTTATTCAACAAACAACTGTTAGTGGAACTGTCAGTTTTTATTTTAAAATGTTTTCATTTCTGTTCACTTTTGTTTTTTGATGTTACAGTTTTGCCATTTTTAAACCAAGTTGACAGTTATTTTTCTCTCAACAATTTAAAGATATTCACAGATAATTTGGTGTCTGTTATTGCTCTTAAGAGAGATTAATACTATCAGTCTATTACTTTTCTTTGCAAGTAATCTAACATTTCTCTTTGGTTGTTTTTATAGTCTATGCCAATTGTGATATATAGTATCAGTACAGCGGGTTTAGGTATAGAATTAATTCTGTTAATTCTTCTTGGCACTTTTGTGCTTAGTGAATCTGAGGCTTTATTAAGTGAAAAAATTAATAATTGTTAATTTTACAAAAATTGCTTCTGCCTAATTTTACCCTAATTAAACTACTTTTAGTCATATTACCAGGATTTTTATTTCTGTCAACTATATCTGTGTAAACTTCCTGCATATTTTCCTCTTCTTCATGTTTCAGTTTTGCTTTTTTGGGGTATTGCTCTTGTTCATTTTCTATTTCACCATTAGGTTATTTTTTAAATATATCAGTTCTTTTCTTCCCCCAAGTATCTTATTTATTTCCTAAATTTTGAGACTTTATTTCATACCTTTAATTAACAAACACGTTTGTTTTATATTTGTATCCAGTAGTTCTATTATCTGAAGTACTCAGGGGTGTCAACATTTGGTCTATGCTTTGTCCATTGAGATTCGATCATGTTACTTATAATTTTTTATTTTGGCCTTGTTTTCAGTGGGGCTTTATTTGTGTGAATTTTGTGTGGTCAGACTCGCGGTTTTATTCATCAGAGAAGGTTTATATTAGGTCCTGCTGGATTTCTTTTATCATCAATTCTCTCATTCCACTAAAAAATCTTTAATGAGAACCTACTACACATGTGACACTTTGTGACATTTTTCCAGTTGATTGAGATATATTATTAATTAAAAAAGACAAAAATTACTGCTCTCTTGGCACTTACAGTTGGTGTGGAGGGAGGGCAAGTAATAAATAAGTAGTTATCTCTTTTACGCGGAGAACAGTAAAAGTGAGTCAGTATTAAAGAGATTGGGAGGAGGTTGCAATCTTAAATTGGATGGTCAGAGACAACCTCATTGAGAAGCTGATATTTTAGCTTGATTGAGTGAGAGATTTTGCAGTACACATGTATGGGGAAAGAGCATTCCAGATGAGGAGTAGAGGCTGCAAAGAGGCATTAAAGTGAGGAATATGGCTAATGTGTTCAAGCAATGAAAGAGAATACAGCATGGATGAAGGAGAGCCCAGTAAAGGTGAGGCCAGAGAAGTAATGTCTCTTTTTATTAATGTATTGGTTTAGGGGTTCCTGTATCTCACAGGCAATAGATAGCTATACTTTCAAATCATGTAAGAACATATTTTGATTATCCAGAGGCTTTTTATTTTATGATTTTTTAAAATTTTCTTATTTAATTTCATTTTTTAAAATTTAATTTTTTAATGGCTAGTTGCTCTGCCTTAACAGACAAGCTTCTCCTATATCAACTATTGCTGGTCAGTGAAGTTATAGCACTTTCAGGGCTGAGAAACTTTCCAGACAGTTTAGTTCCAACTCTTGATCTTGCTCAAAACTAAGGCCTATTTTCCTATCCTCACATAGCCAGTAAAGCCTATGTTCCTTTGCTCTCGACAGTGGACAATTCTCCACGGTGGCTCCAATATTAGCTCACACTAAACACTTCGATTTTCAATTTCTTTTTTGTTCCTGACCTCTGAGGATTTCTCTTACTTTCTTGACATCTGAAATACGAATTTAAAATAATGTTTGTAATATTTTCTCCACTATCGTGAAGGTGATTTTCAAAAAACATTTCTATAGCCTTGTATTAAGTGCTTCCAGAATATAAGCACATCAGAATGGTATAGGGTAGAGCAGAGAGATGTAGGGGATTTTGCATTTGCCATAGCACAAGCTTCCTGAGCTGTCTAGAGAAGGCTGTGCTATTTGAAGGGAAATGTTTTAAAATAGGGACTTGGGTCCTCTTCATAGGGCATAGTCAATGTGAGAGATATACTTTTGATACCACGGTGTATTTCGAAAACATTTTATAAAGATGAAAGAGTCAAGGGAAATATGAAAAGGGGAAATAGGATTCAGTTCAGTCATGTTATTATGCATACATACTGAGGATCCCTCTTTTTCTGCTTAGCCGTTATTTTCTTTTGAAAGTAATGGTATCTACATTATTAACGTTGCCAACTGGAACAATCTTGATTCTTAAAAGAGGGTCCAATTGAATGGTTTTTTTCACTTTGATTTATATATTTGTTTTGGCTATTCTGGAATGTGAATATATGCCTATTAAGTATTAAAGGTAACATAGGTTAAATTCACCTAGCTTGAACTCGGGTATCAATCAGAAAATTCCTATTTGTGAATCACAATATTGTTTTTTAAACTGATTAATGCTGAACAGCAGGAAAAGAGGATTTATTGGCACAATTTAAAAACTTTTCAAGTCATTTAAAGAGACCAAATAAATCCTTTTCACATCTATGTGTTTTTCTGAAAATTTTGCTCTGTTTTTATCGTAAAGAACAAGAAAGATACCCAATTTAAAAAACGTTAGAAAAATATAACACATGGAAATATGGTGAGTTCTACAGCATGCTACATTCCAGAAATAAATCTGTATTTCTCATACAACCAAAAAGGGATGCGTTGCAAAATCTCTTGTGAGATAGCAGAGGAAAACAGATCCAGTCAGAACTGAAATGGAAATAGTTTTTAATCAAATGCAGATATTGAAGGGATTAATTCAATCTATAAACCATAACAGGGCACTATAACAGGCTGGGTTTTAATCCTATTACATGGAAAGAAGGTACACGCTAAGCTGGAAATTACTGCAATTACCTACACTAGTGATTTACAGAATAGGCAAGAAAAAAGTAATGAAACCAATTTCTTTCTCACTTGCAATGGAGAGATCCTTGCGTCTTTGAATATAGAAAATGGTAGACGATTACAGTGAAGGGATCTAATGCTAAAAAACACTACAAAGATATTAAGAAATCTAATAAAACAACCTGAGCAGAATAGGGTGAGGAAAGTGAAGTAAAAATTTGAGAAGTCATGTTTATAAAACCCTGTCTACAAGAATTTGTTGCAGATCATCTGTACTGTGCAGCTCCTTTTGCCCCTTCATCCCTTCATTTAACAGAGGGTGTGTGGCATCTTATTAGGAAAGATAGTATGGGTGATGCTCTTTGAGCCCAAAATTCACCCGTTGCCTCTCTGTGGATCTGAATTAAGGTCATCTTTTTCTTTTTTGGCCACTCTATGGTTCCTAAAATAGACAATATTTTTGGAATAAAATCTGTTTTCTGTTTTCTAAGATCAATAATTCTAATGAGATCTTTTATATATTTTAAAAATCATTCTTTGCTAGGCGGAAATTTAGTCATACTATGTTGTAAAATGAGCCTTGGTTGGAGAGAAAATGTGTGGTTACAATCAGATACTTATCCTGTTTAAGTTACTGTCTTAATCATGCCCGACATGGGGCATCTATATCTGGGTCATAATTCCTTTTGTGGCAACTCTTTCAGAACTTCAGTACCTTACCCATGACCTCCTAACTTAACCCCTCTAGTCTGGTCCCATTACATATGGTTGCACCGTCCCCCCTTCCCCCTTTTTTTTTCTTTTTTCTTTTTTTTAGAGAAGAATATATACATATATATATAAAGTTGCCTTTTTAAATGTTGATTCTCTTTCCCATTCCTGATATGGATTCCTCCTGAAAACATGGGCTCTGTGAATCTCCCTCCCCACTCTTCTTTTGATCTCTCCTTCCCGGTCCTCCCGGTCCTCCCGGCCCTCCCGGCCCTCCCTTCCTCTGCCACCACACTCTCATTCACTCACAGGGAAATCTTTCCCAGTTAGAACTCCTTAGTTATGGTAAATATCTCCTCCCAATGAGACCTTTTTATAAGTTTTGCCTTTGCTTAGAAATGTGGAGAGAAATATAGAACAATATGAACATAAGTTATTTGTTCTAAGAGGGACTTACCTGCCGATCTATGAAAATAAATCCCCAAGGATGATAAAGAACAAAATCCACAGAATAAATTTGAAGGTCTAATTGGTTTTGTTAAATGATCTGTGAATCAGGCAGCATCTCATGCAGCAACTAGAAGGGTGCTACATGAATGGTTTTTATAGGAAGAAACGTGGGACAAGGAAGCTATTATTCTTCGTAGGGGAAGGGAACAGCAAAGGTTTTTATCATGCATATTGCCTCTTCTTTCTATGAGATAGAGAGGGCCCACATGACAGATTGCCTCCATGGTATTGACTAGAAAATTCCAGACTATTTGATTAAGATTACATTTCTGGGAGATGTTAAAACAGCAGTTAGATCAGGTATTAAATTTAGGTTTGATAGAGGCTGGAGGGCAGGAGGTGTGGGGGTGGAGAGAATCAATCAGTTAATCAAAATTTGATATCATGGGATTTAGCACAAGTGACACTATTTTGGCTTTTCTCTTTAACAGGGAAAACACAGCTTAAACCAAGAGCTCCTGAGTCACTAATTGTAAATTTACCAATCTTCCCATTTAGTCCCATATCACCCATATCACAGCTCACTTAGAAGAAATTATTATCAAATTTGAAAATGGTTGAGTAGAGGATAACCTGACTCTGGAGTTCTTAATCTTATAAACCCAGCTAAAGTCTAATTACCATTGACTATTGGATTTCAACTGACTACTGGCTTGCTGAAGTAACCAAACTTATAACTTCCCTGTGCCCCATGCTGTCTGTTAAATGAGAAAGGCTCCCTTGTGAGATGGCTTCCCATGGACGCTTGGTGGCTCCACTGTTCCCCTCACGGGGGTTCTTATGCCACCATTTTGTTTAGGAATCTGTTTAAGATTTCCCCCAGGACACCCAACAGCTACCCCCAGTGGCTCCCCTTTTTGCCTTCTGAGTTCCTTAAGATCGTGGTCCAGCAGGATCAAAAAAGCAGGTGATGTAAGGTTATTTTGTGGCTCTTTTGTTATTTTCTAGATGGAGGTAAAGACTAAAGATGTTTCGCTTCTTCCATTTTGACGGATGTCTTTGGATCACACCTGTCTAACCCGTCCTGAATTTATTAAGGTTTGCTTTAGCAATAATAGGGATTGAAGAAATTTGAAACTTAAATATAATAACTACCTGCCATGACTGGTTAAACACATGACAGTGAAGCCACAGTGCTGTGATACTTCTCATTGATCAGAACATCTTCTTCCCTAACTTCTGCAGTCTAATTAAAATCAGCCTCCATAGCAGTTCTTTCACCACGTCTTTCTCATATCAGTTCATTCCATCTGAACCTCTTGAGATTCTAAAGCAGTTTTGTACCTTCAAGGTCAAGGCCTGACATAGATTACTTGAGCACAGTCAATTATCACTCACTTGCTCACATGCAATTATAAGAAAGTGGACTTTCAGCTAATTAGAAAGAGGCTGGTCAATCCATCAAAAACTACCTTATGCTTAGAGGAAATATACACATGTAAAGAAATATAATGTTATATGAAAGCCTATTTTTCAAATAAAGAAATATATTATGAAAATTATGAATGTTTAAAAACAGGGCTGGAATACTTTTTTTATTTTTTTCAAGGTGAAATGATTTCTTGACAGTCTATCTGAGATTTAGAGTTCCCCATTATGCTAATCATATTTAAATTCCCTAGGCAAAAGAAGGGGAAGAAAAGAGCAGAGCTCTTCTGCTCTAACTTGCTGAATTTCTGGAACTCTGGAGTTGTGCCTACTTTTAGGGAGTAGCACAAGGGGGGGGCGGAACTAAATTTGGTGTCCAGAATAGAAGTAGGTAAAATCTAGAGCCAGGTAAATAGATTGCACAAAACATTGGTCTCGTGGAGGACGGGAAAAGACAGAAACTGGCCAGA
The DNA here is from genome assembly GCF_000325575.1 of Pteropus alecto. Lineage (NCBI taxonomy): Eukaryota > Metazoa > Chordata > Mammalia > Chiroptera > Pteropodidae > Pteropus > Pteropus alecto. The sequence continues at coordinate 12,065,140 of NW_006432669.1, forward strand.
GGCCCAGGAACTGTGGTTGGAGACAATGTGACAGAGCGAGTGGGTTTTGGAGAGTAGATAGTAGGCAGAGGAAGGCTTCACTTTGAAAGGCCACTTTGGGAGATAAGGGAGCTTCTAACTGTACTGGGTAGATTAGCTTTCCTTTATTTTGACTCAAGGCTTGAGATATGTTTTAGAGTGTAGGACAGGAAGCTAATTCCAGTTTTTAGTCCTACCTTGGAAGCTCAGTGGCATAACTGCTCTCGAGGACACACAGGGTCACTGAAAGTTGGCAGAGGAACTCACCAAAAAGATCAGCCTTGAGAAAAAAAAAAATATAAAGCATCTTTACTCTCAAATAGTATGTCACTTAGGTGGAGGTGGGGGGTGGAATTGGGGGACATCCACCAGCTATTTCCCACCTTTTAAGTAAGTGGTTCTTAAAATGTGGTCCAAGGAACCCTGAGATTCCTGAAACCATTTCAGGGATCCCACAAGCTCAAAACTACTTCTGAATAACAGTAAGATGTTATTTGCTTTTCCTCCATCTCATTTTCTCATGAGTGTACAATGGGGTTTTCCTGTGTGATACGGTAACAGATTGAATGCAGAAACATATATGAGAATTTGACTATTTTTCATTAAGTCATTTGTTTTTTGCAAAAAATATAAAACAGTGTCTCCTTTATCACTATATATATATTTTTGTTTTAATTTTGTTATTCATAAAAAATACATTACTTTTATGAACATGTTATATATTATTTTAAATAAATTTTAAGGGCTTATTTTTATTTTATTAAATCTATTGGAGAGACATTAGTTAAAATTATATAGGTTTCGAGTGTACAATTCAATAATACATTATCTATATATTGCAATGTGTTTTCACCATCCAAAATCTAATCTCCTTTAGTCACCATATGTTTGACCCCCTTTACCTTTTTCTACTCCCCTCTACACCTATTTCCTTCTGGTAACTACCATAGGGTTATCTGTATAAATAAAATTTTAAAATATTTCTGTTTTAACTTCTAATATGGTTTACCACATAAGGAAAAACTTCTGGGATCCTCGATAATTTTCATGACTATAAAGAATTCTTGAGAGCAGAAAGTGTAGGAAATGCTGCTTTAGGTCTGTGCCTTCTAATGCTCCCTGTTCTCACGGTAGGTTGAGTTGACATCTGGGTCTGGGGGATAGTGATTA
>NW_006432669.1:12067688-12099662 GCF_000325575.1 Pteropus alecto
CTGCCTCCAAAGCTTCTTTCCTTTACTCTTCCTCTAGACTACAGATTGCAATGGGGAAAAGAAAGTATTAGTCAGATTCTACCTTTTTTTCATATATTTTCCATTGTCTTTGTGTTAATTAAGGAATATTTTAAGTTGCCCAAACAAAGAGACCAAAGTATAACATTACAATGATGGGTGGGCAGCAGCTCAATTCTAGGAGATTATTTTAAAATCCAGGTTTCTTCCATTGAATTTCTTCTTCCTCGATGTCACCACTGTGCCCTCATTCCAGATCCAGGGAGGGCCAAAGTATAAGCAAGTCCAGAACAAAATATCTTATTTTAAAAAGTATTATAGAAAGTGCACTTTCCACTTAGGAGACATGCCATCTAATTACATATAATTGTTCTCTTTAGTCTGTTAATGTAGTTAACTAGTTAATATAATTTCTGGCAATTAACCAATTTTATATTCCTGGAATGAACTCAAGTTAATATGCTTTTCAATATAGTTACAAAGTTGGCTTGCTAATATTTTGTTGGGACTGTTGCATTTAAGTATATGTGTGAGATGGTATAATACTGTTGCAGAAACAAGACTGACGAGAAACCAAGCACCACTCTGAGAGTTGGAGAACTCAGATTTATTATGCCAGCAGTCCCAGAAGAGTTAGTGCTCTGAAAATCTGGGCCCCGAGCTCTGGGGTAACCATACTTTTATAGGGCTTAACAAGCAAAGGCAATACATCTGTTATCTAGAAAGAATAATCAAAGGGGAGGGTGAGTCTTTAGTTGATTTCAAGTTCACTCTGCCTTTGGCCTATGCAGTAAGTAAGCATGCCTGCAGAACAAATAGCTGATTACAAGGTTAGTCATTTGAGTGGAAAATTCCTCTTCATTTCCCTTTTGATGCCCTTTAAATTCTTATAGGGCATCAATCTCCTGATTTCCTGGCCTAAGGGCTGATATAGGGTGGTCTGGATGTCACAACCGTTTGTAATTTTATGGACTCTAGGCGTGAGGAGACAAACTTGACAAGACAGTTCAGTATACAAAGACCAAATAAGAGCTATGAAGAGCATGAGGAGAGGACCTGCAAATGGGAGAAGCCCACATCCCCAACTCCATATTCTGGACCCGGACCTCCATGACTCATTCAGTTGTTGGTAGATTAAGGCATACCCCTTCTAAGGTAGGATGACATCAGTGTCTTTGCAGTCAGAACCGGAAAACCTCTAACTAATTTTCCTGCCTAAATCCTTTCTAAGAGCCATGAACCCCCTTATTAGTATGGATGTTGAGGGACAGGAGGTCTCTTTTCTTCTTTTGTATCTGGTTCCTGGAAGGGTCATAGTCTCTGCCTACTGGGGTTTCATGGAGCTCTTTCTCTTTGTCTTAATCACACTTTTTTCTTCAATGAGTTGTCAGAGAGGTTAAAACAACATAGTCCTTTAACTTCTTCACATCCATGGTTATCTCTGAGTAATAGACTGTCTATAGCAGCCCTGTTTTCAAGGATAGGTTCTCTGACCTGTCCTAAGGTTTGGGTCTAGACCCCAACTTTTGGAGCTTTCTTTGAATATTGGGCACAGACCAAGTTTTGAAATGTATAGCCAGGAGTGTCTGGCCCTCATACTTTGGGCCAATGTTAGTATATTCTCTAGAAGTCTCAGAAAACTGGTTAAGGCAAAATAAAACACAGAAATTATTTTGATTAAGCACAGAATCATTGTTTTCTACTCAGCACATTTTCCCATAATATCAGTAGCAGACCAATAGTCTAAGAAATCATTTAAATTTCCAATCTTTTTTAGCTTAATCACATAAAATTTCTCTCAGGAATTTTCTTCACAAACTTTCTACCACTTTCCTCATTCTTTCAGTTTGCCTCTTCCCACTCATTCAGAAATAATCAGCTTTAAGACAAATACCTTTCCTTCAATTCCCCTCAAAATAAATCTTCATACTTCATACCTTCTGTTACGAAAACATTTTCCTTTCCATCATAATTGGAATTTTAAATGAACCACCATATTACATATAACAGACAAATATAGATCAAAGGTCATGCACATACTCATTTTCCCCTTCATCAGTATTTGTAACTTCCCTGAGGGTGTATAACTAGTTTCCTCAGGGAGCAATGAAATAGGTGGGATCCCGAGAGAACTCATTTCCCCCTCAGAGTCTGAGGGTGAAGGGGGAGAAAATTTCTGATTGCCGAGATCTCTGGGAAGGCGCTCCTATCATTGGGCCAGCTAATAAGTTTGGGTCTTGGTGAAGGAGCATAGAAGCTGAATTTTTACTGGTGTAGCAGTCCTGGCTTGCCTGGGCTTGCCATTCTAACAAGCCACTCGATTAACTTGTTGGTATTCTTGAAGCATTAAAAGTCTGGGGGGTCTACACCTGAGTTATAATATTGCTCCTTAGTTAAAATATCCCATCCTAATAAAGGAGCGGGGTAGCTTGGAACTATTAAAAACTCCTACTGAAAGATCTGATCTTCAAAAATTGGCAGGTCAGTGGTGGAGTAAAATGGTTGACCTTGCTTTTCCCTTCTACTCCTAAGATAGTTGTAGTTTGTGAGGAGAGTTTTCCTGCAAATGCTGGGAGAACAGAATAGGTTACCCCTGAATCTAAGAGAAATTGAATTTGCTTACCCGTTAGGTCCAGAGTTACCTGGGGTTTCTCGGTAGTGATGACCACATTCCCGGAAAGGGGCAGTGAGGATGGCCCTGGGTCTCTTCAGTCACACAGTTCCTGGTCCTGGGCTACTAGGGTGTTGGCTGGCTGCCTTCTCTCTGGGAGTGTGGACAGTCAACTCTCCAATATCAGGGATTAGTACCAGTTTCTTTGCATTTGTGGCAGGGGCTTGGGGGCTTTTCGGTATAGTCCTTTACCCAATGTCCTACTTTCTTACATTTGAAGCAAGAACTCAATGTCTCTTTATTCTTATTCCCCAGTCTCTTAAGGGATGCTTGTTGGGTAGCGAGGGCCTGGCCAATTGTGATAGCCATAACCCTGGCTTGTTGATTTTCTTTATTCTATTCTCTAACCCTGCAGGGGAAGTAGGATCTACATTAGTATACTTCCTAAAGGATTCTTCCAGCTGGCTACAAAAGCTGACTGGGTTCTCATCTTTTTCTTGAGTAATGATTCTAAGCTTCTCATAGTTCACGGCTTTTGTATTTTTTTTTTTTTTTTCATTCCCCCCATGAGGGCCTCTGGAAATGTGGTGCATCTAGCCAAGTTTATAATTTGGGTATTAAATTACAATCGGGATCAACTAAGAGTAAATCCTTTGTTCCAGGGGCATGGCCCTGGGGGTTCCTAGCAAAGGCCTCATCTGCTTTCTGACGGGCCGCTATTAGAATGTGGTCCTTTACAATGATTGTTATACTATGGAGCCACAGATGAGCCCAATTGGACCCATAGCCTTTAGGGGACCTTATGGGTGCCCAGCTGTGGAGCTACAAATTTGTACCTGACTGAGTCAAGCCAAATAGGTTGCCCATTCACTCACTCATTCACACAATGGGTTAAAACATTGCCTACCCGCTTTTGGAAGACCCTTATGTCTTCGCCCCCTTGGAAGACCCTGATGTCTTCCCACCCTGGGGAGACCTTGATTAGTTTTCTCACTGGGAAGACCTTGACCTGTGTCTTCTAACTGAAGACAAGGTGACCAAGCTCCTCTTCCATCCGGAGATGGGACCTGACTAGAGGGCTGAGCCCTGGGTCCTTATCTTATCCTGTGGTCGTTCCCGGTTAGTTGGTCCGTCCTTCCTATGAGTCTGGTAGGGGGCTCTGCCATTGTGGGAGTCGGGGCACCGGTCCTAAAGAGAACCCAGAATACTATCAGGTGGCGTGCCTCCTTGTTTGTCTTGGAGCACCCTGACCCCGGCCTGGTTGAGCCGCCAGACCAGCGGCTCAAAGGGCTGGTATGGTTGGAATCTCATTGGGGCCTCTAGAAATATTGCCGAAACAAGATCAGTGAGAAACTAAGTACCACTCAGAGAGTTGTATAACTCAGGTTTATTACACCAGTGGTTCCAGAAGAGCTAGAGCTCTGAAGATCTAGGCCCCGAGCTTAGGGGTAATCTTACTTTTATAGGGCTTAACAAGCAAAGGAATACATCTGTTCTTAACAAGCAAAGGCAATACATCTGTTCTTAACAAGCAAAGGCAATACATCTGTTATCTAGACAGAGCAATCAAAGGGGAGGGTGCATCTTTAGTGGATTTAGAGATCATTCTGCCCTTTGGCCTATGCAGCAAGCATGTCTACAGAAGCAAAACAAATAGCTGATTACAAGGTTAGCCATTTGAGTGGAAAATTCCTCTTCACTATTTCTTTTTTATATTGCCTGTAACTAATTTTACTATCAAGTTATACCAGACATATAATGTGTGGCATAATATATATTTCTATTTTCTTGTCTCAGAAAGGGTTTGCGTAAGTAGAATTTATTTTGAAAGTTTGGTATAACTCTGTGGTAAATGCTTTTGGACAGTTTTTAAATGTTTTTTTTTTTTTTTTAATAATTTCTGTTTTTCTGTTTAATATTGAGTCAGGTTTAGAAATTTCTATTTTTCTAAGTATATGTCTATTTTGTCTAAGTCTTCTAATTTATGGCATAAAAACTTTATAGTATTATTTTATAAATCTCTTAAATCTTTGTTATTTTAAATATTGCTTATATGTTTCATTTCTCTTTCGATTTCTCTCTTTTTCTTAGTCAGTCTTACTTGAGATTTGTCAGTTTTATGAATGTTTCAACTTTGGTTTCTCGATCCTCTCTATTGTAGTATAGGCTTTTTAAAAAAAATTAATTATTGCCTTTCTCTTCTTTATTTAATTCTATCTTTTTTAGTTGATATTTTTCTAACTTTTCAAGTTGTATGCTTAGCTTACTGACTTTTATCCTTTTTCTTTTCTAATATAAGCATTCAAGGTTTTACATTTTCTTTTGTATTGATTTAGCTACAGTTCAAAAGTTTTGATGTAGTTTTTCATTATCTCTCGGTTCTGCCTATTTTGTGATTTCCTCTGTGATTTCACCTTGGCCATTTAGTCATTTGTGTGTTTTAAAATTTCCAAATTATGAAGTTTTTCTTCTTATTAATGTATAGCTTGGTTATACTCAGAGATTATGGGGGTGGGCATGATCCTGAATCTTTAAAATCTTCACGGGTTTTGGCCCAAATTTTCACTTTATTGTATTTGTTTTTAAATGACAGCTTCTTTTGGAAACATTTATCTCAAGAAATAAAAGGCATTAGTTCAAACTACTGTGAAACAGTTGCGTTAAGTGCCTGGGCTGTGAAAATAACTCTCCCAGTATTACATATTATATATTACATATCCCGTTTTTCTTCTAACACCTTCACAGTAGCTGTCTTGTTCTTGACACATCTGAGATCTAAGCAATGCTCTGTTACCATCTTGAGGACAATGCGCTGAAGCACAGCCCCTCTAATACAACTTACCACCTGAGCTCCACTCAAAATTCTCGGGGCAGTTATTCCATTTATGCTTTCAATCTTTGGTCACTACTGAAAAACATCCTTCTCATACCCTTTTTTTCTCTTCCATCCTCATTACTCTCTGCTGCCTCTCATCCTCTGATTCCCCTACCAACTCTTAACATCTTCTGGATCACAGAATTCTCTTTAAACCTAAATGATGAATGTCTTCAGAGTCCTCTTGCTAATCCTTATCACTCTTCTGAGATGGTACATGAAGAGGAGTTTGGGTCTAACAACTAGAAGATTGTTGGTTTTCTCTTTATAATCTGTAGCTCGATCCTGTTGATTTCTCTCCTTCCCGCCCCACCCCACCCCCGCTGCCGCTCCACCTTTATTGAACTATTATTGACATATAACATTGTGTAAGTTTAAGGTCTACAAAGTGTTTATTTGATATGGTTATATATTGCAATATAATTATCTCCATAGCTTTAGCTAACACCTGCATCACATCACATAATTACCATTTCTTTTATGTGGTGAAAACATTTAAGATCTACTCTGTTAGCTATTTTCAATTATGCAGTACAATAATGTTAACTATAATCACAACTGTGCATTGGATCTCCAGAACTTCCTTCTCACTGGAAATTTGTACCCTTTGATCAACATCTCCCCAAATTCCTGGTAACCACAATTCTACTTTCTATTTTTATGAATTTGGCTTTTCTAGATTTCACAGATAAGTGATATAATACAGTGTTTGTCTTTCTTTGACTTATTTCACTTAGCATAAAGCATTCAAGTTTCCTCCTTTTTGTCACAAAGGCCAGACTTTCCTTCATTTCGAGGCTGAAGATTTCGGTATATACAGTCCATATCTTCTTTATCCATTCATCCTTTAACAGACACTTACTTGTTACCATATCTCGGTTACTGTGAATAATAATGCAATAAACACGAAAGTACAGATACCTTTTGATATCCTGTTTTCACTTCTTTTGAATATATACCCAGAAATGGGATTGCTGGATCATATGGTGATTCTATTTTTAAATTTTTTGAATAATTTCTATATTGTTTTCCATAGTGGCTGCACCAATTAATAATCCCACCAACAGTACATAAGGGTTCTCTCTTCTCCACACCCTCACCAGCACTCGTTATCACTTGTCTTTTTCATGAAAGCCATTCTGACAGGTGTGAGGTGATATTTCACTGTGGTTCTGATTTGCGTTTCCCTAATGATTAGTGATGTCAAGCACCTTTTCATGTACCTGTTGGCCATTTGTGTCTTCTCTGGAAAAGTGTTTATTCTATTTCTCTGTCCATTTTTATATTGGATTGTTTGTTTTCTTCTATTATTGAGTTTTATGAATTTCTAATATATTTTAGAAATCAACCCCCAATCAGGTACATGATTTGCAAATATTTTCTCTTATTCCATAAGTTATCTTTTCATTTGGTTGATTGTTTCTTTTGCTGTACAGAGCCTTATAATTTGACATAGTCCCATTAATTAATTTTTACCTTTGTTACTTGTGCTTTTGGTATCATATCCAAAAAATTGTTGCTAAGATTAATGTCAAGGAGTTTTCCCCTATGTTTTCTTCTAGAAGGTTAATATTTTCAGGTCTTATGTCTAAGTCTGTAATCCATTTCAAGTTAATTTTTGTGAATGGTGTAAGATAGGGGTCCAATTTTATTTTTCTGTATATGGGGTTATCCAGTTTTCCCAACACTATATTTTGAAGAGACTCAAGGATGCCCCAGTCATACAACTCTTATTCAACATAGAGTTGGAAGGCCTAGCTAGAGCAATCAGGTAAGGTAAAGAAATAAAAGTCATCCAAATTAGAAATGAAGTAAAATTATCTTTATTTATAAACGATATGATCTTATATATAGAAAATCCCAAAGACTCAACCAAAAAAAAAAAAATGTTGAAACGAATCAACGAATTCAGTAAAATTGTAGGATATAAAATCAACATATGGAAGTCAGTTGCATTTCTATACACAAACAGCAAAATATCTGAAAAAGAAGAAAACAATCTTATTCACAAAAACAATAAAATTCTTAGAAATAAATTTAACCAAGGAGGGAAAAGATATGTATACTGAAAACTATAAGACTTTGATGAAAGAAATTGAAGAAGACAAATAAATGGAGAGCTATACCATGTTCATAGATCAGAAAGACAAATATTGTTAAAATGTTCATACTTCCTAAAGCCATCTATAGATTCATGCTTGTCAAAATTCCAATGGCATTTTCCATAGAAACAGAAAAACAAAAATAAAAACCCTAAAATTTGTATGGCGTCACAAATGATCCCATATCACCAAAGCAATTCTGAGAAAGAACAAAGCTGGGAATCACACTTCCTGATTTCACACTATACTACAAAACAGTATGGTGCTGGCATTAAAAATAAACATATAGACCAATGGAATGGAATAGAAAGCCAAGAAATAAACTCCTGCCACATACCATCAACTACTATTTGACAAGTGAGACAAGAATGCTCAATGAAGAAAGGATACTCTGCTCCCTATCCTTTTCAAACCATTATAGCAGTGCTTCAGTTATCACTTGTCCCTGCAGAGAGATAAAGAATATTCCTGATTGTGGCTCGAGCAACAGACTGTTCACAAATTACTAAATTACGGGCAACACAAGAATGATATCCTCCTGTCTTTGCCCAGGTGCTGGGTCAATCTTCAGACCTGTCCTGGAAGACTGAGCTAAAATCAGTCTTCTGCCAATTCTGCCAACTTACATGAAGTTCAAGTGCAGTTTATTTCGACATGCTTTTTTTCCCCAGAGATTTCTATGAATCTAATCCCTTCACTACAAGGCAAACCAGATAATCTTTCTTAAATGTAAATCTAATTCTTTCTCCCCATTAATTAAAATTTTTAAAGTTTCCCTAACACCCCCAAGGTAAATTTCAGATTCCTAAAGAATGGTTTACTAATCTGGCATCTTCTGGCCAAGGCTTGTCTTTCAGATTTGGCGCAACTCCATGTTCCATGCTTTTAAAAGCTCCATCACTGTCAAACTCTCTACAGTATAAGACCAGCATCTGACTTATTCTATAGTGCTTGCACATGATGGTCTCTCTGCCTGGAATGCTTCTCCCTATCTCCCCACTCGATTACCTCCCACTAATCTTTCAGGTCTAGATATCATTTCCCATAGGAAGCTTTCCTTGAAACACCTTCTCCCCACCAGTTTTTGAATAGGAGCCTCTCCTGTGTGGTCTGAAAATACCCTGGACATCCCCTATCAATGTACTTACTACACTATATGAAAATTGAATGCTCGGTGCCTGTATCCCCATTGGACTATAAGCTCTGTGAAGGTAGTTCACTATTGTTTCTCTTGTGTTTGGCACACAATAGACAATAAATCCTTGAAGAATAAATATTATGCTCAAAATTCTAATGGTTTAATACAGATTGAGAAAGATTTGGTTTATCTGCATTAAATATAAAAGAGGAGGGTGCTTTTGTTCTGGGTCAGCTAGATTTAGTTTTTAATCACTTAACCTCTGTGAGCTTTGTTTCCTACTCTATAAGTTCAGGAAATAATCAATTTTCTCAAAGAGATATTTAAAAAATTGAATGGGATAATTAAATACGAGATTGCTTTATAAAGTATGAAATACTCTACAACTGGAATGTGTTATTATAATCAGATATTCTAGTTGATTGACTGATTGCATATGAACTAAAGATTATTTCCATTTAAATATTTAAAAGCCAAGGATTTATGTTTTTCTCTCAAAACTGCTAATTAAGAAATCAAAGGTTTAACCCTTTACTTAAGGGAATTTTGAGCATTAGAGACAATTTTTTTTAAGGAGGCAGAATGGATCATGGCATGGAGATGGGAGATGGGGAAATTGATTAAGCCCAGTGATTTGGCATTAGTAGCTTCTGAGGAGAGAGGAAGCCCTGTCTTTCCAGAATACTGCCTTTGTTCTGCCCCAGTACTGATGGGTCAGCAGACCTCTTTTATACTTGAGTACTTTCTCAAACTTTCTCTTCCTGAGTAGGTTATAGTTTCTCCTCATGTCACCTAACTGTAACCTATCTACACTGTTTTCTCTTCATCCTCATTCCATCTCTATCTTCATTCCCCATGTATTTTGAGATATTGATATCAATATCAATATCTATATTCATTTGATAACATTTGAGATAGACTTTCAAGTCTTTTATATTGTTAACTCCCATGTTTCATATCCTAGAATATACTCCCATGCTTCAAGTTTCTGTTCAAGGATTACTTACCTCCATAACGGAATTAGTGTTTTAAACGTTTATCACTTGGAGTCAAGTGGAAACTCTTGTGTCACAGTAAGAGCAAAACCTACTTTCGGCCTTTAATTTCATCACAGAAACTCTGGAGAGAAGAGCTTGAAAACTGGCTTACCCCATCGTTATTTCCCTTTTCTTCTCTCTCATGTTGAAATAAGGGGACACTGAGCTTGAGAAGTGTGGCCTATCCCCCTTAGTCCACACTTCTCACTTTAGGATTACAAATTCCTGTGAGACCATCATCTTTTCACTAGGCATTGCCTGAGATTTTCAGGGTCTGTTTACTGTGGTCCTCTGCACACAAAATCTTTTTTTGTGTGTGATGTGTGTGTTTCTTGAGAACAACTGCAGAGCAATGCTTCATGGACAGTACTTATATGGCAAGTGATTCAGGAGAATCTAATTGGTATTTTCACTTAAGCAACTTTGCAATGTTACACTAGGACACCAGGTGTTCTGTTTTTTTGAGTATCCTAAATGTTGGATGGAAGAAATTCTGAAGAAGCCTTTAGGACCACAGGCTGAGCCCTAAGATTCCAGGGTTTAGAATCCTACACCAGGATCATGAGCTAGTGGTAAAATAATGACTTTTCAATCTTTTGGGTAGAAAAGAACTTATCCCAATGTTTAATAAAGTAAAAATGTTTGAGCTTTGTCTTGGGGGCGATAGTCTGGGCCAGTAGGAGGGGTCCTATTTAGTTAGACATTAGACATGTGCTGATATAAATATCCTACAACTCAGCCCTGGGAGACTTGGTCTGAAATTGCGTGTGTGTGTGTGTGTGTGTGTGTGTGTGTGTGTGTGTGAGAGAGAGAGAGAGAGAGAGAGAGAGAAAACACAAAGGCTGTGAGGAAACTTACAGAGTCAAACTATCTCTGGGAAACTAAGTAAAAGTGCTACAATGCTTGTAGGGATGACACTATTATTTTAAAGCAAGATTTCTCAGCTTCAGCACCATTGACATGTTTAACCAGATAACTGTTGTGGGGGGCTGACCTGTGCATTGTAAGATGTTTAGCAGCATCACTGGCCTACTCACTAGATGCCAATAGGATCTGTGAATGTTCGTGACAAATACTACCTTATTTGTGACAACAAAAAATGTTTTCAGAAATGGACGTGTTTCCTAGGGGCAAAGAGGTTCCCGTGTTGAGAAACACTGCAACGGAGGAAACAGTCTGTGGCAAAGACTGTTTCTGTCTTGGGGAAGTGCTGCCAGCAGTGGCAGCTGTGGTAGCCAGTGCTGAAATTTCCACATAATGGAGGCAAAAGGGGCTTATTTTGTGTGCATGTGAAATAGGCAGGAAATAGGGAAAAAGGCAGCGAAGCCAACATTCTGGTGTGACCTCAGTCACTGGGCAGGACAGTATGTTTTGAGCTCATTACATGATTCATACACAAGGACAATGGGAGAATGAGGGGTGGAAAATCAAGACAAAATCATCTTCACAGAGAAAAGAGCACATGAACATAGAAGCCATAATGACAGCATGCCAGGGTTCTAGTTTTTTATGCAGCAGTTTACTTTATAGCCTGTACTTCGATTAATATGAACAATATTATTGCTATTAATTTTGATTATGGGGATCCGGCACTCATGTCTTAAAAACTGCAGAATAACTTTGCCAACTTTCCTTTTTTTCTAGATAGTCCTCCTCTCTTGGTTCACTTTGCATTGGTATGTTAATTTCAAATGAATCAATAAAAATGGAAATGTTAAATTAATTGAAAAGACATTTTTACATGGTTTGGAAGGAAAGTACCAGTATCCGAATCAGCACAGAACTTGATAAAAACCAAAATCACCGTATTTATCCACCTTGATGAGAGGAAAATTATAAAAGATATTCTAATAGGAAAGTATACTGAATAACATAGAATCCAGTAGCAATCCAAGTCGTCATGTCCATTCAATCATCCCATAGATTCCTCATGATTCCTGTTTAATCGGGGATGGAAAGACAAAAGGGACCTATAATGCAGGTGTTGTTTCCGACCTAGTTTCTGGTGGAAAAAGATTCATGCTTATTTGGGCCCTGGCCGTTCATCTCTGTCCTGCCTGTGTCATGTTCTCCTCTAACAGTTAAAAAAGGAAAGTACTCCCATACTTTGATTCTGATGCTGAATATAATTCAGGTTGGATTTTGTCATAAAATTCTTTTAAATATAAACCTCAGCTTAATTTCTCAATCTCTCCATATACAAATTATTTACTTACAAAATGTAGAAGAATGAAAAGGCTTAAATGAATAAAAATTAGAAAAGAAAAAATCCTCAAAAGGTTAAAATTAAATAGGGTTTACTAATGGTTGTCATGTTTCTATGTCAACTTCATATTTTCAGGCAATTTTCACAATAAAATTGTCTATCACATCTATTTTAGAAGAATTTTTACAATAGACTTCATTAATACTAATATTCTACCTCCAAATATATTTCCATATTTGTTCAGAAGACTTTCGAAGGCCCTGCACGTAGTTGTTTTTTTTCCTCTTACAGCTGTACTTGTTAATAGTGAATAAATGACTTATTTTCTCACTTTCAGATTGATTTTTTTTCTTTAAAGGGTGTTGCATGGTAACATATGGTAAAATATGTTAGAAGAGATTTCAGCTTTTGACACAAATTATAAAATAGAAATTCAAAGCTACTCTTGCCATGCATTGTCATTTCAGCCTCTCCATGCTCTCTTTCTGAGTTGTCCTTATTGCATGTGGATTCTAGGTTTTCAGGATTATCTTGCAGTTTTAATTCTTTTAAACAAGCATCTCTCCTAGAAAAAGACGGTGTACTCTTGCCTATGAAAACCCGAAGGTATGTGCACTGTTCTAAATTCTCTCCCGAGAGCTCTGCAGTGAGGCAGTTGCATAGCTCCCTGTACTTACTGTAAATACCAAGGCTGCTTTTGACTCACACTATGCCAGAAGCAAAATGAACATGACACCATCGGTTTGTGGAGGCGGGGCACGTGCATGTTGCCCACATCCTCCTCCCCCGCTAGGGTACTGATATCCTTTTGGGAGGTTTGTAAGCTTCATTTTAAATGTATAGCATAGAAGTGTAGCTTCTTATAGTAACCTATGAGCTCATAAGGCATTGTGTGAGAAATGAGTTTAATCAATATAAATGCAAAGGGTTATTAAGCCAGGTCCAAAGACTGAGGACCTTCTCATCTCTCTCTGGCTCCCAGAAAAGGGGTTAAGTCCACAGTGGCCACAGAGAGTCAAATGTAAAATGCTTTATTTTTCACTGCAAAAATTACTTCAGATCGAGATTGTTAAAAAAAAAAAAAAAAAGCTGAGCTCCAAAGACCTACCTGTAGGTGCAATATTAGTGTGATGGTTTATGAAAATAATTCTGGGCAGCTGCATTCTGGGCAGCCGCCTAGATTCAAATGTCTCCTCTTGGATTTCTGACTTGAACCTGACTAAACTAATTTACTCTGAGCATGAAGTACACTATTCACATCACAAGAAATCACAAGAATATACTTAAGTAGATATAATGCAGCCTTCCCCTGGGGCTAGTTTTGCTTTGCTCTAGACAAGAGCTTGGCTTCCATCTGGAAAGATGTCCTAACTTCACTGTTGGGCCAATAAAGCCCAAATAATGTGAAATGGCATAAGCTTTTAAGTAAGTTCACTGGAAAGTGAAGCCTGAAGTAAGGAGTGGAAAAGGAACACTAGAAATGCAGCCCCAGCCTGGCCAGGCCTTTAATTCAATTCCACAAATAGTATTACTTCTGAATTGGAGAATAGTGTGCTGCTTATGGCAACAGACTTTTAAGTCAACAAGATGAAGGATCAAAGCCCCCTTAGACACTTAGTCAAGTTATTTAACCCTTCTAAACCAATCTCCTCATAAAGTGAGGAAAATCATACCAAGCTCACTGGGTTTTTCTAAGGTTTAGATAATGTTTAAACACATATGTAAAGCATTAGGTCAATGAAAATGCTGAAAAAGTACTTACCACAAAGGTTAGTATATGATAAGCACTAAGAAAGTGATAGCATGTTTTTACTTCCCTAATTTCATTAGGCCATATTAATAACACTTTATATTTTTGTTTTAGTATGGAGTAATTAAGCTTATATACAGAGTGTAAATTTCACCCTGAGGAGTGTTAAGTGTTATAAGAGAAAGCATATCAAACCTTAAAGATATTGGGCTAAGAGAATATGGTATTTCTAAGTGCAGTGCCAAATTATTGTCAAAATAAGTCAACATTTGTAATTTCTCGTGAAATCAACTCTTAAGGGAGAGGCAGGAGAGCAGAGTGGCTGAGTGTAGTCTTCTGAGACTGAATTTTCATGTACCAATCCAAACTCAGTCATTTATTAGCTGCATGATGCTGGACAGGTTATTGAACCTTTCTGTGCCTCAGTTTCTTCATTGACAAAATGGAGAATAATAGTACCTACATCAGGGATGTGAGGAATAAATAATTTAATATAAGTAAAGCACTATCAGCATCGTCCTGGCACTTAGTGATTGTAAAACATTAGCTAGTAGTAGTACAGAGATGATTTTAAGTATTCTTGAATTTTTCTGCATCTCTGTGTCAAAAGGTGATTGAATTATAAAATAATATACAATGGTTCTCAAACTTTGACATACTTCGTTATTGCCTGGGAATCTTATTAAAAATTAGAATTCTTGGTGACTCTGATATGCACAAAATTCAAAAACCTCTACCATTATGGAAATATGGAAATACTAGATGTATTAGTCTGGATTCTCCAGAGGAACAGAACTAATAGTATATATGTATTATAAACAGAAAGAGAAAGAAAGAATGCTTGCTTGCTTGCTTGCTTGCTTGCTTGATTATATGCTTACCCAAATATGGAGGCTGAGAAGTCTAATATCTTCAGTTGGAAAGCTGAAGACTCAGGTGAGTCAATAATAGTTCTAGTCTGGGTTCTAAGATTGGAGAACCAAGAGAGCTTACGCTGTAAATTCCAATTCAAGTTTGAGTCCAAAGGCAGAAAACAGATCTCCCAGCTTGAAGACAGCCAGGCAGAGTAAAAGAATTCTTTCTTACTCAAACTTGATGCTATTCAGGCCTTCAGTGGATTAGATTAGGCTCATTTACATTGGGAAGGGGAATCTGCTTTATTTAGTCTGCTAATTCAAATGTTAAACTCATCCAGAAAAACCCTACCAGACACCTGGAAATAATGTTTAGCCAAATATCTGACATTCTGTGGCCCAGTCAAGTTGACACATAAAATGAACCATCATACTAGATTATGCATCAGAATATGATTTGTAGTCTCCAAACTGCCAATTATCATTTACCATTGTGTACTGAAGGAAATTATAATCTATTGTGCCTCGATTTCTCTTTTGTGATATGGAGATAACAATCTCTAACTCATTCTAACTGAGGAGTAAATGAGATAATCAAAATTTATGCATGAAACAAATTTGTAGTTTTTGAAATATTCTAGGATGTTAACACTATTACCTTATTTGCATGTAATAAAATTCATTTGTTATAATTATTTGTAATCTACCTTGTTTCAATAGTACATAAAGTGCAATAACCACACAGAATCACAATAAAATAAATTTTTCACCAGCCCATACACATTTTATTATTTAGGTCTGACAGCCAGAAGCAAACACAGTTTTGATAGGATGGTGAAAGTAAGAAAAATATGAAAAGGTTGGAGGATAAAGATTGATTAATATCTTCTCTTACAATGAAAATTTTGTTGTATCCTCAAAGAAAAAAATATTTTTCACTCTCTTTCCCATGGTTTATAAATGGAAATAGTGCCTGCTATTTAGGAATAATGACAACAATTGTGATATTAAAATATAATTAGAGTAAACTGGGAGTTTAATAGTGAATATATCATCTCCTAATTCAGTGCTAGAGATGTGATGTCTTAAAGCAGAATAATTCAAAAAGAAATACCATCCTATAGTTTCCTTATAGATTGTGTCCAGCAATTCTCAGTATTTCTTTTATTTTTTTTTCTCTTGAGAGAACCCCACCTCATAGATATGTTATGTTCAGCTAACTTTCTTCTTCAGACCAATGCCAAACTAATCATTCCTATGCTACAAATAGAACTAGAACCCTGGAAACAAGAGTATTGGAGACCTCTTCTCTTCCCCCCAACTCAAGAGAGGAGAATTAGATGGGAGAAGTCTTGATAAATTTGAGCTTATAAAATCTTTTAGATACCTTTCTTTGAGTAAGGGTTATGACCCCATAGGATGGAGAATGTCATGAGCCACCAAAACTCCTAAAGAAGTTTTCTGTAAGTTTTCTGATTCTTTCCATATCCTTTCAAATTACCTGTGAGCCCTAGAGCCTTTCCACAAGGTCTCTGGGAGGCATAATAAATGCTTCATTGCTATTCAAGGTCTTTTCTGAAATGGTGATTCCTGACTTGTGAGTCCCTTTTTGCTTAATAACAATTATAACACTCAGATGCCTGGATCCCAACCATGGTGTCAGAGTGTGTGCTTCACTGAGTGGGTGGCACGGAGCAGTACAGGCCGTGATTTTTGTATCAAAGAGCAGAGTTGAGGGAGATCATGTACCCTAAACTTTTCAAAAGGAGAAAAAGTCTTCCAAAAACAGATAGAACCACCAAAATTATATAAAATCCTCTGTTAGTTGTGAAGAATAAGCTAGAATTCCATTTGCAGCAGTGTATTACTTATAAATGTTTCAAGATAGAAAAATTTACTAAGAACAATTTGATAAAAATTCACTGAAATGATATATTTCAATCTTACTACTTGTGGAGAGGCCCACCCCACGTTCTGTGTATTGTGTCCATCCTCCTGCACCAAAAATTAGTCATGCACATTTGGAATACAGAAATTATTTTTTTCCTTTAGAGATGGGACAACCAATATTTATAGATGTGAAATTTAATTATTTAATACTTTAATTGAAGAATTGAATTTAATTATTCAGGACTTTAATAAATTTCATTGAAATTCCTCATATATCATTTTATTTTAATGTTATATTTTCTTACATTATAAATAAATGTAAAATTGTTTTATCTCATATGGGATTCTTAAATATTTGTTATTTTACTGATTTTGAATCTTTTATTTCGTATTTTACCACCAGATGTAGTTTATTATTTTTTTTTTGTACTTTTTGTCCAAATTCTGAAGGTCACAGGCTTTTTATTGAATTCTCCAGCCCTGATTCAGCACTATAAGATTTATGGTTTGTTCTAGAATTCTCCTCTTGCTTATCTGTACTTTCTTCCTCTGACAATGAAAAATCTGGCTCCCATTATCTACAATTTATTTACTCACTTCTTTAGTCATAGTAAACATGTAAAGTAATTTCAGAATTGCTAACCCAGACCTCTGTGAGGAAAAAAATGATCAGAGTACACTGTTTACATAGAGTTCTTTTGTCTTTAACCCTACAGCTTCCAGTCAAAATACCATTTCCAAAGTTAGGTCAGATCTTTTTTCCCCCAATCCTTCAGTGAGATTGCATCATGCTTTCGTAATATTGTTAGATTCATTTCTCACTATCTGCATTTCACCCTGAGATCCCCTGCCTTCCTGGCCGATTTTTAAAAATTTGCGTACAGCAAAGTCCACTCATTTTAATGTATAATTCTATGGGTTGTGACAAATTTATAAAGTTATATATCCTAATGGATATATAACTCAGTACTATCCAGAGCTGTTCCACCGCGTTAAAAATTTCCTGATATGTAGTCCACCACTCTTTTCCTCTTCTGACCCTTGACAACAACTGACTGATTTTCCATTCCTATAGTTTGTCTTTTCAATTATGGCATATGAATGGGTCTAGCTTCTTACACTTAGCAAAGTGCATTTAAGATCTATTCATCTTGTTCTATGGATCAATAGCTTGGTCCCTTTTACTGCTGAGTAATATTTCACTATATGGCTTACCAGTTTATCAATTCACCTATGGAAGAATTTCTAGATTGTTTCCAATTTGGAATGATTATGAAAAAAAAAACTGCTGTATATATCTGAATGCAAGTTTTGTATTAATTAATTAGTTTATTTATTTAATGAACACAAGTTTGCAATTCATTTGGATAAATACCTAGGTGTACGATTGCTGGGTCATATGGGAAGTGTATATTTAACTTTATAAAAACTGCTAAACTGTCTTCCAAACTGATTGTACCATTTTTGCAGTCCCACTAGCAATGAGCAGTTTTTGTTGCTTCACATCCTTGTCAGCACTTGCTATCATCAGTTTTTAAAATTTAACAATTTTAAGAGGTTATAGCAGTATCTTATTTTTATTTTCATTTGCATTTTCCTAATGATGACTGATTGCGAGCATGCCTTCATATGCTTATTTTTCATCTCCATACAATCTTTTGTGAAGTCTCTGTTTGTATCTTTTGCTTCCCTTTTATTGGGTGTTTTATTTTCTTATTGTCGAGTTATAAGTGTTCTTCACATATTCTGGATACAAATCCTCACTCATATGTGGGATTTGCAAATATTTTCTTCTGTCTGTGGCTTGTCTTTTCATTTTCTTAGCAATGTATTTTGAAGAACAAAACTTTTTAACTTTAATGAGGCCCAATTGATGATTTTTTTTCTTTTGTATGTCATGCTTTTGGTGTCATATCTAAAAACTCATTGCCAAATTCAGAGTCACACAGATTTTCTTTTGTTTTCTCCTACAGATTTTTTAACTTAGGTTTTACATTTAAGTCTATGATCCATTTTAAGTTATTTTTTGTATGAGATGTGAA
The DNA here is from genome assembly GCF_000325575.1 of Pteropus alecto. Classification (NCBI taxonomy): domain Eukaryota; kingdom Metazoa; phylum Chordata; class Mammalia; order Chiroptera; family Pteropodidae; genus Pteropus; species Pteropus alecto. The sequence goes on from NW_006432669.1 coordinate 12,086,212, forward strand.
ATATGTATCAAGGGTTATTTATTTATTTGTTTTTATGACAATGTCCAATTAAAGACTATTTTTTATCCATTATATTGCCTTTAGACCTTTGTCAAAAATCAGTTGACTGTATTTATGTGGGTCTATTTCTGGGTTGTCTATTCTGTTTTACTGATCTGTATGTCTATGTTTCTGTTAGTACTATACTGTCTTGATTAAAGAAGCTTTAAAGTAAGTCTTAGAATCAGGCAGTGTAACTTCCTGAATTTGTCCTTTTTCAGAATTTTCAGCTATTATAGTTCTTTGCCTTGCTATATAAATTTTAGAATCAGCTTGTCGTTATCTACAAATTCTTGTTGGAAATTTTACTATGATTATATTTAATCTATGCATAAAATTAAGAATTGGCATCTTAACAATATTGACCCTTCCAATCCATAAAATATATCTCTCTATTTATTTAGATCTTTTTAATTTCTTTCATTAATATGAAATCGGGGTACATGACTAGACAAAGATTTGGCCATAATACAAGCTCTTGCCCTCAAACTTTCAGTTGTTCTCCGTAATTCTGTAGGAAGACTCCAAACTCCTTAGAATTAAATTTACATTGTGACCTCTAATTAACTTTCTTAACTTCTACCACAATTTCACACCTTTGGCTGTGAGTTAACATAAGATTTAATTCAATAAATAATTTGAGTACTAATGTTATATGTAGACACTGTATAAATTCTGGAGTTACAAGTATTATTCTTCTATCATTTAAATTCAGTGGTTAAAGTGACAAGTCAACAGACAAAATATATATTTAATATTACTAATGATAATAATACCATTTATTTACTGAGAAGCTGCAATGTAGATTCACACTTAATGTTAACCACAATCCTGCAAAATATATATATATATATTTTGTGTGTGTATGTGTGAGAAAACAAGTTTCGAAAGTTAAGTAACTTGCCTCAGGACACATGCTAAGAGACAAATTTAACATTCCAATCTAGACCTATCTAACTGAAGCCTGCCATCTCTCTATAGGCCATGCTACCATTCAATAAATGCAGGAACTTGGGTTGGCTTGGAACATTGGGAGATTTTATAGAAAAGTAATGCTTGAGCCTCTGGTTAAAAGATGTAAGATTTTGGATACAGGTACTGTGTGTCACATATAGCTACTGAAATTTCATTCTGTAGTCAGGGTCCAACCATGGAAGGGTTCTAAATAGAGGAACGATTTGAACAGATACATGGTTTAGAAAGACCTCTTTAGCAGCAATATGGAAGGCAACAATATGGACTAAGGCTGAAAAGTCAGTAGATAATTTAGGGGACCATGAAAATATTGCAGATGATAGATGATGATCCAAACTTGGGCACTGCCTATGGGTATGGAGAAAGGAGGGAAGATGAGGGAGGTGAATAAGAATTAGTATGACGAGAATTTAAAAGTAATTTGATGGTGAAGGCGAGGGAGAAGTAATTTGATGGTGAAGGCGAGGGAGAAAGCATGAGTGATCCTAGGTTTCCAGGCTGAGTAACTGAAATAAGGGACAAAGAGTAGGTTTGAGGAGTAAAGAGGAAACGAGATAGCTTATTTATGTTAAGCTAATGGCCCTTGTGCTGTATGTATGGTGAGAAAGATGTCCAGCAGAAATGGAATGCTTGCTGACATTTGCATCCAGTCTTCCTCTTTTAACTTACAATAAAACCTACTCTTTGAATGAAAGATATCTATTCTAAAGGCATATTTTGGTTTTAGAAGTATAGTTATAGAAGGTAGAATAACATAGGGGCTTAAGGATATATTGCAGTGCATATTTTCACGGTAATTGCCCAGTATTACTTTTTTCTCTCTGTTGCCAGTTGAGCTGTCTTTTCACCTCAGCCTGTGCTTAGATGCTTATGCCTCTCTGGGAATGGTCTTCTCAATCCTTATGTTGTCTGATCAACCTTCCCAGTGCCCAGATCATGGGAGACCCAGAATGATGGCCTTTTCCTTTTCTGAGCCCTGATTTTGACCATCCTTGGGAAACCTGCCCCTTCAGCCTTACCTCAGATACTCTGATTGAGATAAATCTTTTTATCTCCCCACTTCTCTAGGGAATTTTTATTCAAAGACATTTCATCTCCAAAGATTGGATGTATCTACATTCTCCTTAATGGAGCTGGGATGACTTCGTAAAAATGTATATGTGATCATGTCACTTTTCTAAAAATCTTTTAATGGATCTCCATTTCCCAATTGGATAAAGTCCAAATTCCTCAGCATTATATGCAAAACTCTGTGACAGTTCTCTGCTTTCCCTTCCTGAGCTCGTCTCTTACCAATGATATACTATGATTCAGTCAAATGAATTTTTCCCTAACCACATAAGATTGTACTAAGTGCTTCAGCATATTTCTTAATTGTAATTTTTTTTTGTTGTTGTTTATTTTTCTATATTCCCTTCTACACTAAAGGTTTCCTATGGGCAGAGGCAGTGTCTCATTCTCCGATATATCCTCAGGAGTTGCCACAGTGCCTGGAAAATAAATACTTGAGTTTAAAAAAATGAATGAATGAAGATGCCCCTGTGTTTATTTTAACAAGACTACATCACCCAGTATTTATAGGGGTTTTAATATAATATAGGTCTTTGGATTTTTCAGGCTGTTGTCAATTCAGCAGTGCAGGAGGTCATACAGATACAGAAATGAAAGGTTCAGAAGCATTTTTATAGAACAAGACAACATTTTCAGTGATCTCATTATATTACATGACAACAAAAAGAGCAATAATAGCTTAACTGGCCACCTACATAATGAACCTTCATCCTTCTTGTCAAAATGGCCTTGTAGGACTCTGTGGAGTGATACTGCACCCATAATAGTAATTGAAGAAAGATGGAAGGCCCAGAACTCATAAAGAATAGATGAGGCATAAATTGGAAGCAGGCATGTGTGGCAACCATAGTTAAAAGGAGCACAGAAATGAATTAACTAAGTAAAAATGAGATTGGCTAAATTGCCTGTCACATAGTTGAGACCAGTGCAGCAAGAGTCATCTTGGAATCATTATGACAATGCTGCATATAGACAGGTTGAAAAACAATATGAGTAATGGTTCCTTCTATTTAACTAGGAATAGTCTTAGTTGAACTGAAATTTTACAGTTTTAGGTTTACAGGCTCCAAAAATTCACATGTATAGGTTTCCTGAAGGCACAGCAAGCTCTACCTTTAGATGTAAAATCAGGTGGACAATCCATATACCACACCTTTGAAAATACTTGACCAAATAATTGCAAAATTTGATCTAGCTTAGTGGAATGGAAAGAGTAGCCTCTTAAGGATAGTTTTAAATCATGTCTTTCTGTTTTCTAGCTGTGTGCTCTTTGATGAACAAATTACACAACTACTCTTGGGTTTCTTATCTGCAAAATGGGACACAGATCTACCTTAATGGTGTCCTGATATAATACTGGGAAGAAAGTACTGAACATATTTTCTATTTAGAGCAGATTTGCCACAAAAGTATCACTGCAGCTGCAACCATTTGTTATCACTTTGCCATTCCTGAATCTTTTCTTTCTCCCCCGCATCAGGAAACAGAAATGCTTTCAAACAGCAAAAGTTTTCCCTTGAACATATTTGCATGAATAATAAGAAAATAACATCAGATGAAGAAGTTGAGTGTTAATTTCAATGCCTAATTCCTGTTAAACCCTCATTATTTTCCTTCTTTCTGTTTTCTGGTATACCATATACACGAGCACATGGACTAGTTCTTGTATTAATAATTACATAGGACACTTTCATCATACCGTTAAGACTAAAATAAACCCTTATTAGGTCAGCTTTGTTTGAAAGAAAGTGCTATAGATTCTTGATTTCTGATGATAATAACCTTTAAGCTTAATAGTTTGAGTTCTACAAAATGTAAAATCAGTTGAAACTATTGTTAGTTATTAACTTTTTAGTACACATCAGTTTCTGGTTCTTTCTTGAGGGCTGCTTTTAATAGAAAACTAGCAGAGGGCACTTGGAAAGAGACTGACAGTGCCGAAGCAACAGCCTGCCATAGTTGTTGAGAATCCAGATTAGAGCCACCCAAAGGTGTCATACTTCACTGCTATAGATCCCTCAATTCACTGCTATATTTTTATCCTGTTTCAATAGAAGATGTGCAAAAATTGGTAAACACTGTGTGGAACTGTAAGTAAATGATATTAGTATTCTACAGAACAAAGCATAAAGCTGCAAATTTTCACTGTGTTTTTCACTAGATTCTCTGTCAGTATAGATTTTTTTTTTTTTTTTCAGAATGGGGACAGAGTTGTATATTCTGTATTTCACCTTGACCCATCTTTTCAGATAAATACACATCTAGGTAATTACTATCTATGTTTTATCATGTTAACTTGAGAGCATGGTATGTGTTAGGAATTCAGAATTGAATTGAATTCTCTGGCATCTGAGTTTTGCCCTTCGATGATATGTCCCATTTTCTGATAGCACTTTAGTGTCCACTTATGTTGTTTAGATGTTAGAGATGGCCTCTGAATTTCAAATCTCTGAATTTCTTTTACCTGTGTTGCAATCGAGTACAATCATGTAGGACAATCATCTGGTCCTACATCTCCACATCTCAAGCCTCTTTTTCCTGTTTAATATTTATTTGCAGAACCATTATTATACATCATTATAAGGCTTTTCACAATCTTTCTTACCACTACCACCATCACTGCCACCACCATTTTGGCCCCATTGCTCCTACCCCCAATGCATCTCACTTTGCATCTGTAGTGAATTATTCCCTTTCTTTGAAAGTGTGTTTTCTTCATATCTCTGTATGTTGTCTCTTCTCCTGATTTCCAGGAAAGCTCTTGGTCATTTTTTTTTTCTTAGACCTAGAGAGCCTTCTCTTTCTTAAGTCCCTGGTCCAATGTCATTGCTCCAAAGAAGCTCTCCTAATGCCCATTCCTAGTCAATGCCAAAAAACTTGCTTCTCTTTTCCTATTTTCCTGGCAATTTGAATATATTTTATTTTAGATTTTAATCATTTTGAATATGTTTTACTTGTCTTTTAATATCACTAAAATATGAACACTTAAAGCAAAGGGGTAGTGTTTAGTCATCTTTGCTTTCTCCATTACAGAGCTGGCACACACAGGGTGAACAAGGACTGTCTGAATGTAACTATTGAGGCTAGGAACTGGAGCAACAACTAATTTATGTGATACGTTTATGTCTTTTCATACTACCATTTCTCAGGTACATGGTGTTCTTTCCCCTCAATCTGAAGAGCTGAAATAAAAATAAATAATTTTTAATAAATCATTAATGTTACATGGCATTAGAATGATACCAAATTTCACCTTTCCACAGAGACTTTGCATTCTTCTCCATTAAGATTCTTCACAAGTAAGCTCATTATCATATGTTGCCCTTAGAAATTAAATCATTTTACAATTATACCTGAATTAGATGGGACTAGGAGAGTCACAGTGGTTTTCACATTTTAAAATTAGATTTTTCTCTTGAACTTTGAACTGGGGCCTGTCTAGATTTAGAAAAACACAATTTTAGCAAAGTTGTTCTCATCTTCTGTTTTAAATTAGGAAGATGTGATCGAGTCAGTTATTGTGGATTATAATAGGGCCAGTTTTTCTTACCCAGGGAACTAGAGTTGGACATAATCAGTACTCCTAGTGTCCTGCTCTCCAAGATGGTTGACATTCACTCAGCTTCAGTCTGTCCTGAGAAAGTTTCAGGTGGTGCTCAGGAGAGGAAGAGCATGGTGGTGGGCTGACAGGACCAGAGAGCCAGCCAGTCACCATTTGCTAGAGCACCTCTCCAGATCTGTTGTCACTTCTCTTGTTTTACCCTGTGTACTTAAAACAAGTGGGCCCCCAGGTATTTCGGAGCCAGAACTCAGATATATGAAGCAAAGTAAGACAAAGCGGGAAATTCTTTTGTTTCTGGGCAGAAGAGTTAGCACAGTAATTAAGTAAAATATTGTTGAGCTTCTACATACCAAGCATATTAGGCACTGGGAACAAATATGTCAGAGGTTCTGCTCTGAAGGATCTTAAGTGTAGTGAAATGTATAGGTGAGAAACCAAGAAATTGCACTGCATCATAAAAGGCACAACACAAGATTCCAGAAGGTCAGCTAGGTAAACACTCTTAAATGAGTCTTTGCATAATGAAGGAAGCCTTCCTGAAAGTAGTGAAATCTGACAAGACATAAAGAAAGTGGTGTAGTTAGTCAGAAAGAGGTGGAATAAGGGTGCTAAGCAAAGAGGGGAGAGAAATCATGGTACATAGTGTTAAGGATCCTCCTGCAAGTCACCCAGGGGTGTGGAGGTGGAGCCTGGGTTTTATCGCTTTTAGCCTGTGTCACTTGTCTTCTTAAAAGCAGGAAGGCCTGGCTTTGGGTGTTGGTGGCTGGACATGAACTGAGAGTTGGATTCATTGTGCATGAATCAGAGTACATTGGAGGGTTTAGTCTGCCACAGAGAAAAGCAGCATGCATATAATAAGCCAAACTCTGTAAAGGAAGATGAACCTCAAAAGCCAGGACACACGCACACACACACATGACCAACTCTAAGATCAGGATAGTGAATGAGAAATGGAAACAAGGAATATGGCAAGCTAAGAACACTTGTGGAGGGTTTGGTATGATTTATTTAGTCATTCAGGTTCTTGGCTTGTATGATGGCAAGTACAGCCTCCGTATGTGTACTAAGCTGGCTAACAACTGAGAAAAACTCTATTCAGACTGCCCCACGAAGATCTAGAAACAGTGTTATAGGCAGTGAGAATAGTAAATGAAAATAGCCTCAGCAAAGAACGAGGTTAAGAAGTATGAGGGCTTAAAAAAAAAACAACAACAAAAACAGTCTTCTGAGGAGGATTGTAGTAGAAGAGGTAGAGGAGAGAGGTGATGGGGGATCCCATAGGCCAATGGGAAGACTTTGGGTTTTATTCTACTGGTAATGGTAAACCACTGAAGGGTTTTATTCTGGGTCTGATAGGATATCATTTGTGCTTTGAGAAGATCACTCTAGCTACAATGTGGAGAATGACCGTATGGGGGTAAAGTAGAAGCAGGGCTGATCATAATAATTCAGTTGAAAGATAGTGGTGGTTTTAATGAGGTAGGATTCTGCAGTGGAGATGGTGAATCCTGACTCCACACTTTGTAAAGTGTCCGACACTGGGAAAATAACCTACCTCCTCTGAGTTTCTAATTTCTCACCTATAACATAGGGTACATACAACACTGTGCTTCCTTCATAGGAATCTGATGGTTAAATGAATAAGATATGTTAAAGTTCTAGAATAGTATCTGATAAACAAGAGTGTTTTATCCACAATCTTTTCTCCTTCGAAGTGCGTATTCTCATTTACCTTCTCAGAGAACTCCTAGGTTTATCATGGAGAAAATGTCTTCTGAACCACAGTCCTAATCAAGGGGACACTAAGAAGAGCCCTGATAATTATGGACTCTGTTTTTCAAGAGTTCCAAAAACCTGGCCCACACAGCAATTTTCTCAGAACATTTTCATCAATAAATAATATAGGAAGCTATGATTCAGAAAAAGTCAGAGATTCTGAGTGTATGAATGGAGTTCATTTGAATACCTAATTTAAGAGATGAAAAAGCTGTGGCCGAGAGTGGTTTTGACAGTATATAACTGGTTAATCTTTACTTTATGAAAAGGTATATTGTTAAACTAGTATAAGTCAATAAATTTTGATCAGACCTCTACATGTGCTTAGCACTGGGCTAAATAGTTTTCAAATAATAATTTAAAAAATGAGAAAATGATGTTTAGAGCTTTTCTGCATTTCTCTCTAGCCAAATGGCAAATTGTTCACTTATTCTTATTTAAATCATTCCTTCATAGATAACTTAATCCGTAACAGTGTTTCTAGACCACAAATACTTTTCCACCAATTACCACTCATCAATCCTGAACAACCGCCAGCCATTGCTGTGGGTGCTGTCACATGATGCATTCTGTTCCATCTGGTCTCAACTAGAATAAGCACTACAAAAGCATCAAATGTTGGGCAGTATCTAACTTCGTTTCTAGAAAGTCTCCTTAAAATAAAAGTATATTTGGAGTTGCTCAGTCATCTTAATTTAAGCATTTTGTACAAAATTGTCTTGGGAGGATTATGATCTCTAGGAGATATTTTTGCCTTGAACTAGAATCAGTTTGGAATTTTACCTAAAATGAGTCTAGCCTCTCACCCAGGGTAGTTACATCTATGAATATATTTTATCAGACAACTTCTTTGTCTGCTTGAAAACCTCTGTGATTTGGAAGCTGATGTACGGGTCCTCCAGGAGGAACCTGATTTAGTGGTTAGAAGGATTAGCTGTCCTTTTGTTCTCCCTCCAACAGTACCTCTTAGGGGTCCTATTGCTGCTAGAGGTTCTTATGTGGCCTGGCAACTGGTTGAGGTTTTCTCCATGCTCTAGATCCCAGAAAATCCTAAACAAACAAATAGAAATTCTCACTAGAAAGAAGTTATTAGACATACATACACGTACATCAGGCTGGATATTAGCCCTCAATTAGAAACCAAGCAATAAGTTCAAAGTAAAGTGTTTGTATCATGTAGATTTGCTGATAACAAACCACCTTGAAATTTGGTGACTTATTATGCATTGTGCTTCTGAATTCTCCTAGCTGGGATGAATGGACTGGCTGGAGTGGCCAGGGCTTCTTTCCATGTCTTTCATGAATTAACAGGCTAGCCCATCACATGGTAGAAGAGTGCAGCAAGGTCTCCTGAGGCCCAGATTTGGAAGTCGTACAGTGTTGCTTCTGATGGATTCTATTGGTCAAAGAAAGGAACAAGATTTGAGAAGTGGGGAAGGAGACTCTACTTGTTGATAAAAGAATCTAGGGACATCTTGCAATCTACAACAGCATTCATAACTTTTGCCTTTAACGCAGATGCTGAAACCCAGAGAAAATCATTATCTTCTTGTGGCTAATTTACATATATCCGCAAGCTATTTGTCTTAAGGCACTTACCAAAAGTTAGTAGGTATTTCTGTAAATATGGGAACATAACACCAGCATAGCTGGCATAAGTTTTGCCAGTGTCATAGTTTGGCACTTCATTAGATTCTGAGACTAAAACAGACATACCTCCAGTGGCAGTCTCTGGGTTATAGCTATCTTATTAATGGAAAAAAAAAAAATGGATCTAGAAATAGAATTATGCCAAAAAGAACTCTTGTAAGAATTCTGTTTTTCCCTGCGAGCTTCATTAAAGAAAAACTCTTGGCTGTATTCTTTATAAACTAGTCCAACCACTAACAAGATAAACTTAAAAATACAGTGTCAGCACTTTCAGCTTCAGGCATTTTATCCTCATTTCCCTGGTACTCATAGGACAAAAGAACCACTTTTCTTGTCGAAATTGTCCTTTATTATCCAAGGCTTGGACAGCATTTCTGGCATCCCATTGCCTTCAAATTATAGAGGCTAAACACTAATGTCTTCAAAAGTTGTTCTCAGATCTTTTTGATTGAAGATCTCCTTTGGCACTTTACAACATTTTCACAAGTCACTTCCTCTCCATTTTAAAATCTGTTGTTCCTAATTTTAACCTCTCCAGTGGAGCACAGAATGTCTTTGCCATCCACCTTCATCAAGATCTCAGTAAATACAGAATGATGTTAGGTATAAAGTAAAAATTTATCTACTCGGTGTGATTTGAAGTATTATCATCATCCATCGATATCTTTATATAATTATTTTTGGTCATGATTCCTGATATTGTCACCATTAGTGAAGCAGTATTTCTTTTGGAGTAGTCAGCTCATTGCATGGATTGGGATATTATATATTAATTAATCCAGCTAGTTTTGAGGAAATGGAACAAAGAAAAAGCAAAATGGAGAGTGTGAAGAGTTTGGAATTGAAAACGGTAGAACTGGGTTCTATATCCCATGGAGCAGCATCCCCAACCAGGGACCAGTACACCAGGGACCAGTGTTCCTATAAGAATCTAATGCCTGATGATCTGAAGTGTTGCTGAGGGAGTGATGCTAATGCTGGGGAGCAGCTGCAAATGAAATTTGCAGATGAAATTTTGCTTGCTCATCAGTCGCTCACTTCTGCTGTGCGGCCCAGTTCCTAACAAGCCACAGTACTGGGATCCCTGCTGTAGAGCTACTAACTAGATGGCTGACCTTGTATGAGTACTCACCTCTCTGGGTCATCTGCAAAATTGAGGCTGTGAACAAGGGGAGCATTAAGTTTCTCACCGTTGGTGAGACAAGAAAGTGAGAGAGAAGAGGAGCAGGAACAGAGTCATTGCCAGGCAAGGCCTGCTGGAGATCTTGATGGGTGCCTTGGCAATCAGGGTCCACATCAATTATAGGACCCTAAAGAGAGTGACTCTAAAAAGAAGGAAACTAGTAGGGAAGAAAAGGCATTAAAGGTAAATGGGAAATTTTGCATTGTCCAGTTCAGCAATTATTGAGCTCCTACAATGTGCCAGGCACTGTACTGTGTTGGGTGACAAATCTGAAAGAATTTCTGGATCAAATAAGTTATAAAGAAACTTACAAAAATAGATAATAGCAAAATATTATTGCTATGGACTAAGCCATTTTTTTGTTGTTGTTAACCTTTAAGAACTGTTTTATTTTTTCTGCATATAAAACAAACTTCTGATGATACCAGTTACTGCATGAAACTATTGCTTCATGATCATTTTTTCTGCTCATGGCACAGCTGAAAGAGTTAAATGATCAGTACATGTTGGGATTCTGTTCAGATGCAAACCCCTAAAAGGCAGGAACTCTTTATAACTACACAGCTCACAGTGGAGGTAGGCTTTTGCTTTGTTATACCTTGATAATGAAGATGACTTAAGTGTTGGGAAGCCAGTTGTTTATCCCAGGTCGTATAAGAACCTGGAGAAGGGAAGAGAGAAAGATTTCTGAAGAAGATAACAACCTAACTAAGTCTTGATGGCTGAGTGGGAGTTCTTCAGTGGAATAAAGAGGGAAAGAACATTTCAGGAGAGCATTTCACAGAGAGGAAAGAGCAGAAGCCAAGGTGCTGAGACACAGAAAGCACAATACATGTGGGAAACAGCCTTGTGGCAATAAGCCTGCAGTGTAGCAGATGAGCTTCTGGGCAAGAAACCCCATGGTTTTGACTGTTGCTATCATCATGTGTTTTGCCATTTTGCTTTCTGGGTCTCAAAGACTTCAATTATTTATTTCTAAGATGTAGATGAAAGAGTCAGCCACATACTAAAGTCTCCAAATCCTTATATCCAGTTTATAGATGGACAAGTTAATCTGGGGAATTGGGACATTTTAAGATCCCTGGTTGGTCTCTGAGCTCCCAAGTAGTGTAGCCAGAGACAAAATTGAGCAGAAAAAGAAACCAGGGCTCATTTTCCTAGTTTCAACAGCCTACTTATCGCTGCACAAATATCAGTTTAATTCGGTTTTAAATATTTAATAGTCTCTCTCATATTAAAGGCATTTACATTTGCATCTGAACTTTCATTTCGACTCTACTGCACAGAGAAATTAGGAAATTCATTTCCAGACGGTTGCCTCAAATCAGAGTGTGCTCTCAGAGGTAGCCTAGCAATCCAGAATTCAGAGTCTGTTAAGTGTGCTGAGTAAGATCAGATTCTACTGTTCTAAGTATTCCTGACCCCATAGCTCTGCAGTCCAGTTCTTACTTAACTGATCTATTTCAGAATCTACTGTATACCTAGTATTGTGACACAGTGGGACCAAACAAGAGAATAACATCTAGTCTGTAGCATATAATATTTATCTTGTTACAGGAGAGGCTAGCCTTGCCACTTTAACTAATTAAATAAAAATTGAGATAAAAAAAAGAAAGAGATTTAGTGAATTGCTGTGTAATATCATTTAGACCTTTAAAGGGAATCCCTTTCACTGGTTGGTGAAAAGCCCAGAACAGAAACAGAAAACAAAAGTTAGTTTCATATATTGTTTTGCACACTGAATCTGAGCCAGGTGGGGTCCAAGTTTACAGGGATTAAAATGAGTTTTCTTGATTGAGAAGCGAGGTCAACTTTTAGATGCTGATGGATGGGATGGGCAACAAAAGGCATCTTAGGTGCCATATAACACCCTACCAGATGAGGTTGGAAACCAAGTTGGCAGGGTCCATGTCCTGATAAGGAACTAAAGCCCCTTCTAAAATCAAATCTGGGAGGTGGTGCAGAGAAATAAACATGAATTAATTATCATCCTTTTATATTTTGCATCAAATTAGTAAGTATCTTAACTTATATTAAATGAACGGTGAACAGGATTGGTATGTTTCTATGTAGGCTTAGAAGGGACAACAGGTTGGAAGGGCCTTACACACCCAGGGAGCCATTTGAAGACATTGAACCTCTGGGGTCTAAGATGGAATGAGCTCCAAGGAAAGAAAGCAATGCAATTCTGCTCACTTTAGTATTGGAACCAATATGTTTATTGTCTGAGCATTTCAGTAAATAGACACTGTAGTTCTCATAACAGGAAAGCTTCTGTTGGTAAAACCACTCCTCTGCTCATTCATTAATTTAACATAATTTCTTTTAATATCCACTCTATGCTAGGCTCTAAGGTGCATGATGTGGGGTTCAGGGAACCTCATCCCCAATAAGTGGAAACTTGTGATAGAGCACCGGTCTTGCTCCTTGCTCTGTCCTTCTCAGCTTGCTCCCTCTGCAAGATTTTATTCAGGTCCCTATTCTGAAATTATTGCTAGAAGCTTTAAGGAACTATGTCTCTTCATACATCAGGCAATAGGATATAGGAATACAGGTAAATAGTGTATAATTTCTTCTCTTAAGAAGTCATTCCCCAGGAAAAAGAATAAATGTACAAACAGGAAATTCTGGTACAAAATGGTTAGAGCTATGAAAATGTGCAAGATGAGTTGGAAGGTAGAGTGGAGAGAACAGAACCAAGGAGACCAGCCAGCTGGCCGCTAAACCAGTCAAGAGCTAATGGCATGAAAGAGGGTGATGGTGGAGAGAACAGGTGGATCTCAGGCTTTTAGATTTATCTTGTTTAGATTATGGCCATACTCAGTTCTTACTAACACATGGATCACATGTATCTTGTACTGATTCCTTTAGCCAAGTGCCACAGTGTTAAATCACAAGAAGTAGAAATCAGCACCAGATTTACCAATGTTTTCTTCTAAACATTTTCAAGCCAGGAGATCCAGATTTATGGAAGAACTATAGAAGTTCCTAGAACTGACTGGTAAAAAATACAAAAGACCAGATCTGGAATCTTCTATAGTCTCACTCCTAAATAATTCAACGTCTCACAGCATACAGTTGTGATTTTTTATAGCATGATTTTGAGCAATTTTATCTCTATCATTCCGTTGGGAGGTTCATAATGTCCTGGAGGAATTTAAACTCTCTTATCTTACCTTTCCCAATTCAAAATTT
>NW_006432669.1:12100024-12126555 GCF_000325575.1 Pteropus alecto
TCATAATGTCCTGGAGGAATTTAAACTCTTATCTTACCTTTCCCAATTCAAAATTTTGAAAGAGTATTATTTAGTGGGAATTAACACATGCAAAATATCATATGCTACCCAAATCTTCAGCATTTACTGAACGTTCCCTGCCTGGTGTCTCCTAACTCACAGCCTGCCAGTGATGGATGGCGTAGCCCTAAATACTGTCTTGGTGTGGGCGTGCGTGCGTGTGTGTGTGTGTGTGTGTGTGTGTGTGTTTGGAATGGAAAGAGAAGTCTTTAAATTCCAGCAGCCTATACTTCATACACTTAGAGTTATTTCAGATTGAGCAAGAAGAACTAGTTTGTCCTTGGCATGGGCTGTAATAGAAAGATAATCTGCATGTTCATAAGACTGCACTGTGGTTTTAATCAATGAATTGTCATTTTTAAAGTTAAACCCAAAACAACATAATGTTATATCTTCTCTACTAGTCTTCTCTTATGGATTTTTGCATTTTTTAACATAATAGGATGAGGAACATGTTGAAATATACATGACCATGCTTTCTATGCTGCAGCATAACAGTCAGTATCTCTGAGCTTGACATAAAATGTCATAAATGATACAGGAACTATCAAGCAGCATTTCAGTGCATTTGCATAAAGTGAAAGGTTCTTTTTCACAAATCGTGCCTCCTTATGTAAGCTTCCCTTTCATCTGTCAGGATTGATAAGCTTTTGCATCATAATATCAGTGTTCACCTGCTACAATCAGGACTGTTTGCAGCAACATTACTATGGGATAATAAATTTTGTTTTTTTACTGTTTTGTGTTAGTGCGCTTATTGACAAACCTATGGTTATTAAAATAAATATATACCATTATAATTATTTCTTATATATTTCTTAATGCCTTAGAGTCACTGAAAATTATTATTTTTTTCTTTTTTAAAGCATGATGGTGATATCTGATATTCCTAAAAGAGTTTTTATCCAATTTCATAAAATCTCCTTATTTTTTCCAATATGTGTAAATTGTTTATAGTCTGGCACATATTGCTCTTATTTAAAAAAATTAAATGAAACAAAACTGAGGAGAATAGCACAGAAACGGTAAATAAGTTTAGCAATGGGAAGAACACTAGTGACTGTTACTGACCAGAAAACAGCCTGGAGAAGTAAAGGAAAGAATGTGGAAAATAAGGAAATAACTCATTCTTTAAGTTCTCTTCATATTTCCATGATAGCTTTGCTTTTAGTAAAATAATTTTTATGTTTATGTTTTCTTGAATTTTTTTTGTACGAAAAGAAACTGCCAGCATCTTTATTCATATTAGAATATATCGAAGTCAAATTCAATATCACTATTTCAGTTTTTCATGTTTTGACTAGATGTCACTCTACCTATTTGATGGTTCTGTGTGTGGATGTATTTGACCAATAGACATTTATGAAGCTTTTGTTTATGTAGTATAAGAGTCAGGAATTGTAAATAAAAACAGCAAGCAGGAGAATCCCCTTAGTGAACATTTACAGAGTGATCTCATTCTGGTACTCATCTTAAAAGTAATTGACTTCTTATTGTGTATGGAAAAGCAATTTAAAAACTTTGATTATCCAAAGTATATTTACATAATGTTTACTTAATCATGTTTTTCTCTCACTGTTGTAGACTGGGTTCCCTGGAAATAGACTTGAGATGGAGCTGTGCATTCAAGTAGTATAGTTGGACATGTTCTAAGAGCAAAATTTACACGGGATTGAAAGAAGCTGGAAGGGTGTAAGGAGAAATTGTTTCTGGCAATGACAGCAGAGACTAGTCACACCAGGAGTTCTAGAGCAGGGGTAGACCCTCAGAATGTTTCCCATTGGGCCTTGGCACCTCCACTTCCACTAGTCATTGGATATAGACTGTCCCTGGGATGGGGTATGATCATGGGCTAGGAAGCTCCCTTTGGGTGATGGCAATTCCTAAGGAGAGACACAGCAGTAAACTACCAGAAGCCAATTCTGCTGGCAGCTGCAGGGATATGTAGCTTTGTCTTGAAGGGGAGATCTAGGCACCGTATCACAACATTTGGTACACCCACTGAAAACTCCAGACCTGGTATTGTTCCTTTTGGAAGACTTCTATTAAAGCTTATAGACATTTGAGAGTGAAAACATTAAACTAAGAAGTGGTATGGAATTGCATGTTTCAAAATCGATTCTTTTAAAAATATGGTCTGTTAAGACTCCCATAGGATTTGTGGTGGCTTGTAGTTCTGATTATTCTTTTCCTCTTGGTTGACCTCAGTGTATTGGTCACAGCTGCCTCTACCTTGACAAATGCTTGAGACACTGAAAAAATTAGCACAAGGTTAGTTCTAATCGAAATGGTGTCTATTATTATTTTCTTAAAAGTGCCTTAGCATAGGCATTATTATTATAAAATAATTTAATAACAATCTTGGTAAATGTAGAAGTGAGTTTAAAAAATCAGTTTTGAACTAATTTTATTTGGTCTGAACAATAGACAACTTTCTGGTCATCTAATACTTATTGAATATCTACCTTATGTCAGGAATTATAAGCATTCTGATATAGGAAATCAGAAATGATTTCTTATTCTTGGAGAGTGTACAAGCTATTTGTGACCATAACAGATTTATGTCACCAATATTGGCAACCCTCTGAAAGATGGGATTATGCCATATTTATGTACAAGCTCTGTGACAGTTCTGAGGTATTGATAAGCCAGTTCATTTTGCATAAGCAAGAAAATCTTTGTGGAAAATATGGCCTTTGATGGATGAAGAGAAACTGCATGTTTGGAGCCTGGGGAAAGTCAGTGTTTCTAGATCTGAGAAAGAACTTGAATGGAAATATGAAGATAGAGGTATGGATATTCAGATCATGCAGACCTTGGGATACCTTAGGAATTAAATATTAGACAAAGAAAGGAATACCAGATCATTGAGGGCCTTGGATGCTGGGCTATGAATTCAGAGTTTTTAATAGACAACTGGGAGCTATTGAGGACTTCTGACCCGAGGAGTGAAAAGAATTCTCTTGGATTAACTCTACATAGTTATGTTTGTTTTTCCCAATAATGCTCAGCTATCTGAAACACAGAGTTCTTAATTTCAAACCACTACACTAGCATTTGTTCTTCACTTATTATGTGCTTAGTAGCTCAAGATCAATTTCTAGTATAGTTTATGGGTCTACTTAAAAGTTATAAAGAACACTTACATTTCCAACTTAAATGCCTTCTGAAAGATTTTTAAAGCAATACCTCTGGCGCTTGTAAATCAACATATCCCAAACTACTTACTGATAAATCTCACATATCTAGCAAACACACACACACACACACACACACACACACACACACACCCCTTCCCAATCATCTGATTTTTATCACAATTAATTGTGTAATGGAGAACAGTACGCTATTTAAAAAAGCCTACCACTGAGCATTTCCACCGTCTAGAAATTGAGATATTTTGTGCTTTTTTTGTTTCCTGAGAAAACACTGAAATAAGTTTTCTGGTTTTGCCAATACAAGGCTCAAATTTTGACAAAGAAGAGGAAAATTTTTCTGCAGTAAGAGGTTGTCTTCTTCAGGTAGAAATATTGTGATGATTTTAATCATTTTTTCCTCAGGATCCAGGGTATTTGGGGATTTGTTACAGTGAGTACTTTGTAGATGACTGATAAATATTTGTGGATTAAATGAATGAACAGCCTAGTAAGGTAGCTACAATTAGTTATTACCATTTTATTGTTGAGGAAAGTGAGACATAGATAGGTGAAATAACTTCTGAAGAGTGTGCAGTCAGGAAGTGGCAGATCTAATACTTAAATTAGTCGATCTAACTCCTCAGCCCATGATCATAACAACACTGCAATACAACGTCTGAAGTTAGGCAAGGGGGGTCCACAGAGCTGGCATAAGCAACAGTCCTTATCCAGATATGGAACTGGATTTTCTGTAGTTAGGCACCATGGGGTTTCACATATTTTATTTGGCTGTCAAATGAAAAGATGATTCCAGAAGGATGAGCACCTGGGACTCTGAGATCACCCAGGCCAGAGTACTGATGACATATTTGACATATTGTTTACCCCTCACATTCAGTCATTTGTCAAGCCAATTCATTCTTTTTTTCCTGTTTTCCCAATTTTTCATCTCCTTCCTAGTTTCATAACCACAACTATAAAGTCAGTGCACTGAGATAATTTTAATGGCATACTAAATGTCTATCTCCACACTTATTTGAATTGCAAACACTTCTATCAGAGAACTCTCCCTTTTCTACAGTCTATGAGTTCATTCCACACATACTCCCAAGCTTGTATCTTTTCCTCTTTCAATATGTTTTTAAAAAATCTTATAAATTTTCAATCATGTTTTCTCTTTCTTGCTTTTTTAATAAGAACAAGAATTCTTTCTTTTTAGGCAATTCCTCTACTTGTGATTTATAATAAATTATTGCCATCTATCTTAAACTTAAGGTAAATTAAAATCCTTAAAATAGGCATGTTGCTGCTAACTACATATCTATCATTTCTCATTTTTATAATTACTTTTCTAACCAAAGTACTGTGGCTTTTATCCTCTCTTTTAAGTTTATTAGATTTAGTCTGTAACTTCAGCCTATGAAAATGTTTGATAAACTTGATTTTTTTATGCAATAAGCTCACTACTCTACTCAACTCTGAATTATTCAATAAACCATTTGCACATCCAATCGAATTATCTAACAATATTTCCAAGATTCTAGGGAGGTGGAGTATGAACTGGAGATATAATTAAAAAGTCTATAGTACAGGCTGGTTAAAAAATTGCTCTTAGGGGCCAGTTCTCTTCTTCTCTCCTTTCTCATCACTTGCCACTTCCACCATTAACATTCTCTATCCTTCTGTTCTCATATGTAGACTGGAGATTTTGATAGTACCTACGTTATATATATTATGAAACAAACGAAACAATGAAGATAACTAATGCATGTTAACTATTTTTATCATAAGTAATCTTACTATTAATACAAATAACATGAAAAGGATGGCACACATGAAAGCCATGATTATGGTAGAGAGATTTATGCCAAACAGCTTATATGAGTCCAGTTGGTTATATTATGTCATTTGCACATTCAAAAGATATCATCCCTCCATAGCTCACTGAAGATGCAAAGTCAAAAAACAGAACAGAAACCACCACTAGCTGTTTGCAAAGCTTTTGTGTTACCTGAATTTACAGTCTTTCCTTTGAGGAACTTAGCTAATTTGGCAATTAATCTGAATCACATTTTTCTGAGGTCAGTGTTATGTTTTCATTTGCAGTATTAGCCTGTTCCATGGACTATTTCTGTCCATATTGTTGTTGTGGATTTCGATTAAACATGCAACAGGAAACATGACTGCAATGTGAATGGTCCTTGCACTTGACCAGATTAGGCACCTTTCCTTCATTTAGCATGGGGAGGAAATTTACTTGGTACTTGAATACTAATATGAACACTTAGCTCTTTATCTGTTATTCGAGTTATTATAGAAGCAAATATCTACAATAAAGGCTAATTTAACAGGCATACAAGAGATTATTATAGACTTTTTAATGTTTCCATATTAATATACCATATTAATAACATTATTTAAAACTAATATACGAGCTCCTGATTTATAGAATATACAGAGATACAGAATTAGAATAGAAAATTAATTTGGCTTTCTCTCTGTTATTCAGTATAGCGGCTAAAAGAAACAGTCTTTTGCATACTATATTCTAATTTACATTAACAACATTCTACAGATTAATAGGTTAAATAACTGAGTTATATACAACATGCAGAGGAAAATATGTACTATGAATAAAGTTAGCTATCATCTATCTATAGATATAGATGAGAGAGAGACAGAGAGAGAGAGAGAGAGAGAGAGAGAGAGAGAGAGAGATTCTCAAATCATTATAACACCCCTGCAAGATAACTTTTATTATTTCTATTTAAAATTAGAAAATTGTGGTTTGTGGGCTATAATTTGCCTAAAATTACAAATCAAAGACTTAAAAATGTTTATGTGACTTAAAAGTTTTCATGTTATCCTTTAAAACATGTTTCTTCTGATTTATAACCCTCTCAAATAGAGTTCACCAAGATGTAGCTGAAGCCTTCATAAGGTTATAGCTTTCTGACTTTAAAGAATAGTATTAAGAATTGGAAGAAGTATAAAAATAGGAGGTGTGGAAAAAGTGGTGATAAACTGAATTTGCTAAGAATCCATCTGCTACTAAATACCTATATCTAGCATAAAATATATTTCATTGTTTTTCTGGGCCATAGTTTTAAGGGAGATTGCAAAGGGGCTAACAGACGAATAAACAAACAAATCAGGAGGTTGATTCTTGAGAAGTAAGATCTAAATTAGGCTTTCCCTGAAGGCAAATGCTAATAACACTATAATCAGACTAGGCATTGCATTAGCTACAAAGTGGAGGAACTAAACCCAATCTTCTTGGAATGAACTCAGAAGGGTAATAAAATACTCCTGGTCTGTAGTAAACCAGGCTTTAAAATGAAACAAAAGTTAATTCCCCACTGAAAGAAAGCATCATAACATTAGTTCTCCAAGATTTCTATAGATTAAGATCTGTGCCCCACTCCCAATAAAATGTACCATACACACAAAAAAATCAACTACCATGAATGAGAGTCACACACACAAAAATAAACGTAGATCTCAAAAAAAAAACCAAAAACCAAAACCAAAAAACTTAGACATTAGAATTTTCAGATAGGTCATATAAAATAATTCCGTATAAAATATTTGGAGAAATAAAAGATTTACAAGGCAGACTAGGTAAACAGAAGTGATCAAAAGTGATTCCTAACAGATTTGAAAAATACAAAACAGAACATTCATCATAAAACTATGATAAAATAGAACTTTCATCATAAAACTATGATTATAAAATAAAAAGTAAATAAATGAGTCATATCAGCTATAATTGGACAGAAAATTAGCAAGCTGAAAAATAGATGTGCAGAAATAACACAAAATACAACAGAGAGACATGAGATAAAAACTCTGAAAGAGATTAAGATTTGTGGAAGAGTTATAGCACGTGTTTAATTGCATTCCCAGAAGAAGAGTATGGAGAGGATAGAAGAGAGACAACATATTAACACCTCAGTGGCTTAATACAATGAGAATTCGCTGTTAGCCAAGGTGATGCTCCCAGTTGTCTGTTCTTTATTCAGTGAGTCAGCAGTCTAAGCTGCTTTGGTCTCGATACTCTTTCTGCTATCTTGACTCAAAGTCTTCATGTTTGCTTTGGAAGGAGAAGAAAGAATGGAGAACTACACAAGAGCTTTTCACTTTCTCAACCTGGAATGACACACATCTTTCACACTCACATATCCTTGACCAAAACAGTCCCAAAGCCCCTACAAAAGTATGACAATTAGACTGAAAACAGATTTCTCAATAGCAAAAATTAAAGTTAGCAGTATGTAAAATAATACATTTAAAGTGCTAGGAGGAAATAATTTTCAACTTGGAATTGTGTTCCTAGAAAAAAATCAAAATGGTAGACTACATTTTCAGATGAAATATATATATAAAGAGGTTACCATAAATAAGTCTACACCAAGGGACTTGCCACAGAATGTATTTCAGCAAGAGAATAAATAATCTCAGAAGGAAGGTCCATGCTTCTGGAAAAAAAGGTAAAAAGGAAATTGATGAATATGTAGTTAAAATTAAACAAGTATTTTTACATAATATCTAACTTGTGAAATTTGCTAAAATAAATTATTGAACAAAATGCATCTAAAATGTGAGAGGACTGATTGGAATGAGGTGTTATGTATTTCCTTATGTTATTTGTGGTTGGAAATTATGATACTAGTTTTATACATTAAGTCGGAATGTATAATAAACCGCTAAGATAAGCACTGAAAGAATAGAAAGAGAAGGTATAGTTTTAAAACCAGTAGAAGAAAAGAATGGATTAAGAAAAATAAACTAAAAATAAACTAAGCAAAGAACTCAAAAGGGGTAAAAATTAGAAAAAATAGAAAACACAAGAAAAAATGTGAAGCATTGATTGGAAAACCCCTCCCACCCTTCCAAACACCAGTTATATTCTATTTACAAGTACTCATGAAAAAAATCCAGATAGTAAAGGGATGGAAATAGCACATCAGTCTTCAATACTAACTAAAAAAGCTTGGGGGTGCAATATTAAGTTTACAGAAAACTGACTTTAAGATAAAAGGCATTTTAGGAGGTATTGAAATGCTATTGAGTCAAGGAGATGAAACTAGTATAAATGTGTGTGCATCTGAAATAACATAAAAAATATAAATACAAAACCAAAAGTTCAGTCTTTGACACTAACAAAACAGCTTAACCCCTGTTGAGATTAATAATATAAAGGAAAAATCACAGATAATCAATATTATAACAAAAATATTGATAACCAAAGATTCAGTAGGATCTAAAAAGATAAGAATATAATACAACTTTATATCAACAAAATCTATTTAGACAAATTACTAGGAAAAATGTAACTTACCAATGGTTATTCAAGAATAGGCTCAATCACCAATAAAGAAGTTGAATAAGTAGTTTAAAATACTCTCCTCTTCCCCCCCTCAAAAACAACTAGTGTACATGATTTTAAGGGCAATTTAAGGGCAAGTTCTAGCAAACTTTCACGGAACAGATAAATGTAATCCTTTACAAAATGTTTTAGAGGAAAAATGTTTACAGTTCTCTATTCATTTTAACAGACAAGTTTAACATAACAAAACATGTGTGGCAAGTGGAAATTACAGACTAATCTTACTTATTAATATAGACCAACATTCTAAACAGAGTATTAGCAAATCCAGCCATATAAATATAATTCATTATAAGTTGAGCCTATTCTCTGAATAAGTTGAGTTCAACACTAAAATTGTTTAAAGAAAAAAAAAATTATATGATTACCTCAAAGAATACAGCAAATGTGATTTATAAAATTCAATTTTTATTCTTAATATATGAAATTCTTAATATATGAAATGTCAAAAGCATTCTATCACTGCTTCTGTTAAACATTGTACTGGGAGTACTAGAGGTATTATATTAGTTAGAGAGGTGAGAATTGGAAAGAAAGGAACAAATGCCTCATTAATCAAAATATGATTATTCATATAGACAAACCCCAAAACTCTACAGGCAAATTATCAGAAATATAAGAGAGGTTGACCAGCTAGTTGCCTCTGAGATCTATATACTTAAATCAGTTTTATTTCTATACACCACCAATACAGGAATAGAAAAGGTAATTTTAAAAATATATCACTTAAAATTGCAATAAAATATAAGGTTCTAGGAATAAATCTAGGAAAAGATGAGCAAGACTTAGTCATGAAACTTTTAAAATTTGTTGAATGACTTTAAAAAAGAGCTAAATAAATGCAGAGTTATTCTGTCAATGAAGAGAAAAATTGGTCATGTTACACTTTTGGTTGTTTTGGTAAATTATCACAATTATGCAATTTGTATAGACTTTTACATTTATTTTCATTGATTATGAAAACAGCCTCTTGATTTTAAAAAATTTCTCTATTTTGGTTATTTTTTACACTTTTCATTTAATATCTTATGTTTTGAAAATACATCTGCATGATTACTGAAAATTAGAATCAATGTTAACAGTTTAGTATAATTTCAATCTTTTAAAAAGCATACCTTGTGATCATTATTTAGTGTATCTTACAATGGTAGGAAATGCCCGGGGGAGTCAATAAAAGAATTCCAGGTATGTCATAGAAATCAGAGTCCTGATTCCCTTGCAATCTCAATCTTCGACATGCACCTTACTTTCTGGCCATAGTAAAATTTGGAAAATAGTTCTCATAAAATTAGTGAGATACTTGTTAAAGCTTTGAAGTGTATATCCTTTTCTATCCAGCGTATATTGAAAAATTCATCTTTTACTAAACCAACATTCAGCAAGTTTGCTCATTATTCCACAGATAACGTTTACACAAAATTTTCCCCACATTGGCAATTGAGTAGAAAATAGGAAAAGAATAGTGAACCAATTTATGTAAATTCAGAGCCACAATTCTCTGCTGATAAAAAGGTATTTCCTTAAAAGGAAGTGAACCTCAAGTTTAAGACTGACTTTTTATAAGGCAATATGGAAGAAGCCCTTTATATTATGAACAGATCTGATTTTATGTTTTACAATGAACAGACTTGATTTTTTTGTTACCGAAAGGAAAGGATGTCTCAAAATTAAAGCTGGGCAAAGCTATCAGAATGTAGAATAGTATATTTTCCAAAAGAAAACTCCTCTTCCAACAATCATACACATTCAGTACTAGGGGAAGCAGCACTTTCCCAATACTAACATAGCTTTTACACTGAAAAAAGCTTTATATTATCTTTTATTTTTCTTTTAAGAACTTTAATACATTAATTAAATCAAAAAAGGCTAAATTTATTCAC
Source organism: Pteropus alecto (assembly GCF_000325575.1). NCBI lineage: Eukaryota > Metazoa > Chordata > Mammalia > Chiroptera > Pteropodidae > Pteropus > Pteropus alecto. The sequence continues at coordinate 12,110,491 of NW_006432669.1, forward strand.
AACAGTCATCTCTCATGGTTAAAACTTTGCATATGCCCTATTTTAAAGCAGTGCTATTAAACAGAATGAGCATAAACAAAGGCAAGCATTGTTGCAAATTTTATGTGCATTAATGAAAATATACAGCATGACTGCATGGGTGCTTCTGCCTGGACAGGAGACATTGGAAAGTATGTCACTGGTATCCAGGGCTCTGATGCACAATGATAACACTATTGATGCATATGCCAGCAATGTCCTTGTTTTAATATCTAAACTGTGAGGAATGGGTTTAGTGATGCCTAGCACAGATTTAGAGAGTGATTAAGAATATGTATACAGAAATCAGATAATAATGACAACAGTAATAGTACTAATGATAATAACATTTTCCTATATGCCAGGTACTCTGCTAAGCATTTTTAAGATATTATCCCATTTAATCTTTGTAAATCTCTTCTGAAGTAAATATTATCCTCACTTTACTCATGATAAAAATTGAAGCTGAGTGGGGCTAACTTGCCCTTGGTCATATAGCTAGTCACTGGCAGAGGATTCAAAAGCATATCTGTCTGACTCTGAAGCCTGTTCTTTAACCACTATGCAGGACTAATTTTTAAAATATGCACATAAATAAATAAACATAAAACTATGAAAACAGACCAGAATGGAAAAATATCAAAGGAATACATTTTTATAGGTAAGTAACTTTAATACTAGACTGTATAATTCAAATTCAGACACATGATTTTACTGATGTGGATATTTCTCTGTCTCTCTGTCTCTCTGTCTCTTTCTCTCTCTCTCTAGTACCTTTCTATCTATCAGCTGATAGATAGATATCTGTCTGTCTGTCTGTCTGTCTATCTATCATCTATCATCTATTATCTATCATCTATCTTCTATCATCTCCTATCTATTGACAATCTATCATCTATCATTTATCAATCTATTTGTATCTATCAGTTATCTATCATCTATCTGTATGCATAGCTATCATTTACCAATCATCTAGCTACCTAGCTACCTACCTACCTACCTATTTTACCTACCCAGTATCATTTCCCTTCTTTCTACACAAATCACTACACAGACATGTTAGGAAGCTTGGATAGAGTAACTCACTTTCTTAGCACAGTGATTAGACTAGTGATAGGAACATGACCCAAGCAGAGTCAATCAGAATCTTTTTGGTAGAATCGATCTGGGGAGGGGAAGAAAAGCATCCTTATTCTTCTGAGTGTGTAAGTGCAAATGGTTACATAAATCTGTGGAACTGCCCTTAGTCAACTTTGCTGCTCAGGAAGAAAGCTTACTTAGGCATGAGGCCAACAAAGTCTGGATATGAGCTAAAGAAATAGGTCTCATGATATCATTTGAATCCGAGAGCTAGCTGCATTAGGAACTCATGATACCTCTTAGATGTCCCAGTAAGATAAGTTGAAAATACCTTTTTTTTTTTAAGGTAGTTTGAGTGGGTTTCTGTCCTCTCTCAGAAAGTGCTGTCTCATTTCCACTTAAACTTTTACATTTTGCTGAAGATTCCATACTCCTTCCTATCTCCACCTTTTGTCTGTTCTGATATCTCTTTCTGCATTGCCAGTCCCCAATCTTCTTTCTGGCAAAGATGAATAATGTAGAGTATCTGTGAATAAACAATTTGATGGCTTTTAATGCAAGTTAATGTATATATTGAGCTAACAGATGCTATTCTATCTGTATGCTGGAGAACAAAGAAGAAATAGCATATAATTAACTAGTTATTTTTCCAAATGTCATGCCACTGGAATATCAAGCATTAAGCTCTAAAATACAAATAGATTCCAGCAAATTCAGTCTAAACATAGTTGATCCTGCTCTAGCTACGTATCATATAAGCCTGCTTTAATTCTTTCAGACTTTTATACTAGTATTTGATAAACACCTATTCCAGAATTCCCGAGAGTTATACTAATCTATGTGTGATATTCACCCAAGGAATTTACTCTGATGTACAATATAATCTTTGATTATTAACTGATACTTCTGCTTAGAAAATATCTTTAACATTATTATTTAAGTAAATTTTAACATTTTAGTGGCCAATTAGTAAATTGGCTACTTTATTAACAATATTTTTTAATGATTTAAAAATGTATATTCTAGTAGAATGAAAAGTATGTCCTTCCTACAGGCTTCCTGTAGTATTATTGTAAGAGGTATTAATACTATCACTGTGAAAACAGGGGATATTATTTTACTCTACATGGAAATTAAATCTGCAGAATTATGAGGCATATCGTGAAATTCTCAGTGAACAGAACCTCTATTGAGTAGCAATTTTTAATTAGATGCACAAATATTAAGAAACTGTTGAGTCAATAAATAAGAGAACTGAAAATATCATGCATAGTGCTTGACAAAGAAGTTTTTTGGTTGCAGGTAGAGTGAATTGAGAAGAGAATTAGTTTTAAGATTTTTAAAAATTTATTGGGGTGACATTGGTTAATAAAATTATATCTTTTAAGTGTACAATTTAATAATATGTCATATGTATATTGCATTGTATATTCACCACCCAAAGTTAAATTTCCTTCCATCTCTTAATTTTAAGGTGTTTTGAAAGAGGAAATTTATTCATACATCAGATTAGGAAATAGAAGTTTTCGATTTTGAAGAAAAGTTGGCTCAATTTACTTAAAATCAAGAAAGGGTTTCTATGCAAGAAAGGAGTACTTTGTGGGAAAAGTCATTGGTGAAACTTAAGAATTAAACGTCCCAACTCTCAATTATGATTATTTATAAAAATTATTTATTTAGAGATTGTGACTGAAGTGCTTCCAAATTCCTTGAGCAAGTTGAAAGTAGTTTCAGGAAAAGTGGTTTTGTGGGTTATTTCTGAAGATTAGTTGGAGCACAGTGAAGATAAGATGAAAATACAAGTCAGGCAGAAGGGCATGTGAAATTCGGGCAAGATATGGAAATTGTTCTGGGAAAATCCTTCAGCTTTTAACCTCATTGGATTTCAACTCAAAGAAGTCAGTAGTAGTTTCCTTCCTTACAGAATAACTGAAGATTTCTTTTTCACAAATGGAGAAAAACAAAGACACTGGAGACTTATAATCAAGGCATATAGAGGAGATATTGTTTGATATATAAGATGGAGTAATTTCATATGTGGTTTTAGCTTCTAGAATTTATTTGATTTAATACTTTACTTTTCTAATAAGCCAAACGTATTTGTCTTCTTATTAATTTGTCCATTTTTTCTCCTACAATTTTGCTGTTTGGGGTTAGAGACAACTAAATAAATCAAGAAATAAAATGTATATTAAACAGCCTAGTCAGGTACGCCCTACCGCCTAGCTTCCCACTGATGTCGCCATTACCTGAAATGTATAAAGAGTTTTTGAGCTTTTCAAAGATTAGGTGGAATATAAATAGCAATGCGATAGAAGGAAAATTGGAATGTTGATGGAAGCAAATGTAAAATATGTGCTATTGACTTGATCTACGAACACATTCTGAAACAATAAATGTCTCTGTGATGCTCAGCAGCTTTATGCAGATTGCGCCAGAAAGGAAAGCGATCATTCAGAGCAGCTGAGGAGAAAGGAGATTGTAAATCAGAAAATAGAACTTTAAAATGAGAAATGTTTTGTAAGACAAAACAGTAAAGTCAGGAATGATTTTTCAGTGATCCTGAGTTTAGCCACATAGATATCCATCCAAAAAAATTACATTAAACAATGGATTGTATGAACATGAACACTACTGATTGAAATCAAGACTAAGGAATACCACCTTCAAAATTTCTATAGAGTTTGGAAAAAAAAATTTTCCCACCTCCCTATTTCCACCAACCCTTCAATTCTGAAGTAAAGTAGGGATCTATAAAAAAGTTTAGCTTTTGAAACTGGCTAGAAATAGATTAATTTTTCATAAATAATCTGGGTGAAATAATATTAAGGGATAATTTGATGAAATATTTAATAAATAAAATAACCAATCCCACTGAGTATATTAGACAATATCTCCAAAGGCATCCTTTTGAACACAGTCTTAATAATGGTTGATTTATACCTTGTTTTATCCATTGATAAGTTAATCAGTTTTCATAAGAGCACTAAAGGAACACATTATATAAAGCAACAATTCATCAAATGTTTTTGTAAAGTGAGGAATTAATTTCCTATTATGTTTCATAAAATTTTTATTTTTATAAGAATTTTTCTTATAAGAAAATACAGCTGGTCTACTTATAAGTAGACCGTTAGATATGAAGATGAAACAATATGGTGAGTTATATTTAACTGTGTATTAGACAGAGATGTGAATTTTAGTCAGAAGATGTCCACTGTATTAGGCCACCATAAAGCCAAACCTAAAATGTTAACAGGGTCAGAAAATGTCAATTAGTAACCAAAATATTACTCCTGTAGAATTCATATTCTCTCCTGTAGAATTTACTATCTATATTTCATTTACATTTCTATTATTTTAATTCTAGTATCTTTGTATTCATTTTTTATTTTGAAAAATTTTTAAAGAAAACTTTAAAAAAATACACAATGTATACTCATATACCTCTCACCTAGATTCAGCATTGACATTTTGCCACTTTTACTCCTGTGTTTTTACATGTTTTCTCTCTGAATTATTTTTATTATTCTTTTTTATGCTGAAAATAAAATTTGGCCAGTGAGTATCCTTTTACACTAGGATCTATGTACACACAGACACACATACACACACACTTTTTAAAAGTCGTATTTGAAAGTAAGAGTCTGACATGGTGTTTTGTCCCTAAGTAGGTCAGCAAACACACCCTAAGCATAAGCTATTCTTTGACATACAGGAATATCATTATTACCATTATCACACCACAACAAACAATTACGATCCATATTTAAATTTTCTCAGTTGTCCACAAATGTTTTATTTTTTTTTGTGAATTTAATTTTCATGATATTGAAATTTTTTTTAGTCCAGACCAATTGTCTTACAGAATGTTTAACACTTGAAATTCTTTGATCGTTCCCCCCAAGATTAGCTCCAGGTTAAAAGTTGTTGGAACAAATACTTATGTAATGTTGTGTCTTCTTTGTGCTGAGGCAGTAATTGCCTAAAGAAACATAAGGCCAGGTGGTCTCACTATTGGTGATGCTCAGATTTATCATCTAGAGTAGTGAGTCCTAGATATCTTCATTTTAAAGATACGTTTCTCTTGTGTGAGTAACAAGCCATCTATTTGGTAATATTTTGAGATGGTGTTAATAATCTACTCCCAAATAGCTTTTCAACCAATTTTGTGTGTACATGTATATGTTAATTTGGATTCATGAATTCTTTTTGCTCAAGAATAATTTTTATTATTCTTTTAATTCTCAAAATATCTCACCTATTTCCAGTGGAAGTCCCTTCGGACAGGCTCCTGTGTTGTTCTTCGTTAGTTTTTAAGCACTTCTTGGCTTTCTGAAATAGCACTGTCATAGCTCGTAGCTGACCCAGGTCAATCATTTCTCCAAGAGGCTTTGATTTTCTTCAGTAGGGATTGGTAAATGGAAACCAAGATCTGGGTTCTACATATGCTGTTGTTACTCTAAGTATGCTTATTATTATTAGGCCATTTCAGTGAATGGAGCTAGAAGATACATATTTTTTAAAAATTCTGAATTTATGGTGGTTACCAAGGGTTGAGGACAGGGGAAGGATTGACTGAAAAGTAGAAGCATGAAGGAATTTTTGAGAGGTGAAAGAACTGTATCTTTATTGTAATGGTGGTTACATAACTCTGTGAATTTGTCAAAACTCATAGATCTATATATTAAAAGGAGTACATTTTTAAAATAGACTTATATTTTTTAGAGCAGTTTTAGGATCAGTAAAATTAAATGAGAAGCACCAAGATTTCCCGCATACCCGTGCTCCCACACATGTACATCAGCATCCCCACCAGATGATACATTTGTTATGATCAATGAAGCTACGCTGACATGACACATCATAATCACCCAAAGACTATAGTTTACATTAGGGTTTATTTTTGGAGTTGCACATTCTATGGGTTTAGAAAAACATACAATGAGATTTATCCACCATTATAGTATCATGTAACTCATTGTCCTTGTTCAAAAGTCAAAACTAAATAAGATGAATTATACTTCCATCCCTATCCCATACATTCCATTTCCATGTCACTTGCAAAAATCAGCACATACTTTTATTTCTCCTGTTTTACACAAAAGTTAGCATACTATGAAACCTCTTTTTAACCATGCTTTATTCATCAACAACATATATTGGAGATCATCCCATAATTCATAGAGATATTTCTCATCCTTATTCACTACCACAGAGCACCCAACTGTTTGAATGTGCCACAAATATTTAATCAGTCTCTTGTTAATGAAAATTAGTATATTTCTCATATTTTACTATAATGTATAGTGTCACAATGAATAATCTTGTGACATGTTTTATGTTTATGGAGGTTTACCTAGAAGTAAAAATGCTGAATCAAGTGGTAAAAGCATAAATTGTTTTGTTAGACATTTCCAAATTCCTCTCTAGAGCATTTGTAGCACTTTACGCTCCTACCAGCTATGGGAGTGATGAGAGCACTGTTTTCCATAATCCCACAATCTCACCAACAGAGTATATAATTAACTTTGGCAATCTGATATATGAGAAATTGTATCTCGGTGTACTTTTGGTTGACCTTTGGTTGACCTCACAGATTACAAGGAACTTGTCATTTTACGATCCCTTATTTTTTTAATTTTTTATGTCTACAGCACCAGGTCTTCCTAGGTTCCCATCTCATCCAAGTACTAACCAGGCCTGACTCTGTCAATGCAATTTTAATTCATGTTTCTCTTGAGTGACATTCAGTGTATGTAATACCTATTTTAATATATTTTACTGTTCACATATTTTCATTGAAGATTGTGGTCTTTTCCCCTTGATTTTAAGATGTCTTTAAGTATTAAAGAGATCAGCCTAATTGTCAATATAAATTGCGAATATTCTCTCACCTCACCTACACTTTGACTTTATTGTGTTTTATGCAATAATATTTTATTTCTATGTGGTAGAATTTATCAGTATTTTCTTTTTTTCCCCTAGATTTTGAGTATTAAAGAGATTAGTATTAAACAAGTTAAAAAGCCTTTTACTATACCTATACTCACACTCAGTTTTATAGAGATTTTTTTCCTAGTACTTTTAAGGTTTTATTTGTTGCATTTAGATCTCTCATTCATTTGGAGTTTATTCCTGTGTATGATCTGAGTTATTGAAACAGTTTTATCATTTTTAAATGACTATCCATTTGTTCCAACCTATTTATTAAAAAGTAATTTGAGACATCACCTTCATCATATAATAAATTTCCAAACATACTTAGGTCAATTTGGGGGACTTGTATTCTGTTCCAGTGGTTGTCTATCTGTTTGTATACCAATTCAATACTATTTTAACTTAAGAGGCGTTGTAGTATGTTTTAATATTTGGTAGGGCTAGCCAGTTCTTATTCCTGTACCTCTCTCACCCCACCCTGTTTAATTGTGGGTGGTGGGGGAAATCTCAATTTTCTAAAATATAATTTGTCTCAAAATGATACAAGCCTTATAATATATGAGAAAACTAGGAGGCTCAGAGTTCTTCAGATTTTCTGATTTTCTTTCTATTTCCTGATGCTACAGTTCTACTGGTGTGGTAAGCATGTGTTCAGTCTTCCCATTGAATCATCTAGCAATAAGGATTTAAGAAAACTTATGAAGGGCTGAAACATCTGCATTTAGAAATGGAAAAGGAGGAGGAAAAACATGTAAAGGCAGTACAGAAGGCCTCAATAAAGTTTTCAACCTAAATCTTTTTGTGAATCCAATCCTCATGGTTCTGTGACTTTCATCTAACTGCTCTTGGCCGCCCTTACATGTTCATCAGCAGGGGAAAGGGTGGGGTCGGGGAAGCAGAACCATTGGCTTAGGCCTGTTATTGAGGGATCACCTCATTCTGGTTCAGTTTGAGTTCCTGCAAGCCACCAAGGCCTTAGTGAGACACTCAGAGGAGATGAAAATATGTTCATGCTAAACAATAGATTTAATTAAGTTTTTGTGCTTATTATCAGACCTACTTTAAAGACTTTACATATATCAACTCACTCAGTATTTGTAACAACCCTATGAGACAGGCACTATTATTAGCCTCATTTTAATAAAAGAAAACAGAGAAATGAAAATCTTATGTAATTTGCCCAAGGCCAAAACTGTTAAATGACTGAGCTAAGATTTAAATCCAGAAATTCTCCCTTTTCTTGTTAAAGTGAGAAAGAAATGAGAAAATGGGAACTAGTGTGGGGATGATTAAAAATAAAAATCATTTTTAATAGAGGAATACACATGCAGGAGAAAGAGAATGAGATAGGGAGGAGGGAACCTTCTGGAGTGGCAACGACCTCAGCTTTGACTTTGTTCTTAAAATGAACAAAGCAAGTCATCTAATTCATAGGCAGAAGTGGGATTCAGAGGTCCAGTAATGTTCATTTCTCCCTGAAAAAAAAGTCAATAAAATTATAATGGGTATTTAATAACTTTAGATTAATGCCCTGTGACAATTTCCTGATATCTAAAAGCCCTGAACAATTTTGGTCACTTGCTATGGAACAGAGATTGCCTATTTGGGTTAGGTATATGCCTCACTCATAGAAATTTCAACTGCTGCTAAAGACAGTCGCATCACTAGTTTCCTGCAGAAAATTCCATTAGTTTGTGCACTCAGGTATTCATTATTCTTTTGCTTATGTTTAGCAGGTTGGAAAAAGGAGAGAGAGCCAGCTTGGGAGAAAAGAATAAAATAAAAATTGAAACTCACATAGGAGGGCAGCAGTGGGAATGGTTCCCCAATCTCTCTTATTTGCCTCCCCAGCAATCCTCATCTCTGTTTTGATTATACCAGATACCCTGACTATGTGCACTCTCTTCTGTCCTTTCACACACCCTGTGAAATACCCTGTTAACACCAAGACTTTGTGTTGCTATTCCATCTGTGTGGAATCTCTTCCCCTTTCCCACTCACCAAAAGCTTATGTGGAATTCATTTTGTTCCAAATTAAAATCCTACCTCTTTATGAGGATATTCTAATCATGTTCACTCAGAAGAGATTTTTTACTCCTCTGAACCCCACTAATATATTATTTAGACCATTTGTGCAGCATTTAACAAATTCTACCTTTTTGTTGATTTGTATAGGTTGCACAACTTTTCTTTGATGTAGAGATTGGTAGTAATGGTCTTTGCTTGCCCAGTGTGCTGGGACTGCCAATTATGGTGACCTGACCCTCTGCCACTACCAGCTTCAAAAGCAGGATAAGTCCATGACTTAGGCTCACTGGAAACATCTCTGGAATCAATTAATTTTCAAGAGGAAGAAAATACCTGAAAATATGTGAGCATGGATCTGTTGGCAGCTATTTTGCCAGCTAATCTTAGAGTGGCAGCAATCAAAGAGAAGCAGAAACCAAGAGAGAGAAAAGGGAGCCTGAGTCTCGATGACGTTGTTTGAGCTCCTGGACCAAGACTTGTCTCGAGTCAGTTATCTGTGCTTCCCAGTTCCCTGTCATATTTTTTCTTTTTTCCTTTTTGCTCAAATCCCTTTGAGTTTAATATTTCTAGTTTTATCAGAGTCATGGTTAATAAACTCTTACAGATTTATAAGTATCTTAAGATGGGGATTGAGGTCTGACCTATGTATTCTTCTTCCATCCAAAGTTTGATATAGGCAGTGATGAAAAGGAAGGAATTAAGGAAGGAAGGAAGGAAGGAAGGAATTAAGGAAGGAAGGAAGGAAGGAAGGAAGGAAGGAAGGGGGGATGGAGGGAGGGAGGGAAAGAAGGAAGGGGGAAGGGGAAGGGAGAAAGGAAGGAAGGGAGGAAGGGGAAAGGAGGGAAGGGAGGAAGGAAGGAAGGAAGGGAGGAAGGAAGGAAGTTTTTGCTGCTGGTTGTGGTGCTAAGTGAAATACAATGGGTGAATGGTGCTTCGTACTACTGCCTTTAATTCTTTCAGTTTTATGCACTGGAAAAATCAGAGCTTTTGGTTTCTACTCCAGCTCATTGAGTTTGTATCTAGGTTTCCTCAGCTTAGTATTTGTTTTACTAAGAATCCAGCCTATTCAATGGACTACTCTCCCTACTGACATGTTTTCCACAGTGATAGTTTATCTGTGGAGTACGAAATAGCAAGCAATTCTGCTAGTTTGTTTAAGGCCCAGAAAATGAAATGGCAGGCATTTTAAACAAATAGATGGATGTGAGTGAGTCACAAATGCTCGGATGCATGGTTGCACACATCATACACATATTTCAAGGCCTCACATGTATCATACTTCTCTCACTTTTTCCTGGTTTCTTTGGTTCTCTAAATCTTTATAATACTTTTTCCACATCTTGATTCTTTATTACAGTTTTATGAGATATATTTAATGGACCATAAAATTCACACATTTAAAGTGTGCAGTTCAGTGGTTTTTAATATGTTTAGTGTTGTGGAACCATCACCACTATCTAATTGTAGAACAGAAGGAAACCGTGTACAAATTTGTAGTCATTCCCTATCCTTTAACTCTCCTAGTCTCTGGTAACTATTAATCTATTTTTCTGTCTCTGGATTTGCCTGTTGTGGACATTTCCCATATAGAGAAACATATAACAAGTGATCTCGTGACTGTCTTCTTTCACTCATTATTACGTTTTCAAAGTTTACTCATGTCGTAGCATGTATCAGTACTTCATTCATTTATATTGCCACTGAATATGTAGTCTTAAACTACTTCCTCTAAACTCTAGTTTTCCCTTCTGAGGAAAATGGAATTGTTAATATGATTCCTTCACTGAATCACGCTGAAGGTAAAAAAGAGCACACATGAAATAAGTTTATAAAGTTATTCAAATGTTAATTTTAATTGTTCTAAAATTCATGCTTCAATTTTGATATTATTGCTCTATCCCCATGTGAAGAAAATAATCAGTGATGAGAATGGATGTTAAGTTATTTGAGGTCATATTTATAAGGAACACAAAGTAGCTCCTCAATTAATGATTATTCTTGCTCGAGTTTGCGTCCTGTAAGCTCAAGGTCATTGCATCTTGAAGAACCAAGTTCAGCAGAAAAAAAAATCAGCAGGACTCACCAATGTCTACCACAGTCATATGTTTTAGGAAGGTTTGGTGTGTATTTAAAGTCCCATCATTATGACATACATTAATATTTTATTCAGTTAGATTAGAGATAAACTGTATTTTATAAATAATCTTTGACAAACATACACACAGCTGTGTTTATCCTAAGCACTACACATTATGACTGAAGTAAAAATGAATAGAGGCTTTCATGTAATGAAGCAGAGTGACTCTAGCTTTCTCCTTGGCACCTTCTAAACTATTTCAGCCTATCAAGAGCAGAAATAACTTTATTTGAAATCAATATGGGTCATTTAAAAGAATAAACAAAGTATATTGGGAAGGACATGAGCGTGAACTTGAGCACTGGGAGATTTCCACTGCCTCCTTTGTAATTATGTACATCTCATTCTCAAGCAAGGATTTGGTGCCTTTCTGATTTTAAGCTAATATTTTTTCTTTAATGTCATTGGACAACAATGTTTATAAAATTTGATAGTATAAAAATAAAATATCTATAAAAATAGACATATTTTATATAACCCTTTTTGAATTCATCACTCTACTGAGAGTGAATTATACTTTGCCTATAGACAGAGTAAAAACTTGCTGTATCTATTTGATAAACTCTGAAATTAGAGACCATTGAAAATTCACCCAACTTAATGTCGAGTAGAGCATCAAATACAGATGAACAAGCATTCAGTGATTTTTTTATTATGAATAGTGTCAGCACTACCTCTCTTTCTTTAAAAGGCCAACAGTTTTCATATCCTAGATTAAAAATAGGCACTCGATAAATATTTGCTGAATAAAAAGGTAATGTGCAAATTAAAAAGCATTAGCAAAATGAAAATATTGAATCACTGCATAGTAACACAGTAGTAATATCTCCAAGTAACACAGATATCTTCATTAGTGATTTGCAATTTCCTACACATAACAGCAGCAAAAGGTAATCTCAAATCCCCAAAGAAATAAAGATCTTCACTAAGATTATTTTCCCAATACATATAAATCTAGAAAAGAGATTTTACCTGAAGCACTTCCTACAATGCCTTGAATATTAACATGATGATGTAGGATTAAATTAAAAAATTATTCAGAAAGTATAAATGTATTTGTGCATAGATGTAAATATGACCTTTCAATATTTTAACAAGAGGAGATATATTTGGTTATATTTTTCTCTTGTGCCATTCATCAAAGAATCATATTATTTCTTGTCAGGGAACTGGCAGTTAGTCATTAATTTTAATTAATTAGAATGCTTCAAGTAATCTGGAATGTTTTTGCATTATTAACCATTTTAGCATCACTTGAAACTTTCCCTTTAATGTCCTCAGAATTATTTAACATTATCATTTTTAAACAAATTCCCACAAGTGTTCATCCCTTCAAACTGAATGTCCCTTGGGAAGTGGGGAAAAAAACAGCAGAAACCACTTCCTTCTGACCCCATCGACCAGCCAGATCCAGAATCATCACAGCAGCTGAAATAAGTCCACTTACACCTATACACAAGAAAAAAAAGTTGTGTCCACAATAATTTTCTTTGAGTAAATTCTAAAAATAGCATATGAAATCCATTTTTCCATAACATCATGTTTCCATCTACTCTGGTTAATTAAAGTCTATACAGTAAGCAATGTCATATATACTTAGACAGAGCATATAAGCTATTGAAGATATTTTCCAGAACCTTGCCTATAAAGCATTTGGCACATGTACATCACATTTCTAGTAAGATGGACTGGATGAAGATATTCTGGTTGTTACGAATTGTTTGAAATAAATTTATATTTCATTTAATGTAAATTTTATGGAAAGGATAATTTCTTCATTGTTGTCTGGGAGTGATAATCTGATTCTCTTAACTGAGTTAAGGATAGTTCTGTGTTGAAAGTAACATGTTGAGGCAAGTATTAAATGAGAGCAAAGGGATTTTTATGAATAAAAGATACACAGTTATGCAAACTGAGTGAGTGTGAAATGGAGAATAGTTGGGAGTTTAAAGTGAAAACAAATTATAAATTGAAAATCCCAAAGAGTAAGCTCTATTTAAGAAAACTATAAAAGTATAGTTCATAGTGCTCACTAGTTTACTAAAATGTATATAGCCCCATAAAGGCAGATACTTTTGTTTGTCGGAAGCACTACTATATCTTCAGTGTTGAGGACAGTGCTGGGCATGCAGTAGGTGCTCAATAAATATGTATTGAATGAGTGACTTACTGAGGCCAGGAGGTAGCCTTATCCAGAGGCTTCTGCTAAGGCTGGTGGCTCAATGTAAAGATATGGAAAGTAATAGAGATGGGATCCAGTGTTGGGAAAACAGATCTAGGATGGATATCCCACTGATGAGGTGACTTTTTTCTCCTGCATTTTATTCCAGTACATTGTTACAATCAAATTTCTTCACTGCGAGTGATCTATAAATAATTCTTTTCTGCCAGTGTGTGAATTGCAGATTTAATATTGGGATTAAAAGGATAGAGTGCTTCAAAAGAAGAAATCCTTGAACTTGGTGGAAGAAGAAAAAAATACAGGTAAAAAACCAGCTGAACCTGAAGAAAGAAGTAAATTGCAAAATTTATTTCTAAATTTATCCCCAGCCTTTTTCTGAAGATTACCAAAATAAATCTTTAGACGAAAAGTGTCTAATAGAATTTTTTTGACATGAAAATGTTTTACATTTCCCTATTAACACTTAAAATGTAGCTAATGCAACTGAGAAAATGATTTTTTCATTTTAGTAAATACTATTTAATTTGAGCTCAAATAGCTACATGTGGCTATTGGCTATGTAGTATTGGACAGTGCAGGTCCAAACCTATGTTGCCTACAGTTGTGTGTTTATTGCTGGGATGGAAGACAGAAGGCCATGACATCAGAATTACTTTCTGCTAATTGGTGCCAGGGTCAAAGAGGGCTGATGCTGGGAGGTACCATAGTTCGCAGCTCTCAGTTGGATGCTTTTTCAAATAAAGAAGTTTTGTTTTCTTTTATAAGAAGAAAGCAAAATCAATCTTTGCGTTATCACATAGTATTAGGTCATTATATAGGACCTAAAGAAGGATATAATAAATCAAGCGTTCCCAGAAATGCATTTAGTAAGAGAAACAATGAGGGTTTGTGATTTTTAAGATGAACAGGGAATGTTTGGCTTTCAGTGTCAAAACAGCACTTGGATTTGCAGCCTTACCTCTAACCTTCAGATCTGATAAGCAAGATAAGAGGAGTTTATTGCCAGACCTCGGAGCTGTCAAGTCAGGGTCAGATGAAGCATGGCATTCCTCTCTGATAAAGAATAAAGTATCTGCAGAGAAAAAGGCCCAATTCTATTAGACCACACACAGAGAATTAAGTGGGAAGAATTTCAAGCAGCAATCTGAGATGTTATAGGATAGGAGAACAAACAAGGGAAAAATGAGCAAGGGTTGGTTTGTGTTTGTGCATAAGAAATAAGAAATAAAATGGAAATCGGTGTGTTTTTATTTAGAACATGTCGTAGAGAATGTGAATTCTCGTAGACTGTCCGGGTGAGAGGGACGATAAGTACCTCTTCTGAAGGGAAATTTGACAGTTATCCAAAACTCAAATGTGTACATTTTTGACGTAGCAATTCCATTGTTTAAAGGGTATCATAAGAAATAATCTTAACTGTGCAATGGTATAGCTAAAGACAATTGACTGAAGTGGTAGTTATTGCAGCATTAATTATAATGGTGAAAAATTATAATTGAATGTCTATCAATAGAAGGTTGGTTAATTAAGTTATTGTTACTTCCATACAAAAGAACATTATACAATCATAAAAAAAAAACATTGGGAGATGCCTGAAAAGCATGAGGTTTTTATACCCATGCAAATTGTTTTTCTTCTTGTATATGTATATTTTAAAAATATTCTTCAATATATTTTCTTAAATATATTTACAAAATATTTTCAAATACATTAATTTTAAAATAAAAAGATAAGATTTTTTTCCAAAATGTTCATATTTTGTTTTACCAAACAAGGTTTTAGCTATTCTGTGAACTCTTTCCTAACTTGGTTGTCAAGGAGATCCATGGTATCTTGTATAGTGGGCAAAAATAACCTTCTTTGGCACCTCTAAAAAGCTCTGCTGCCTACAGAACTAGGAAGACCTCAAACTATATAACCAGTCAATAAAAACTATAGTTAGTGTATAAGCTTCTTTATTCACTTGTGATTTTCATTTGCCTCATGAGGATTCATTCCTGCCTACTCATCATCTTTAATAAGCAAGGTCCTACTTCACAGCTACTATCCTACAGTTACTTGGTGCTTATTGTTTCCTATTTCTCCTTGGAGAGATCTGGGTCCCTAATTAGATAGTAGCAGTGAAAATTTGCAATGGATTTTCTAGACAATATGAAATCAGGACATTATAGTTCCATTACTTCTGTCTCTGCAACCCCATTTCTGAAGACCAAGAATTTGACTTCTCAGTTCTTTCCAACAGTACTAAAACAACAACAAAAAGGGAGAGAAAGAGAGACTAAAGCAAGCCAAGAAATCCAACTGGTACTCTAGATAAGGGTCATGGGAAGGACTAGAAGCAGAAATCTCGATGCATCCTCATTTGTTTTGATTGCTCATATTGAAAACCACAGCCAGTTTTCCAATCTCCCACCTCCACTCTGGCTGGGTTAAAGTGGTATGCATTAGGAAGCTTTTGCAGAAATGAAATTATAATGCCAGAAATGAGCCTGGAAAGAATGTTCTCATATCCAAAGGCCGTGTCAGATCTTTCTCATTTTTTTTTTTTTTTTTGGTAGAAGCCAAATCCCATGAAACAACAACGCATATTCCCAGGAGTGATAAGACATGCCTTTCTTATCAGTGTCACTTTGGATAGAATGTACACGAGTCGTGGGAATATCCAAAAAGCTGAATCTCT
>NW_006432669.1:12126583-12164422 GCF_000325575.1 Pteropus alecto
TAGACGTCAGTATACCAGTGTTAGTATATAGTTTAGAGACTGTAGGTGTTTTCTTAATTCTATTAGACAGCCAAAGGTGCCACCTGACAATGACTTCTAAGTTACTCTCATAGTCAGGTCCTAATGGTATAGGCCCTCAAAACATTCCATACATATACACGGCATATAGCACATCTGAAATCACATGTTCAATATCTGTCTTTCCTACATCTGTAAGTCCCTCCTTTCAAGAACTATGCCTTTTTTGTTCACTGTTGTATCCCTTGGGCCTGGTTCTGTGCCTTGGGCAGATGATATTCAAAATCTGTATATTGAATAAATGAATGAAAAATGTTTGAGAAAACCTGAAAAAAGAAGACCTCACTAAAATGGGATAAGGGTTAGTGCTGATAAGATCACATGCCCAGTACAGAGTACTATCGGTCTATTTATTGATACTCTCCATTAAACTGGAAATAGTAATTATTTTTATTACTGATTGAGAATCTACAATATAAGCCAAGTCCTTTTCATTCCTTATGCCATTCAATTCTTATAAGAACTATGCGAGGCCATAATTATGTTCTCATTTTGTGGATGAAAAACTGAAATACAGAATATTTATGTTATGTAAGATCAAGCTGCAGAGCACATAGTAGGCTCTTGCCAACGACTTACTCAAAAAAACGAATGACATGGAATAACTGGAATTTTTGCCAACGACTTACTCAAAAAATGAATGAAATGGAACAACTGGAATTTAATCAATTCTATGAATCCCAAGGCCTATGTACTTTTCATTCACTGTATTTCACTCCCTCCCAGAAAAGATATTTAGATGAATTGTGTCTGCAGAATGTATGTACCTCCATAATACTGAGCTAACTATGACTAAACGAGTTTTTGCAGAGATAGCTGAGTTGCTTCGGGAGTGGTACTCTGACCTTCAACATCATGAGGAAAAGATGAGCTCAAAAAGATGGAATGAAAATCCACTGGGGTGAACTTACTGGGTAAAAACCTTGGGAATGACTTTTCCACCTTCCAAGAGCAAAGCACAAGAAACCCTACTAAGGGTTTCAGCATCCTCCCGATGGGAGTAAAGAGCAGCACTCCCGCAGTCTAGTGGTTGGGGACAACCCTCAAATAAATAGCAAGGAAGAGGTACCAGTAGCAAGACATGGCTGAGGCCAAAGCACATCTGAAAAAGAAGGAGCAATTGTGGGAGAAACACCTCAGCTGGACTCAACTGGACTCAGCTGAATCCTAGGCAAACACCCAGAACTAAGGGACTAGTCTTTAACAACCATGTGTAATTAGTTGGATTGGTCATTTTTAAAAAATTCAGTTTAAACTAAAACAACAATTCTTTACCCATTTCTCCCACCTTTCACTTGCCCCTGTCCACCTCCCCCACCTCTGGCAACCACCAATCTATCCTCTATATCTATGAGTTCAGGTTTGTTTGTTTTTGTTTTTGTTTTTTTAATTTCACATATAAGAGAGATCATACAATATTTGCCCTTCTCTGCCTGACTTATTGCATTTAACTTATTGCATAATGTCCAGAGGATCCCTCTATGTTGTGGCAAATGGCAAGATTTTATTCTTTTTTTTAATGACTAATATTCTAGTGTGTATGTGTGTGTGTGTGTGTGTGTGTATACACACACACAATTTCTTTATCCATTCATCCATTGGTGGACACTTAGGTTGTTTCCAAATTTGTCATCTGCGCACTGGTGGACTTGCCTTCAGAAAGCTTGGGAAATGTAAAATCCCGGTCAGGCTTCTAATATTGGCTACTGAGGCCTGGTTCTTGGGCTCTGGAAACCTGTTTGGAGAAAGCTGACCTGGAAGGGATAGGTGGTTTAGGGAAGAAATGCTGCTTCTATTGGCTGGGGCAAAGTGAACTTAATTTCTCTATTTCATTTCTTCCATGCTTAGCTCTAGGTCACTGGTTCGGGTTTCTGTGCTCCCTTTAGTGATTGAGCTTACCTCCCACATAGGTCCCTATTCCAGAAGACAAATAACAGGGAAAGAACTCATTGCTTCATGGCTGACTTGAAACAGAGACCAAGGACTAATAGTTGAACTAAATTCAGTGATTATGGGCTGAATTGTGTTCTGCCAAATTCATATATTGAAATCTTAATCCCCAGTAACTCAGAATGTAACCGTGTTGGGAGATAAGGTATTTAAAGAGGTAATTAAATTAAAATGAGGTCTTTATGGTGAACACTCATCTATTATGACTGATATTCTTATAAGAAGTGGAGGTTAGGGCATAAACATGTTTAGAGGGAAGACCATGTAATGATACTGGAAGAAGAGGGACATCTGTGAGCCTAGGAGAGAGACCTTAGAAGAAACCAACCTTGCTGACAACTTGATCTTGGACTTCTATACTATAGAACTATGAGAAAATAAGTTTCTGTTCCTGAAGTTACCCAGTCTGTGGGACTTTGTTTTGGCAGTCCTAAGACTAATATAGTGGTCCAAAGGTCTGAAGATATTGCGTGAAGATTGAGAGAAGATGGAACGGGAACGGGGGGAATTATGGACCACCTCTGGCACAAATTTTGCCTGCATAAGTAAAGGAAGTCATCAGATTTTGGTGTACTTTGAACACATGCCAAAACAGAAAGTACAGCTGTTCATAAAGAATATATAATGGAAATGACAGTCATGGCTATTTGGAAATATTTATTATAATGTTATCCAGTCTGTTTCAAGTTCTGTACAAATATTGTTTATTCAATCCTCACAACAGCACTCTGAGGCAGGAAGTCTAAGTATCCCCATATTATAGATAAGGAAACAGTCACAGAGGGCTAAGTAATTTGCTCAAGGTCACCCAGCTAGTGGAAGAGCTCAGGTTCTGACAGATGAATAGATTAAATTAGGCTCAGAGGTGTTTAATGGCTCAAAGGTGTTTTGTAGTTATTCACACATAAAATAAGCAAAGACATAGCAGATATGGGATGTCTAATCAGCTCTTCTACATTCAAATGTTGTCTTTTTACCATTCCTCCCAGACTGCAGTGAGTCAGTCAGACAAATGACATTATGCACCCTGTGTGTTTTCTCCGCTCTTCTGAAAAGGAACAGCCTGTTATAAACAGGAGCCTTAAGACATTTGCAGTGGTCAGCTAAAGATGGACTCCTTCAATTTTATTTTTGTTTCAACTTTCTTCCTCATTTCTGAAACCCCTCAGAGAAAACTTTCGGCTTATGTTGAGTATTTATTATATATGATTAATCCTAGAACTGGAATGCCATGATATAAGGCTATAATCTTTAACTACTGACTCACGCCCAGCTGGTGCTTAATTTGTATTGCAACCAGCAGTGTAGAAACATGTTTTTTTTTTTCAGCCTGAGTAAACATGAATCCAGGATCAATATAGATTAGAAACTGTTTACAATTAACAAAGCATGAGTTCTATGATATTATAGAGGAAAAAGTAAAGCAAGAGTTTTTATCTAAAATTTATCCAAGTGTTGAAATGCCTGAATAAGTTGTTACAGAATTATAAAATTGTGTATTAAATGTCTTCTAGATGTACCTGTGTTAAAACACACATACACATTCAGAGAAAGAAACTTTTTGAGAAAAAAATATTTGTTTTGATTAAGGATAAGATATTTGGTGAAAGTATCAAGCACATTACAAATGAGCTTGAAAATGACAAATGTTTTTGTGTATATGTAACCTCATCCCTATTTGTGTGACAATAACTGTAGATTTCATGTGTTCTATGGAAATCTTTGCGAATGGGCTGAACTTTTAACCATGTATTTACTCACTTATTCAATCTTCTATTTATCCATTCAAAAATATTTATGGCTGGCTTACAGAACTGGAGGTATGGCAGTGAATATGACAAAACATGTCTCCTCTGCCCAAAATCTTAGCGTTTAGGGAGGCAGTAAGTCATCAAACAATCAGAGGAATGCAGTGTTGATGAATGCTATGAAGGAGAAGTAAATGGTTCTGTAAATACAAAACAGCTGGGCCTAACTAATGCCCAAACAAAATTATTTCTCAGATTTGTTTTAAGAGGTGCCAGTAACTAGGAATGAGAACTGAAAAAAATAGGCACACATTATACTACAACTATTTCCTTCCACTACCTTTATAAAACTTATTTTTGTAGTTGCCTGAAAATATAGACTAGTCTAGCTTAATGGTCTTACAAATTGCTTATTCACTATTATTCACACTGCCATCAAGTTCACATTAAACCAAGAAGAAAAATGATTTAAAATTTTCTTCTCCTGTTTGGTCCTCTGGACACTCAATGCCATCATTTGGATCTGTCAGAGTACCTTTAGCAGAAGAGAAATCAGAAAAAGGTTGCAAAGTCCAGCTACTCTCAGCCCTTTCCAGACTCCATTCATTGTTTTCAGATCTATTCTTACTCATTTAGCTGTTGATTTCATGGGGTCTGAACTGTATGTCCATGACTCAAAAGTATGGTTCAGGAACAGTGAGCTGCTTCCTTAGAACTGAGAGTTAATTTAGACTCTTTGAAAACTAAATTGATATTTTTTCATGTGGAAACAATGAGTTCTTTCTTAGTCATCTTATGAGTAGAAAGTCATTTAATGAGTAAAAAGTAATTTATCCAGTAAATGTATGAAGCTCTAAAAAGGTTTAAGGGAAATAGGGATAGGTGGGAGTAAGGGAGAGAGGAAGAGAAGTAGATTTTGAAAATCAATAAAAACTACTATAAGCAAAAGCATTTCTTTTTTACTAGCTGACTTTGCTTTGTCAAACTAAGCTCTAGCCAGATAATCACAGTTACTGTATAGTAATGAGATTTTTTTTATTGTACTGTAACATACCCCAAATAAATTTTATTAGAACTTGTTATTGATATGTAACAAATAGCAGAAGCTCAAGCTGTAATAAGCCAATGTTTAAATATTTTTTCTCAGTATTTTAAAGCATTAGTGTCTTTTATCAATGTAAATATCTGAAACCT
The DNA here is from genome assembly GCF_000325575.1 of Pteropus alecto. Lineage (NCBI taxonomy): Eukaryota > Metazoa > Chordata > Mammalia > Chiroptera > Pteropodidae > Pteropus > Pteropus alecto. Next base: position 12,131,554 of record NW_006432669.1, read on the forward strand.
GTCTGTTGGAAAAATAAGCAAAAGGGAGAAGAAGTTAAAGATATTTCCATTTGAAAGCTTGTAATTTTAATAGCAACTAAGTATAAAAGATAAGACCTCTACAGTTTTCTAACTCTCTAATGTCCAGTCTTGAATCCTATCTAAAAAGTGCTACATGACCTAAAAGAGGGACTAATAAATGATTCACACTTAGCAGAAAAAAATAATAATAATAATAAAATATTCAGATTTTAGCTTCTGGCAGATTGGAAAGATGTATTTTTACATTGACTAATCTTTACTCAACATTAAATTAGAAAATTAGACATATATTATTAGATGATAAAAGAAAATCAATGAAAAGACACCAGGAGTATAAATTCATGGAATTGAAGCAAAACTGTATCTTATTATTACGGTGAAAAATAAGCTACATGTGGATTAAATAAAATAGATATTTTATATGAACTTGAAGAAACTTGTAGTTTATTGAATATGTAGCCTTGTTCAAAATGCCAAGTATTACAAATTACTGTTGCAATCACTGTTTTGCTCCAAGAGAAGGCAATTAAACAAGAGTGATGTGGTTTAGAAATAGGAAATTTTGAAGACCAATGACTTTATAATAAAATTTAAATGAGGTGGAATAAAATACATCCTGGACTGGAACTCAAGAATAGAAGGATCTAAATACTAACTAGCTTTTTGGGCTAAGTTCACTTCAATAAGCATGAAAAATTGATATAATTATGCCTTTCTACCCCCAGAACAAACAAACTAATCTATAAGAAGCTCTTCTTGTCCTTCAGGGTAAAGGTAATGAAATTCACAGGATGACTTCAAGCCCTAAGCTCATGGTAAATGGAAACACCCGATATGGCTCCATTGTCACCTACCACATGGAGGTATGAAATAGCTGTTTCTCTGCCCTAATTGGTAGAGATAATTGAGAGCACATGAACATTGAAGAAAGAAAACGGTCTACCGAGTTACGAATGCTTTGGGGAAAAAAACTTTGTATCGTATCTTCAGTCATTTAAATCGGTGCAACTCTTTCTGAAAGGAATTGGTTGCTATAAATCAAGGATCATAAAAATGTTTAAATCCATTGATTTAGTCATCTTATTTATTCTAAAGAAATAGTTGAAAAGAAGGTAAAAATCATATGTGAAAAGATGCTAAATTATCTATTTATTACAAATTTCAGTATAATAATATACATAGTGGAAATAAATTATATATCCAGAAATAGCAGTGTACTCACGGTACTCAGGAAGAATACTAAGCAGTCATTTAAAGTTATTTTATTATAAAGGTTGTGTGGCTACATGAATAAATGCATACAATATTTAATAGAAAAATGTAAATATTTTATATACAAGATAATTGCAAATATATATGCAGAGAAAAAATGTAAAGGAAATGCAAAAAATATTTACTAAATGTTGACTTTGTTCCAAGTCTTGTTCTAGGAATTAAGAGAAAACAGTGAAAAAGATAAATAGGGCATTATTCCCTTGACATTTACATTTAGCAGAAGAAAATAAAGAAAGAAAGAACAGATTGGATAGTTATAGGGGCTATGAAGAAAATGATTTTGATACAGTATCTGGGGAGGGGGTTATTTTAGATGGAAGGGTCAGGGGAAACCTCTCTGAGAAGATAGACTGTAACCAGAGATCCCGAAACTCTGAGGTCTCCTCTTGGCTTTGTGAGTAACAAGTCTTGTTATCTCTCACTCTTTCAGGTCCTCACTACCAAGTGGAAGTAATGATGTTACCTGCCTCTGAGAGTGAGTCATTCTTGTGTTCACGGGCTAAGATTTTCTCTTGCAGGAACAGAGTGACTGGAACTTCAGCTTGTTTGCTACAAATTCTACCCTCCTATGTTGCATTTCTTGGGAGCAGTTATCTGGTCAGCCAGCTTTTAGAGGCTCAGCCAAAGACCTGCTGACATGAGTGAGAGTTCTTGAGTCTCCATTTCACCCGGTCTCCAGTTAAAATCAGAACCAAACGCTAACCCTGTGTAGCGACTACTCAACCTTGTACTGCATTTGAGATCACTTCCTTTTTCTTTTGTCTCCCCACTGTTCTCTTTGCATTCTTCTTTCTCAGGCAGGTTTCCTCCAATGTTGAGCTGGGGGATTCAATCCTGAGGAATCCCTCACAGAGGACTCAGATGCTAGAGTTAGCTGCCAGCTTTCCTTACAGGCAGACTATACACAGTGGGGTGGAACGAGGAACTGTGAAACAGTTTGCCCCGCTGGGCCTAGCAGCAAAAAGAGTAGAAAGGCACTTTCATACTGAAGATTTTTATTAGTTTTTCTCATGTTAAACCTGGATCCTCCCACTCATCCCCCACCCTCCTATAAATGGCAAACTCAAAGGCCACGTGGTCGTAAAGCCATTCGAACTGGTAAAATCCAGCAGTGAGATGATGATGGCCTTGATTTGGGCTCCTGTTTGTAGTGCGTATGTGGAAGCAGCCCAGGTGTCTATCTCTTGTGAAACTCACAAACATTTCTCTCTGTCTTTCCACTGTAATGGCCTGAAGTACTTCAAAGAGAGAGCTGATGAAATAGGGTTTTAGATCCACCCACTAGACTGGGAGTTTGCACAGAGCTATAGGCTGAGTGGGTAGTGAGTTGCTGATATTATTGAATGTAAGGGTGATCCCTCATTTGCGTTGAGATTCATATTACTTTTAAGAGTATGAAACTTGTATTGGTGAAGAGACAGCACTCTTGGCAAACTTGAAGAGTTAAAATAATGCTGTTCCCTAAAACCTTTCCAGTCATACACAGGCTCTCTGTAGCCAAGCCAGTGTGTGTCTTAGCCACAGAGACAGACTGCTCCCCGCTTGCATGGTACTCACATGGGAGGAGGGAATGTGTGGATAGGGATCTGGGTGGAGAAGGAATGAACGATAGGAGTGTTGTCATCTGGTGGAGGCAGATGGACCTCACCAGGAGGTCTGGAGGGATCAGTCTTATGTAGGAGTTCTCTGCAGATAACTTACTGATCCCCAGATAAATTCCTCTCCCTAGTATGTAATATCTGAATGAATGCATAATCTACTGCATTGCATTGAAAGCCATAAAACTAGTCAGGTGTTCTTGCCCGGTATCATTTGTCCTCTCTAATCGTACTGAATCTTTAACAAAACAGTAATAATTCTAATAATAATCTATTTTGCTGGACTTTATTTTTATAGGTGTTTAAAAAAACTAAATGTACTATGATAAATAACAAATTAGAAAATGTTTTACACTTTCTGTGTACAGAGTATCTGGTTTTTAAGAAGATTTGAGATTGAATCTGCTTAAGTGTATTCACCACGGGTAATTTTATACATTTCCTCCCCCTACCTTCTTTGTCTTTATATTTGGCTGTTTCTGAGACCGTGGTTGCCTCACACCTGCTTGATATTCTAGCTTTGTCTCATCTTATCAGAATGCTAACACTGTGCTCAGTGCAGCTTCAGGTTGCGACTTTTAAATAACTGTATGGAGTTGTTACAAGGATATATACTATATTGCATTGTTTAATTTTTTTTTTTCCCACAGAAGATACTCTTTTGGCATCTCTTCATCTTTCTTAGTTTTATTTTGCTGTGAATATAATGTATTCTATCAATCCATGAGTCATTTCAATCACTCAGAAGGCTGTGTATTTAAAAGTTGTTTGGCAAGGAATCAACATAATGCATATTCAGTCATCTGGTCCACCATCTGTCACAAATACGTTATTTGGTTACCACTAAAGCTTTGATACGGATTAATTCATAGGGCTTTATAAGAATCAACCTTAGAACAGAACCTCGAAATGCAGTCTGTCTGTTTTGCTACAGCTCGTCTTTATAATAAAACTCAGACACACAGATTTGTTGCTTTTTCTGTGCTTAAAACATCAACTTGGGCAAAATCACTATTATGGATTACAGTCTGGTTTGCTTGTATTATACAAACATAAGCCAAGTATTTCACTGAGATTGTTCAATTTATATATATCATCTCAGTCAGACTGGGCTCAAAATCTTACCTCCTCCCAAAAGTCTTCCATAATTTTTACCTGCTTCTAAAAATTTTTGGTTCTATCAACAGAGTACTTTTACATGGAATGTATATGAGATTTACCAAGTGTACCCTAATGGGAAGGTTTGGGGGGCTTATTTAAATGGTCACATCTTATAGCTTCTCTACGTATTGGTGGTGTGTTCTTATGGGAGCTTCACTCCAAAGATGGCCTTCAACAATTTCTCCCCTCTGTATGTTCATGTTGATGGTCACATCAAGAAGTAGAGCTTTGTTTTCACTCCCTAAATGTGGACTAGCCGACAGAAAGCAGAAGTGGCATACTGGGATTTTTAAACCTAGGTATGAAAAGGCCAGCAGTTTCCTTTTGAAATGTTCGTTATCAGGACGATCCCTCTCAGAACCCAGTTTCCATGCTATGAGAAGCCCAGGCCACATGAAGAGGCCATTTTACTCCAGTTGACATCCCCAGGTGAACTCCCAGCTTAAAACCAGCATTTACTGCCAGTCCACTTGACATTCCAGCTAAATAAGCCCCCAGATGACTACAGCTCATTGCTGAAAACACATGGAGCAGAAGAACCATCCAGCTCAGCCTAGTCAACGCAAAGAACCATGAGAAATAATGAAGTGGTTGCTCTTTTACAATATTAAGTTGGACGTTGGATAATATTAAATAAATAAAACCCTGTGCCTATGAGAAAGCAGAGTCTCCAGTGGGCAGAAATCTTCTGTGAGGAAAAAAATATTGCTAATCCTAAGAATAAAATTTACCAAGAAATTTCATGGGCCTATCAATAATTGGGGTTTCATAGAGAACCAAAACTCTATCAGAGTTCCTTACTCTGGGACAGGAGGAAACAGATGGGGATTCTAGGAATATCTGCATTCTTGCTCATATCAATATTATTTCTGTACTTGTCGATACATGATTTTTATATTTGCTTTGTAACTTTCAACATTTTCTTCCCTTTCTACATTACAAGCTATTCAGAATTATGGGAACAAGTACAAGTTTCTTCCCAGAGTGTAACATTGACACTATGCTTGGGTTTCCTGTAGCCTGTTTTTCTTCCTATAAGATGGGAATAACGATACTTATTTTGCAAGATGTGTAAGGACGAAGTGAATAGACAAGTGTTTTATATAATATCTTAAATATACTTTCAAATTTATGTTTTATATCTAGGGTCTTGCTATATTCTTTTCTTTTTTCTTTGTCTTGTATATTATGAAGACTTGACATGTTTAAATGATAAAAATTTTTATTTAGGTTTGGAAACAATGCGATATTTATTACAATTTTTTCCTGGAGGCGGTTTTGGCAGTATATAAATGGATACTATTTGCCTCGTTTGATAAATTATAGCAGCAGGACAAACTGAACAGTCTCAAGGCAAATAGTTTCCTGAAGTGAATATGATTAAACTCAGTAGGGGGGTGATGGATCACTGACTCTCCTAAAAGTTTGGATACACAACCGTTAAAATGGCCTTCCTAGCCAGGCAAGGCTAAAGTATTACAAATGACTCTGGTACATTGTAATGAAACTAACCTGACTAGGTCTCTTCAGGAAACAGGATTTTTAAATGGTACCTTTTTGTAACCAAGTACAACACTGAGACTTGTAGTTTCTCGTTGTACTGTTTTCTCATTATTTATAAATTAAATGCATTTAAGTAATTCAGACAATAGTGTCTTGTGAACCATTAGAATTGAAACTTTAAAAACTGTGAGATATTAGTATCCTTCTAACTTAACATGAGATGCAAGAAACCTGAGCTCTTTGTTGTCCAAACTTACCTGCAAGGAAATTGTATTTGTCAACTTCTCAGTTCCTTCTCCATGTCTCAGAAAGTGAACTCTTCTGTGAGGAAAACTCTCTCCCAGGATTTCTTGACTTGCATGCCATTAAAGATAAGTGAGTCAGTGCTCCCAAATAATTTTACTACTTTTAAAGGAGCCCAATATATGAATATTTAACTAAATAGATCAGCCTGGAGTTGTTTTAATATAAAAGAATTATTTGCCTTTTCTTTTCCTCTAAATGGCAAATTTCTTTGAAGTTTTTGAAGATGAACTCAATTTCTGAAACATACAGGGAACACGTGAGTTTTTCAGGCACGGCTGTGTATTTTATAGTTCAAATTTATGTACATAGCTGGATACTATTTAGGTATTTGGAAGAGCAGGTGAGTTCTGAGTACCTTCCCAGAGAACATGATCTGGAGGCACACAGGGAAATGAACCAGGGAGTAAATCACAGGAAATAATCACTGGACTCACTATTCCTCAGAAATAAGTTGCTTCCAGATTGGAAGGGGGACGGGTCTTTCCTGCCCTTCCAGAGTACCTGAGCCAACACTGTGATGTACAAAGAAGAGCTAAGTTTCTCTTTTCTGCTTCAGTGCTCTTTATTTGACTTTTCATCTACCTGGAATGCTTTTTCTCTCAACTTTCTCACCCAGATTCCTATTTATTTGTCAGGTTTCAGCCTAAATGTCACCCCTTCAGAGAAGTTTTCCATCTGAAGAACATCCCCACCCTCTCTGTACCACACCTCTCTTCATTTACCTTGTAGCGGCTCTTGCCATCTATAATCCATCTTCCCACTAGGATATGACCTCCCCCAAAGCAAAAATTACCTCATTGATCTGTTTACAACCTCAATTCAAACACAAGAGTATTTACATGAATATTTGTCAAATAAATGAATGAATGAGCCTTAGATAAACTTAACAAGTGTATACCTTCAGAATGTGCTTATAAAACCTCATCATCTAGAAAATCATGGGAGAAAGGTAGTTTGTGGATACACGGAGACTCTTTAGGGAGACAAGATTCATTTCTTAATTTTATGCATGTGGTTGCCTACTTTGTAGATTTTCTTTGGTTAGCTTTAGATTCCAGAACACCTCCTGTCATCACGTAGAACATGTCTTGATTGCCTTGCTCAGCTCTGATTTGATATGTGCTCTCTAAACACTCAATTTAATATTAGTTAATCCAGACATAATTGAGAAGGGAGATGAGCTGCTACTGGTACAGATGCACGTATCCCCCAAACAAAAAACAAACAAAAATAATGAGCAGGGAAAATTCCATGTATTGCTGTGAGAAAAAAATGATCTTAGAAACAAAAGATCTGAGTTTCAGGCCTTGCTCCACAGCTTGTATTCCCTTAAAGTCACATGGCCTCTTTGAGCCTTAATTTTGTTAACTGTAATGTGTTTGTTAACAAATTATGTCCTAATTTGTTCTCAGAATTTCTGTGAGAAATGCATGGCATGGAAAGCACTTGGAAGACTGCAAACTCTCTATCCATAAAAGGAATTGTTTTTAAAATATAATTTAGATATTAAGTTCCATAACATGTAAACAAAAGCCTGCGAAGTGAGAACATAGCATTATACACAAATCCCACCTTCTCATATGGTCCTGGCCACTGAGAAAGTCAATATTATATGTTTTTCCAACAAACATGTATTAAACATTTCTATGTTCCAGGCTTTAGGGTAGACATCAGGGGAATATGATGGCATAGTATCTGTCTATGTAGCTTACAATCTAGTGGAGAAGATGAGCTGGGAATAGCAAAAGCATGCAATAAATTCTATGTCAGGATTAGTGCTAAGGCAAATTCCAGGTACTTAGGGAAGGGTATGCAAAAAACATTTTTTTCTGAAGGAAATATGTGTGATTCAGGACCTGAAGTAGTTATAGGAGTAATGAAGTTAAAAGGTAGAGGAAATAATGCTTTAAGAGAAGATGGGGTTTTTAAAGTCTAGGAGTGAACATAAGAGATCATAGAGGTTTTGAGGAAAATAGAAATTGTAGTTATGGATGAAGCTCAGTGTATAAGGTGGGAATTAGAAGGAGCTGAGGTGGGGAAGCTAGATTGGAGCTAGGAACTAATGGAATCTAAACTTTATTGTGAGATCGATACAGGAATCTCAAAGGATTTCAAAGCATGGCAGTAAAATGAGGTTTTATTTTAGAAGGGTTACTCTGGCTACAATATAGCAAATAGGAAGAGTGGAAATGTTGCAGAAAAATCAGACCAGCAAGAAACCAAGCACCACTCGGAGAGTTGGAGAACTCAGGTTTATTACACTAGTGGTCCCAGAAGAGCTAGTGTGATGAAGATCTGGGCCTTGAGCTCAAATGCAACCTTGCTTTTATAGGGTTTATCCATGCAGTTACATTTAGACAGTTGGCATGGACTGATTGGTTAATTCGTCCTCAGGTGGTTACAGATGTGGGAGTTGCTGTGGATTATAGGCAGTCACAGAGCACGAGATTTTCAGACAGGAACTCAGGCAATGTATCTGTTATCTAGACAGAAAAAGCTAAAAGGGAGGATGAGTCTTTAGTTAATTTTGAGGTCACCCTGCCCTTCTGCCTATGCGGCAAACGTATCTACAGAAGCAGAACAAAGCTGATAATAAGGTTATCCTTTTGAGTGGAAAATTCCTCTTCAACACCAGGGATGTAAGTTAAGAGGTTGATTAAGGAGTCTAGGCAAGAGATTGAAAACAGTGATGTCAGTGGTGATGGGGAGAAATTTAGGTGCTTAGTTTAGTGAGAGAGTGAGACTATATAGTCTCAGTCTCCCCTGCTCTGCAGTTGGTTGAGGCTACCCCTTTCATTCTAAGGTTCAGAATCTCTAAATACTATTGCTCCTATGTTTTCAGACTTCACACTATTTCAAACTCTCAAGCAAGAAGTAGAAGAAAGCTGCAGAGTGGTTTAATTATTTTTATTGGATCTATTTTTAAATATCCCATTGGCCTTAGGAAGGAAAGAAACTTGGTGCATAAGAAATGTTGTGCCTGTGGCTTCTTATTCAGAGAAGCATATATATAAAAACTGCACTTTTTGTATTAGATGTGAAATGTGTAAGTTTCTATTTATCTATAAGGTTTGGGGGCTATTTGCTTACTTAACCAAATATTTAGCAATAGATAAATTATAATTGTTACTCAAACTGTTAGAATATAGTAAATATATTTGATGCTAAAACACTTAAAACTATTTACTATTTTTAATTGATTAGGATTTATGGATGCAACAGTCATTATATAAACATTACTTCTTAAAATTGTGGATGTCAAAGGAATGAGAGGTTGTAATGAGAGATCTCCATTAACAGTAATACCTGCCCTGCAAGAGGCTTGTTTGAATAAATCCCTGCTACTGTCCATCTTTTTTCATAAAAATCATGTGTGGAATATATTAAAATGTAAAGATGTATCTGTCTCTTTGTACTTTTCAGTTGCTTAGATTCTAGGTAAGTATTAAGAAAATCCTAGAGTGAAAAAGTCCAGATAGGGAACTTAAATTATTAGAGAAAAGAAGTAATGGAATAATAATAGTAGTTACACTTATTGAGCATTTACTACTTGTAGACATTGACAAATAAGTGATATAGGTGGAATTTGAACCCAGGTGTACCCTTAAAGTCTACTATAGGCCATTTTCCTGAATTTTTAAATTAGCATCCTACAGTCCACAATATGGTCTAAACTCACATTTTTCTGGCTTTGTGTGGGCTCACATAATGTATTCTTATTTGTCAAATAATTGCCAACATTTTAAAGTCAAGTTTCTTTACATATATCTTGAAATTCTAGCTTCTTTTTAAAAAATTGTGAGGCATGACCTAGGTTTCTTGCAGAAAAACAATCAGTTGGAGTTCAGCTTCAGTATAGAACAGTACAGTACAGTGTAGTATAGAGTAGTATAGTTTAAAGTTTATATTTAGTATTTTTCAGTTTAGCATAATTCTTACTAATTCCTATTGCATTTCTATCACTGAAGCCAAATGTCAGTTGCCATTGATGATGAATGCTTGCTTTATAATTTTGCTAAAGAATTAAAAAGTGTTAATAACTTGTTATGTATTCATGTTTCTCCAATGTTAAAAAATTCAAAGAGGGCTGCATATTTAAAGAAAAATGAGAGAAAATATACTTCTTCGAGCCTTTGAAAAGTTCTGCTTATTTACATGAATTTTTGGCCCACTGAATTTGTGATATCTTTCCAGCCTTCTTATTTAACTCATTACGACTTCAGAATGGAGGCCCAGAGAGGCCCAGAAAGGATGCCTGAATATTTTTAAAAGCTCCCAGTACTCTTAAAGTAGGTTGAGACTCACTGGGTTACCAACACAGCTGATTAGTGACAGAACTTGGTCTCTGGTCCTAAGTATGGAATACATGTAGATGACTCATGGGAGCAGAGAAGCATGGCTGGCTGTGAAGCCTGCCCCAATGGCAGGACAGGGGAAAAAAGACCTTTTGTGTTTTCCAACATTTTACGTTGTCTAAGCTCTGCTTGTTTCTGTTTACTCTGTTTTGGCAAATATTTTAAAAATCTTGCCAATTTAACACAGCCACTAGCCTATTTATAACAAGACCGCAATTGGGAGTAACTGTGTCTAATATTGGTGAGTCATCATCTCTCTCCAGCAAGAAAGACATAATTTACATATAGGGGAGTGATGGAAAGGTGAACCATTTCTTACTGGACTAGAAGTTCAGAAAGTTACTGAGTCATTTTTTCTTCCTAAAAATCAAATGAAAGTATGCTAGAATAAATCTTACAGGGTCCCTCTTATTGACAGCCAAGGGAAGCAAAAATGAGACTATGTAAAAGTCGAAAGGGAGCAAAGAGGCCCATTTTCCTATAGGCAGCAAGTGCACAGGGCATAACAGAGTCTTAGGCTTCCCTCAAGAATTTCACACAGCAGTTTGAGAGACATACTGACAGCAAAGGGAATTAAGTGAGGAATCTGTCTTAAGAGTGGCTTAACTCTGATCTAGCATTTCTCTATAAAACTGATACCTTGTGTGACTGATTGAACATATAGTGAAGATCTGGATTTCATGGTCAAAAAAAAAAAAAAGAGGCATATCAAATTGGCCTGTTTGTTTAAATATTTAACTCCCTGGAGGTAAAGCCCTTGAAATTGGTATCTAATTATCAGTTCCATTATGAGCAAATTATTGATCATGTTGAAGTATTCAACATCTTTCAGTATTGACTGATCACTCAATTTGGAGAAAACACAGAGCTAGGCACTCTGGGTTAGTGTCAACTAGTAAATGCTTACTATGATTTCTGAATACCCGTGAAATCTCAGAACATTTTGGTGGAGCATCTTAACTTGGTGGAGGAAGGCAGTAGAATTTGTGAACACACATAGTAGAACCACTTAGAAATGTTTAGCTTATAATATTAAATCCCCCTTGTATACCATACCTTACATCTCTGTACTTCAAATGTTTGCATGCAGGGATAAAAGATTTCACAAGTGAAATGACCACACCTGGGTTTTCATGGGTCGTTCTAGTCTATGGAGTTCTACCTATGGATCTAATTGATCCATAGCTGAGAAGTGATTTCTTCCATACATTTGCACTCATGTCAATTGTATAATGATTAAGTTATCAATGATAGAATCACTTAGATTTGATCTGAATCTTTGCCCATGTGTATACAAGCTATGTAACCTAGAACAACTGGTACAAAGTTCATAAATTTCAGTTTCCTCATATGCAAAATTGAAATAATAATAGTCTCTACTAAAGCCATTGTGAAGATTAAATGAGATAATATATGTTTGAAACAAACAAATAGTATGTGGACCACCATCAATACTTACTATGAGATATCATCTGCATCTTCATCATTACCATCAGATCTTCACCTACCAAATACTGATTGTGTATAAAAATGTAGCTTTCATAGCCTCTTCTTTTCGAAATCTCTAATCTTTGCAGTTGGAATTTATGTCTCTCTCTGCAACTTTCCTTAGCACTTTGTTTAAACCTTTATTACTCTAAAACAAAATTACAGTCTGGCTTTTAACAGAGAATTTATTTCCCTAATATACAGTGAACTCCTTAAGAGCAGTTTCCATATCTTATTTTTATTTCCATGGGACATATTAAAATACCTGATAGCCAGAACAGGTTTGTTGTATTAAATGCTTCTAGATGACTAGATGCTATTTCTAAGTTGGTCTTATCCTTCTACTCCTGAACACCACTGTGATAAAGATATCTATGATTTAATGAGCTTACAAAAGAAACATTTAGGAAAGGAAAACAGAAAGCAACAACCAGAATATTCATGCATTTTAGTACTATTTATTCCTAGTTGTAAAATAATATTAGAAAGTACCAGAAAATGTCAATAAGTAGAAAAAATATTTACCGATGATCCCTTCACTACAAAGCAATTACAATCTGTTTTTTGACATATGCATTTTTTAGTGTTTAATATATTTTTAACAAAGGTAAAATCACACATGTGTATGCATAACAAAAAATGTTATATTCTCATTTCACTTAATGTTAAGTTAATAAACCCTTCTAATAAAATTAAAATCTCTGCAAACATTATTTTTAATATTTACATAGACAGTCATGTCATTTGTGCATAGAAATTGTTTTATTTCTACTTCCTTTTCCATTTTTATTCTTTACTGTCTTTTTCATTGTGCTGGCTAGAACTTCGAGAACTATGTCAAAAGTGGTAGTGAGGGACATCTTTTCTGTGTTTTTGATCTTAGGAGAAAAGCTTGCAATCTTTCACCTCTAAGTGTGATTTTAACTATAAGTCTTTTTTCTTTTAATCAAGTTGGTCAATTTTTCCCATATTTCTAGTTTTCTGAGAGATTTTATCATGAACATATGTTAAATTTTTTAGATGCTCTCTGTGTGTGTGTTTGCATTAATTGAGTTGATTTTTTTTCTTTAGCCTGTGACTATGGTGGGTTGAATTGCTTTATTTCCAAATATCAAACATGCCTTGCATCTCTGGAATAAATCCAACTTGGTTATTGCCTGTAATTCTTTTTATATATTGCAGAATTCCATTTGTTGATATATTTTGCTAAGATTATTTACATCTTTATTCATGAGGGTTATTGGTCTGTAGTTTCCTTTTTTTGTTCTGTTCTTGTCATATTTTAGTACCAGGGTAATGCTAGAGTCATAAAATGAATAGGGAAGTGTTGCCTCTTCTATTTGCTTGCAGAGGTTGTGTAGAATGGATGCTAATTCTGTTTTAAATGTTTGGTAGAATTCTTCAATGAAACGCTTTCAGTCTGGGAATGTAGTTAGGAGTTTCTAAATTATTAATTAAATTTTCTTAATAGTTATAAGGTTATTCAAAGTATATGTTTTTTATCTTTGTATTTTTGTCCTTTTAAATAAATGCATCCATTTCATCTGAGTTGTCAAATTTGTGTGTGTAGAGTTGTTTGTGTATTTCTTTAATATCATTTGGATGTCTGCAAGGTCTGTGTTGTTATCCTCTGCCTTATTTCTGATGTAGATAATTTGTATCTTTTCACTTTTTTCCTTGTTGGTCTTGCAAGAGGTTTGCCAATTTTATTGATCTTTGTAAAGAAGCAGATTTTTGTTTTGATTTTTCTCTGTTATTTTTATTCATTTATTTTATTTTATTAAAATTATTGGGGTGACTGGTTAATAAAATCAAATAAGTTTCAAGTGCACAATTCAGTAATACATCATATGTATATCACATTGTGTGCTCACCATCCAAAGTTAAATTTTCTTCCATCACCAAATATTTGACTCCCTTTATCCTTATCTACATCCCCCCTCCCACTTTCATTTATTTTTCCTCTTATCTTTATTGTTTCCTTTCTTCTGCTTTTTTTACATTCATTTTGCTCTTACTTTTCTATATCTTGAGGTGACAATTTCCTCTTTTCTAGTGTTAAAATTAAATGTTGTTAATTTACTTGTTAACATTGCTTTAGTTGTTCCACATATTTTAATATTTTGTTTTGTCTTTATTATGCAGTTATATGTATTTTTTACTTCTCCTGAAATTTTCTCTTCGATCCATGGAGTATTTAGAGTTGTGTTCATTAGATTCCAAGTGTTCTGAGATTTTTATATAGTCTTTCTATTATTAGTATCTAATTTGATTCCATTGAGGTTAGAGAATACACTCTATGATTTTAATTCTTTTGTAATTCTTGAATTATGTTTTGTGGCCCAAGATATTGTCTATCTTGGTATATGTCTGTAGGTGCTTGAAAAGAATGTATCTTCTGCTATTATAGAGAGTTCTACAAATAACAATTAGATTCTATTGATTAATAGTGGTATTGCATTCAATATACTTGCTGATTTTCTGTCTAGTTATGTAACTTATTGTGATAAGGTTGTTAAAGTTCCTGCTTATAATCAGATTTGTCTATTTCCCTCTTCAGTTCTATCAGTTTTTCATATTTTGCAGCTCTGCTGTTTGATGCATACAAATTTAGTATGACTTTGTCTTCTTAATGGATTGAACCTTTCATAATTACAAAATGTCCCTCTGTCTCTAATAAGTCTACTTTACCTAATGTTAATATAGCCACCTCTACTTCTCTTTGGTTATAGTTGCATGATGTATCTTTTTACATTCAACTTGCCTATATCTTTATATTTTAAGTTCTTTTTTTGTATACAGGCTTATGTTTTTTAATTTACTTTGCCAATTTTTGTCTTTTAATTAGTGTATTATACTTAGTATAATTATTGTTATATTCAAGTTTTTTTATTTTAATATTTGCTCTGTGTTCTCTCTGTTTTTGTTTGTTTGTTTGCTTGTTTGTTTGTTTCTCTTTTTCCGTTTTCTTGATTCTCTATGGGTTATAGACATACCCTCTCCCTGTGATGTTTGGCTGGAGTACAGCAGTTATTATCTATCTTGCTATGCCACCTCTTTCCTGGTCCTTTTGCTGGAGATAACAGGCTTATTTGGGCTGTTGTTGTTGTCGTTTGCATCCATTAATGTTTCTGGTTCACTGGCTTCTTCAGCTGTAAGTCTTGAATATACAAGGCAAAAGGAAAACCCAAGGAACTCACCACTATGTTGTTCCATGGGTCCCAAGTTCCCTAGCTTATCTGCATTCTTCTCTCTACCTTTCAGAGCCCTCCTATACATTATGTCCAAGTTTTTTAGTTGTGCTTAATGAGATAAAACAGGAGAAAGTGGATCTATCTACTTTCCCAGAAATGGAAATCTAAACACAAATATTTACATGGGTAAGATCTGTATGTTAACAACTACAAAGCATGGATGTAAGAAGTCTAAGACCTAAGTAAATGGAGAGATATACAGTGTCCATGGCTTGGACGACTCAATATTGTTAAGATATCAATTCTATCCAAACTGATCTATAGATTCTGTGCGATCTCAATAAAAATCTCAGCCGGATTTTTAATAGAAATCAACAAATTGGTTCTAAAATTCACATTTGAAAAAGAATCTAGAATAGCTAAATAAAATTTTTTTAAAAGAACAAAGTTGAGGAATTCACACTATTGATTTCCAGCCTTGCGATAAAGCAACGGTAATCAAGACAGAGTTGGTCCTTTTGCCAACTTTGGAAAAACACGTACATTAATGGAAAGTAGTAAAAAATCTAGAAATAGATCCACACATCTATGGCAATTGATCTTCATAAAGGTATAAATGTAAATCAATGCAGAAAGAATAACCTTTTTAACAGCTGACACTGTACATGTATATAAAAAATTAAATCAATCTATAACTCACATTATATACAAAAATTAATTCAGAATCTATTACAAACTTAAATGCAAAATCTTCACCAAAGAAGATATAGAAATGACAAACAACCATGTGAAAAGGATCTCAATATCATTATACATTAAGAAATAGAAATAAAAACCATAATGAAATACCATTTAGAACTTAGATAACCTTAGAATGGCTTTAAAAAAAATCTGGTGAGGTTATGGAGCAACTTAAACACTCATACATTGATATGAAAATGCAAAATGGCACAACAACTTTGAAAATCAGTGTAGCAGTTTCTTATAAAGTTAAATATAAACTTACATAAGACTCAGCAATCCCACTTCTAGGTATTTGCACAAGTGAGATGAAAACATATGTTTATAAAAAAACTTGTTCACAAATGTTCATAGAAGCTTAATTTATAATTATCCCAAATTGGAAACAATCCAAATGTTTATCAACTAAAGAGATAAGGAAACATAGTACACTATGGGACACTACTTAGCAATAAAAGGAATAAATTACCGATGCAGGTAACAATATGGATGAATCTCAAAAGCTTTATATCAAGTTAAATTAGCCTGACTCAAAGGGTTACATACTGTGTGATTCTATTTCTATTACACTGTGGAATAGAAAGAAAAAACTGGTAGCTGGTTTCCAGGGACCAGGGTAGGGACACAAAGTAATTTCTGATTAATGGAAATGTTTAGTATCTTGATTATGGTGATAGTTCTATAGGACTGCATGTGATTGCCAAAACTTGTGTAATTGAATACTAAAAAAGGGTAAATGTTAAACTCCAATTAGAAATATATTTTAATAGTCACCTGGATCTCAGTATTATAGGAAAAAATGGATATATTGAATTAAAAAAGCCTCATAAAATCACAGAGTTAAAGCATGATATTTGTGACCTTCAGTGCTCAGTACCTTATAAGTCACTCAATAGCTGTTGAATGAAGTTTTTGAGTGGGAAACAGTTCAGTCATATTTCCATCTTGTAGCAGCAGCATCTTATAAGCAAAAGAATTGTGGTTAACTTGAATATGTAGATGCCTATTGGAAAAAAATACTCCATGCAGTGTCAATCATTTTCAAAGTGAAACACTCTAGGACAGCATTATCATGAAATATTATGAATCTCTTACTCATTGTTCAAATTTTATTGATTGGATCATCTGTATTGATTGATTTTTTAAATTATGTATCAGAAATAATATGTAAGTACAGAAGTAAATTTACCTGTCATTTATTAAACAATATCATCTTCTATTAATAGATAGGTTTTAAAAACCCCAAAATATTTTTAGTTCCATTATAGTTTTCATGAGCTATTTATCATCACTGAACTTTATTTTATTTTTTCATAGTGCCTTAACTTGAAAAGTATTAACATTGCTAAAGTGGAATATTTCATTAGGGTCTCTTTAGCTCAAAGAGGCTTGAACAAATTTCAGATAGGCCGATGCCCCTTTGCTATTCTTGGGACTGCTTGTGAAGTGTCAAGTACATGACTATTGAACAGAGAGGGCTACCTATTGATAGGTTACTCAGTAGTCAGTTAACAAATATTTATTGAGCTCTTTCTCTGTAAATTCTGCAACATGGACCTCATCCCCATAGGCATAAAAGTCTGTCCTAGCTGTCTACTGGAGTTGCACACTACCACTTATGGCTGTCTGGGTGACTCAACCACCACTGCTTAAGCAAATTATGTTTTTATTTTATGTCCTAGGAACATAAAGGGGAAAAAAATATCAATATTGTCTTCACCAACATAAAAAAAAAATGCTTTCGAGTGTCTAGGAACTTTTGAAATCTGATAAGAAGTATAATATAGTAAAAAGAGAATGGCTTTGAAATGAGACCAACTTGGATCCATATTCTAAGTTATGGGGCTATATTTTGCTTTTATACTTTTCAGATTCCTCATTTAAAAAGAGTAAGTTATAATATCTTTCTCATAGTATTGTGAGTGTCAAATGTGTAATATTTTTGAAAGATGATGAAAATATAGATTCTAAGTAGTAACTTATAGTTCTTTATCCCTTTCTCTAGGCCTGAACTGTGGGTTAGGTTTATCTTTGTGGACCTTATGATTGGGAACCTAAAACAAGCACATAAATACACATTGAAGAACATAGTATAGCCTACAGGCACCTCTTTGTAAGTTGTCTGCCCCAGAGTGCATTCCCCATCTCCCTGGAATTGACCCCATGATCCATATAACTGTTTCAAAACCTGCAAAGTTTTTACATAATCTCCTCCAGCTACATTGCCTTCTATTGGCTCAGAGGAGGCCCCTAAACCAAGAGCATTTGATTTAGAACAGCATCAATTCCTCTCTGTGCTAGAAGCTGTATAATATGAAACCTGGAATCAGTTTTGGTTGTTCAACCCTTCCAAAATTCCATGAGCTAATTTGTTTGATTTTCTGTCACTTTCAACCAAAGTCATAACTGCCTCTAAGTTACAGATAAGAATTATTTAACAGAGAAGTGACATTTTCAAACTTGCTTTTTTTTGAAATGGTAGAAAGGAGTTTGGATTTAAATGAAGAAGCTGGCCCAGAGAGGACATGTGAATTATCCAAGTCACAAAGAAAGTTCTTAAAGTTAAGACTAATTTTGTTTTTAATGATATTTATTATACTATACTTCTGTGTACTGTGTGATGGAGTGCCACAAAAATCTAGAACAGGGAGTTCTGTGGCTAAATAGAAAAAAATTTTTTAAGAAAAAAAATCACAAGCTTCTCCCACAGTGACTCAGATATTACAACTTTGCTTCCTTGGTGTTTTTTTTTTCATGAGGAGCACTGGCCTACAGAGGAGGATGAGAAGCTATGCCCGGCTTAAGCAAACGTCTTCTATAGTTGATTCTCACTTGATGATTGTTTGATTTTTCTTACGCTACACAAAATTGACAATGTGAAAGATGCAGAATTGACAGGGTTTAGTAACTGATTTTATGAAGGGGAAAAGGATAAGATAGGAGTAGAAATGATGCTCATATCTCTGGCTTGGGTTGAAACTTATTGAAATTCATAGAGCTAAGACACATAGTAGTATCTCTTCAGTTGCAGCTACGTTCTTTCTCTGAACATCATGCCCTTTTCCACTCCTGGAAGGCATGCTTGTAGTACGCTAGCCTACCTGCCTGGGCCATAATTTATTAAATAGGGATGAACAGTCAATTCAAACAAAGTCAATGATATTTTTTCTCTAAGAAATTTAGACTTGGACTGAAGCTGTTGCTAAAATTGAGAACATATTATTTCAAATGGAGGTGGTGTTGTCATCTACTATGTGTAGGGAGAAAAAAGGAAGTTAGTCCTCAGAGTGAGAAGAGTCAGATATACATAAGGAAGTAGAGGAGAGGGAGGGAGGAAGGGAGGGAAGAAGAAAGGGAGGGAGAATGTAGCTGCCTTGTTTTCCAGCAGTTTTTCTGTTCTTAGCTTTGAATCACTGCTGTGTCTGGCTATTCTCTCTAATCATTGTCTCTGTGATATATATATATATATATAGTTGA
The DNA here is from genome assembly GCF_000325575.1 of Pteropus alecto. Taxonomy (NCBI): domain Eukaryota; kingdom Metazoa; phylum Chordata; class Mammalia; order Chiroptera; family Pteropodidae; genus Pteropus; species Pteropus alecto. The sequence continues at coordinate 12,150,673 of NW_006432669.1, forward strand.
CCCTTAACCAACATGGATTTAAACTGGACAAGACCATTTATACACAGATTTTTTTCCAGTAAATACAGTAAATGTATTTTCCTTATGATTATCTTAGTAACATTTTTTTCTCTAGCTTTATTGTAAGAATACAGTATATAATGCATATAACACAAAAGGCATGTTGATTGACTGCTTGTATTATCGGTACAGCGTCCAGTCAACAGTAGGCTATTAGTAAAGTTGGCCCTCCATATCTATGGATTCCCAACTGTAGATCAGTAATTGTTTTTGAACAACAGTTGCTTGAATCCATGGATGCGAAAACTGGGGATATGAAGGGCTGACTGTAGTTAAGTTTTTGGGGAATCAAAAGTTATATACTTGGATTTTCATCTGTGTGGTGGGTTGGTGCCCCTAACCTCTGTGTTAGGGTCCACAGCATATTATACCTTTGAGAGGTAAGGATTGTCTTGACTGATTCCTTGCAGGCTGGATGCAGAGAAGGAGTTGGACTCTGACAGACCTCCATGGAAATCCACTATGGCCTAGTGCTTAAAGCAATTAACCCTGATCAAAAACAAGGATTGGACCCAGCCCCTGACCACACTAACAAAGGGGCTGGTGCCTTCTAATCATCACTACTCTTGTGAACACCCAGCTGCTAGATTGCCATATTGTATGGCAGCAACAAAAAGACTTGGCCCTACCCATTCTGTGGTCACACTAGAGGAGAGATCAGTGCTCACCCCAACATGGGTATTGAGCTGGCAGGATAAAGAAACACAGCCAAAGGACTCAAGTCCCTTCCTTGCAGCCTGTCAGTTGAGTTTGCTTTCTATCTCTGCACTGACCTAGAATGTTATGGGCGACAGTGGTTGCTGCTCCCACGTCCAAGAGCTTTCCCCCAGTCAATACTATTGCATCAGCTTGGTATGTTCTTATCTATGGATCTGCCCTTATTTTCTACAACAATCTTTATAATGCATCTCCCTCTTTTTGCTTCAGATATCTTGTGGTTTCTATTATTATCTGCCAGAATCTTAAAGAGAGCAGGGCATAAATATAAATGTCCATTCTAATATTCCATATTTAGTAAAGGTCACTTCTGTGGATGGCTACAACTCTAACTAAAGCCAAGTGAAAAAAAAATTATTAACTCTTGGTAGTCATGAAAGCATATAGAAAAGGTGCCTAAATGTGCTTTTCTACAGTGCTTCCTTGTGTTGTTCTTTAACTGATAACCTGAAACCGTGATCCAAGGAGGTGCAGAGTTGTCTCCACGGATATGGACCTCCACCAAAACTTCAGAAAGTATCGAGAATCAGTGCTCTTGCTCATGTGTTAAAAGGCCTAGTTGACTTCATGGTGGGCTGTGATCCAGGGACTCCTCAGTCCCCCCACCATTTTGTGAAATATTACTTCACCCATTATGAATTTTTACCATGGTAAAAGCCCAGAATATAAACAGGGCTTTTCCTTATGTATTTACTCTGTCTCCTGTGAAGTGTCTCAAGGGTATACTTTATCCAAGTAGTTTAACTTTACCTACAGAGCTACCACTATCCTTTTTACATTACAGTAACTTCTCTGTGATAGTGCTCTTCTTACATTTATGATAGATATTTTGAAATTCATCCACATGACGATTTTGATTCTACCACCTAAGTGGTGCCAGTGGTTCTAGATCGGGACTTCTCAGAGAACCATTAGAATTTCCAAGGTGTTGGGTCCATGGGCAGAGGCTGAGAATTACCAGTGGTAAAATCTTTTTAAAGTTTCTTAAAAGAATTTTCACTATTTTTCTTACTACAAAGTAATATACATTCAGAGTAAAAATTATAAACTATAGAGTATACAAATTTTAAAAAATACTTTAAATTTCACTAAAAATAGATGAATTGATGGCACTTTAAGGGAACATATGTACATTCCCTTAAGCAAGGACATAGATAGATAGATAGATAGATAGATAGATAGATAGATAGATAGATAGACAGACATATAGATAGATAGATAGATATACATATCTTATATATATATAGGTATCTTAACTGTTCACTTTTTCTTTGAGCTCACTTTTTTTCTTGCTGTACAACATTCTTGAGTTCTTGTGATTGTCAACAAAAAAGATTTCATTCTTGTTTTCTTAAAAAAAAATCTTTGTTTTCCCTTCACACCCACTTATCAATGATAATTCAGTTGGATATAGAATTGTAATTAAGCATTTTGAAGATAATAATTACTATATCATTTTCTGTCATTTATTATTCTTCATGAGAAATATGCCATACTTCTTATAGTCATTCCTTTGTCTTATTACTCCAGCATTTTTTAAAGAAGATTTTCTGTTTTCTGTTCATTTGTTTTATTTTGTTTTATTTCATTCTATTTTTTAAGTTAGGGATTCATTGCATGTGACTTCGTGGTTTTTTTTTTGTTTTTTGTTTTTGTTTTTCTGTTTAATCTTGGCATTTTCCTCTAAGGATTCAATCTGTCTTCAAATTTGTCCATGGTTAATCTTTTGAACATTATATTGTCTTTCAAAACATTATTAAATGTAACTTGGCAATTCCCATTCTGTTCTTCATATCTCATAACTACTCTTTTGTATTTTCAACAATAGAAAAAATAAAAGAAATTTCCCTATGCTGCTTTCTGGATAATGTACTCATATCTATTTTTCAGTTCAATAATTCTCTCTTCATTTGTATCAACTCTACTGTTTAAATAACCACAGACTGTTATTTATTTTTATTTTTATTTTTATGTTTTGCATTTCTAGGCTTCCATTTTACTGTGCTTTAAATCTGCCATTTTGCCTCATTAAATCTATTCTTTTCTAATCTTTTGAACAGTTTGAAAAATTTATCTTAAAGTCTCTTTCAATGGCCCTATTATTCTGTTGTTCCATGGGTTTTATATTAATTTCTTTGCTTTAAATTCCAGCATGTCTCACATTTTAAGCAAGATGTGTAGCTCAAAAATTGCATTCTGCATGAACTGTCATTTCCATTGCCACTAGAGCCCCAGCTAAGCGGCTCAGCTTTGTGCCATGTCCTTGGACTGAGCAGCTGAGGCCTCCAAGCCCTTATTCATGGAAGTGACAACTAATCCTGGACTCCTGTATTGATAGTTCCAGATGCTTTTCTGATTATAAGCCCTGTAGCCCCATGTTCAGCTATTCCATGTGGTCATTAGAACCGCTAACTCAAAGTCTATATATTAATCTTCTCACTCCTATGAGTTACCTCTTAAATTCTGGCACTTAGTTTTGATTCTGCTTATTTATTTTATAAAATAATTTTTTTTCTATCATTCTATTTATGTGAAGGGGAAGGGGTATTTACTTTTTAACTCAGGTCATAGTGATAAAAGTCTCCATGACAAACTCTTTAGATTTCCCACTGACATCTTTAATTCTCTAAACAAAAGTACAAATTAACTAAACTATTGTTTAACTTTTTATTGAATAAAGACAAAATTGTTCTAGTCAGTTGTGTTACTTGTTATTGTCAGTCAATATTAGCTGAGATAACTAAAGGAGGACTACATTCATGGAACATTTGCTGTTTTTTGCTAAGGCAATCTGTTTAGACAGGAGGATATAATTTTGACTATGGCCCGGTATACAAGATGGATGGTTGATTGCTGGCAATAGATTGATTTCCCAATGGATAATCGATTAATATTAGCAACTAAATGTAAAGAATTCATTTGTTCCATTTGTTAAGACGGTTTAATTCAATTGATATTTTAATGGTATCTTTTTTTTACCTCATGCTCAATATTAATTAGAGGTAAACAATCATCAGGATGGATAAAAAACTGGTAATATAAAATGGACATGGCCTATGAATAATAGGTTAAAATTAATGTTGATTATATCATTAAGAGGAGACTATTTGTTTCTAATTTTTTTCAGTGGGCTTTCTATATATTAATGAAGTCAGTATTGCTTGACCTATTTCTATGGAAATAATTTTGTTGAATAACAAAGCAGTTCGCATTAAATATCTCATATCTCATAGAAAAATACTAAATATGTATATTCACAGTGCTTTTCTGACAAAGTTGCCTAAGTACTTCACAATCAAATATATTTGCTTTGCACTGGAGGGGTTAAGGTTTAAGAGGCTAAATATAATGTTCAAGTTTACATAGTAAATCAGTAGCCAAGAGGGAAAATGAGCCCTTCATGGGCCTCATCCTGTGCTCTGGCCTGAACACAGCATATCATCAGCATAAATCTGCTCAGAGCATTCAGGTCCTTCATTAACTAGGTCATGTGGATGTGCCTGGAATGTACAGTGATGTTACCAAACACTGTGGAATCACAAACAGCAACACTGAGTGAAATAGACCATGAAATTTCAGATCTCCAAACTGAAAAATACATTTGCAAAGGGGAAAGAGATAGAGTGAAGAAGGGCATTTCCTCATTCTACTAAATCTCAAAGTTTATAAACTCCTAACCTTGATTGATTATTTTAATTTCAGTTTGATCATAATGAAGGGAGCAAAAATATTAAAATAATCACATAAATATATCAATAAGCAGATATTTTTATTATGTTGAAATAATGGGGAAAAGGTTTTGATAATGTGGTACTTTTGTTTGCAAATAGGCTTGATCATTCTGATCCCAGATTATTATCGATTTTTCTTTTATTAAGCTACCAAGTAACCTGGAAGAGCATAAAGTTGGTCTTTGAAGTCTGATGTTTGATTCTTGGCTCTGCTTCTCACCAGCTTTATATATTCTGAGCAAGCCATCGAACTAGCAATATTGTATATTTTCATTTGGTCAGGTATATGCATTTGTTAAAAAATGCCAAATATATATTAAGATGTGTGCACTTATCTGTACATATGGTATATGTATGTGTGTGTAAAATATTGACGAAAATTATCTTGGTTTATTTTTTGAGTGACAGAGTTTTATTGTATAAAATTTATATAGTATAATCCAACTTTAATTTAAAAGTTTTAAAGCCTAAAGTCATACATTATTGTAGAATAGATACAAAGCTGAGGATTTATGAGTTATCTGGGGGCAATGGGAACAAAAAAGGAATTGAGAAATTTAAAGAAAATGTTCTATTATATATGTGTATATATATGTGCATGTAAGTAGTTATATATGCCGATATATAAACACATGCATGTATATGTGTACATATAAACACATGCATATACATTTATGCATATGTATATGTACTATATTTATATTGTATCATCTAATAAAACATCTTGCTTCTATATTAGAAGTATGTGCCTGGGATATTTTCATATTAGCACATATAGATTTACCTATTTTTTTTTTTTTTGCTACTACAAACAATTTTTAATTACACTATCTAGGATAAGTTCCAAAAAATGAAGGCGATTATTTCTAGGGTATGACCATAATTTCCAAAGTGACTGTACCAAATCGAATATCTACTAGAAATACGTAACATTTCCTGTCAGTGTTGATTTTATAACATAATTTTTTATCTGAAAGTTAAAAAATAACTCTTATTTCAATATTGTTCACACTTATAAATTATCTCTTCAGATTATTTCTCCCTTTTTGTGTGGTTATTTATATTTTTCTTACTGATTTGTCTAATATATTCTTTTGCAAATAATTTTTGGTTATCTAGTGCTTGTTTTTTAATGCTGTTAATATTTTTCTATCATACAGGGATTTTAAAAGATAATATTATCAAATAATAATTGTGATGTGCATATTGTTTAACAGATATTTCCACCAAAAAGTTCATAAAATGATTATTATAGTTTCTTGTAATAGATTAATAACTTTTAAAAGTATTTCTATTGTAATTTGTTTTAAATTTATTTTCATGAATGATGTTAGCTATCTAACATTTTGTTTATTTTTATGGTCCTTAATTAAACAAAATTATATTAATTATAATCCTTTGTTCATCACATCTTTAAACGTTGGTCCAAGCATTTTGTTTGCATGTTTATTGTTTTTCAGTAATATATAAGTACTATTGAATCAAGTATCAAAACAAAAATAGGATCTTTTTTTAAACTAACATACATCTTTCCATATGCTTTCTTCCACCATCCCATCCTTTGCCACAAGGAGAAATTTATTCCAAATTCTGAGTTGATCATTCTTTTTTTTCTAGTATACCTTAAAAAGTAACCTTATTGAGGTATACATTACATTCAAAATAATTGCACCTTTTAAATGCATAGGGCAATGATTTTTATAAATGCATATACTCACTTATCTATCTCCTTGATCGATCTAATTATAGACCATTTACATCTCCTCAGAAAGTTCCATCATTCTCTCTTGTAATCAAACTCCCCAGACTCTCTGCCGTAGTCAATTACCGATCTAATTTCTACCATAATAATTTAGACACATGTCCTAAATGTCAAAAAAAAAAAAAAAATGGCTTCTTTCTCTCAGTATAATGTGTGTGAAATTCATCCATATTGTATGTAGTAGAAGTTTGCTCATTTTTATTGCTGAATAGTAGTTTACTATACAAATATGTATTTGAAGATGTGCAATATATTATGTATTACATTTATATAAAAATATTATTGGAACTTTTTTCCCCAATTTTGGGCTATTATGAATAAAACTGTTATGAACAGTCATGTATCAGTATTTTTATGGGTGAATGTTTTTATTTCTCTTGTATAAATTAGAAGATGTGGAATTCCTGGCTTACACACTAAGTGTATTATTTAGCTTTTTTAAGGAACTGCTAAATAGTTTTCCAAGGTTGCTGTACCGTTTATATTCTCACCAGCAATGCAATGAGAGTTCCAGTTGTTCTAAATCTCTGCCATCTTCTGTAATTGCTAGTCTTTCATTTTAGTCATTCTTGAGTTTTTTTTAAAAAGTGATATCTCAGTACAAGTCTGATTTTCATTTTCATATTACTAGTGACGCTGAGCATTTTTTTGTGCATGTGCTCGTTAACCATTTGTATAATTTCATTTGTGAAATGTCTGCTTAAATCTTTTGCTTTCTTTATATTGGGTTGTTTGTCTTCTAATTGACTTATGAGAACTCTCGATATTCTAGGTAAATCTTCTATGTCAGATATATGGGTTTCTATGATTTTCCCCTAGTCTGTGCCTTAAGTTTTCATTTTCTTGGTAGTATCTTACAAAGAGTATATAGTTTTAATTTGATGAAATCCAGTTTACCAATTTTATCTTTTATGTTTTATGCTTTTTAGGTTCTAAGAAATTTTTGCCTATCCCAGGCTGCCAATTTTCTTCTCTTTTTTATTCTAGAAGGTTTATGTTTAGGTCAATAATCCATTTAAAATTAATTTTACTTATGTTGTGAAGTAGAGGTTAAGATTAATTGTTTCCAGTATGGATATCCAGTTTCTCCAACTCCACTTAAAACAAAGTCTCCTTCACCCATTGAATTACATTGGCTGCTATGTTAGAAATTAATTGACCATGTATACGTGGATTCTGTTCTTTTTTTTCTCTTTTTTGAATTTCTTTGTTATTATTATTCCAATATCTGTCTTGATAACTATGGCTTCTAAATATGTCTTGAAAAAAGTTAGTGTAAGTCATCTAACATTATCATTTTTGTTGAAAATGGTTCCAACCTTTTAGGTCTTTTTAAAAATGTAAATCTTAGAATCAGTATGCAAATTTTTATAAAAATATTGCTAGGATACTTGATTTCGATAGCATTTTATTTATAATTCAATTTGAAGAGGATGAACATCTTAACAATAACGGACATTCAGATTCATGAACATATTATGTATCTCCATTCGTTTAAGTTTTCTTTAGTTTCTTTCAGCAGCATTTTGTACTTTTCAGTGTGTAGTCTTCCACATGGTTTGTCAGATTTATCTCTATTTCATGTTCTTAATTCTGTGTAAATATAATTTTTATTTTAATTTCTGATTGTTCACTGCAACTACATAGAAATGCAATTGATTTTTGTATATCAATCTTAGCATACAGACTTGCTAACCTCACTTATTAGTTCTGATAACCTTTTGTCAATCCATTGAATTTTCCACATAGATAGTCATGTCACCTACAAATGAACAGAGTTTCATTCTTCTTTTCCAAAATGGATGCATTTGAATTTTCTTTTCTTGCCTTATTCACTGGCTAGGACTTGCCAGTTCAATGTTATAATGGTGGAGGCTGACATCTTTCTCTCGTTCTTAATCTCAGGAGGAAAGCATTCAGGATTTCAAGTTAAATATAATGCTAGCTGGAGATTTTTCATAAATGTCTTTTATCTGTTTTAGGAAATTTTCTTCTATTCCAAATTTGCTTAATTTTTTTACTGGTTTTTAAAGGTTTTTTTTGTTTTCAGGAGAGGACTTACATTTTGTTAAATACATTGTGGTTTCTATGTTGGATTATCACAATCCTCTTCATGAGGAATACTGGTTTGTAGTTTTCTGTTCTTGCAATGTCTTTGGTTAAGTTTTGGGATTAATGTAATGCTGGCTTCCTCAATTTTCTGGGAAAGTTTGTTTATAATTAGTATTATTTATTTCTTAAATGTCTGCTAGAATTGATCAGGGAAGCCATCTCAGTCTGGTTTTCTCTGTGGTAAGGGTTTTAACTCCATACTCAATTCCTTTAATAGATACAGAACTATTCAGGTTATTTATTTACTCTTGAAGGAGCTCATGTAGTTTGTCTGTAGTAGAAATTCATCCATTTCGCCTAAAGTTGTTGAAATTATTGACATTAAATTATTCATAATATTTCTTTATATCCTTTTAACATTTGTAATAATGTCACTTTCTCTTCCTGATATTGGTAACATAGCTTTTTTTCCCCTTCATCTATATGGCCTGAGTTTATCAATTTTATTAATCTTCTCAAAGAAGCAGTTTTTGATTTCCTTGATTTTCTCTTTGTTTGTTTCATTGATTTCTACTCTGATCTTTGTTATATTCTTTCTTCTACTCACTTTGAGAGTTTCATTTGATCTTTCTTTCCTGGTTTCTTAAGGAAGAAATGGAAGTCATTTACTTAGACTTTTCTTCTTTCCCAACATAGGTATTTAGTACTCTAAATTTCCTACAATTCCATTTTCATTCAGTTCTAACTACTTATTAATTTGTTGACCTGTGAAGCTTTTTGCTTATTTGTTTGGTTTATCTTTTTTTCTCTTTGCTTATTTGTTTGGTTTATCTTTTTTTTCTCTTGGGTTTATCTTTTTTTCTCTTGATTATCTCAAAATAATCTTTAATTATCTTGAAATTTTCCTAGGATTTTTCATCTTCCTGTTACAGATTTCTAATTTAATTCCATTGTAGTCAGAGAATGTACTTTGACTCAAATCTTTTTTAACCTAGAAAATGGTTTAACCTAGAAAATGGTACACATTCTGAGTTGGTTGGATGAAATGTCCTATAAATGTCATTTAGGTCAATGTGATTGATTGTGGTTTTCAAGTCCTCTGTATGCTTATGATTTTCTTTCTATGCTTTTTTGTCAGTTTTTGAAAGAGGGATATTAAAATCTCTGACTTTTATTGTGGCTTTCAGTTCTATCGGTTTTGTTTCATGTCTTTTGGAGTTGTGTTATTAGGCGCATAAATGTGTAGGACTGTCGTGTCCTCCTGGTGAATTGACCCCTTTATTTTTATGCAATAGACTTTATCTCTGCTCATATTCTTTGCTCTGAAATTCACTTTGTCTTATAATACATAGCCACACGAACTATGTCTTGATTTGACTAATGTGGTATTTTAGTTTCCTAGGAATTCCATAACAAATTAGCAAAAATTAGATGGCCTAAAATAAATTTTATTTTGTTTACAGAGTAAACAAAAATTTACTCTGTAACAGTTCTAGAAATCAGAAGTCCAAAATCAAGGTGTCAATAGGATTGGTTCTTACTCTAGGCTTTGAGGAGCATCCGTTCCATGTCTGTCTCCTAGCTTCCAGTGGCTGCTGACAGTTCTTAGCATCCTTTGGCTTATGAGCACATCAGTCTGATCTTAACTCCATAGTCAAACAGCATTCCCCTCTGTGTGTCTCTTTTTCCTCTTCTCCTCCCTTATAAGGACTTACATTGGATTTAGGACTCACTCTAATCCAGGATGATCTCATCTAAATATGTTTAATTACATCTGCAAAGACCCTTATTCTAAATAAGATCACATTCTGAAGTACCAGATGGACATATTCTTTGGGTGCTACAATTCAACCCTACTACATATGATATAGCTTTGCCTTCCTTTTACTTATAACCTATTTGTGTCTTTATATTTAAAATAGGTCTCTTGTAAGCGTGATATAATTGAGCCTTAAAAAATAACTAATTAGCCAATGTCTATCTTTTATTTGAGGTTTTAGATCATTTATATTTTATGTGATTATTGATATTGTTAGGTTTATATCTGTCTTTTTTTCTATTTTTTTTCTATTTTCCCATCTGTTCTTTCTTCCTTTTTCTCTCATTTTCTTTCTTGTTTTAGATTAATTATAGTAATTATTATGTTATTTATTTTCTGGTTTTATTTTACAATTTTATTCTTGCTTTTTTCTCTGAAGATTCTAAATTGATTAATTTATGTTTCTGATTGTTATATAAATAAAAACACTAAGTTATACACTACAGTGGATTTCCTCAAAGTCAAATAATAGCAACATGCTAACTTTTATATAGCATCTACTATGAGCAAGGCACTATTTTAAGTATTCTACTTGTATCAATTCATTTAATACAGTAACTCAGTCAAGTAGATGCTATTTATTTATGTTTTATAGATGAGAAAACTTGGGTACAAGGAGGTTAACTAATTTTCTTAAGGTCACAAGTAAATACATATCTTGGATACAAAACTAAACAGTCTGTACCCAAAGATCATGTTTTTAATGAGAACTCTGGTAAAGCTTTCTAACTGACCTTGTTGACTGTTCTTGTCCCTTGAGTGAAAATTTTTTTTACCTTTTCTTTTCTTTCCCTTTCCTTTCCCTTTCCTTTCCTTTTTCCTTAAAGAGACTAATTTCCTTTTATATCTGTTGATTTGATGGTTGCTTTCACCTAGACACTGTCCCTAGTTCCAAGTCTAAGTATTTACATTGGTGTTTGGGACTTCTTCTTCTTTTTTTTTTTGAGTGCCACAAATCTGAGTTCTCATTCAGCAGCAGCTTGATGCAAGCGAGTCGTGGCTGAACAGCTCTCTCTTCTCCCTTCTCATAACCTAGACAGAGCTTGATAGAGGCCACATCTCCAGAAGAAATTTTTAGCCCCCTGACTTTGGGTGGAAATCATGACTCTCTGAACCTGGCTGTGTTTATGTGTTAGCTGTGGGTCTTTTTGGATCCTGGTTCCTTGTATCCCTGCAGGAATTGAACTCTTGGCAACTTCTGCTGAATTCAAGTTCAGAAGTCATGCAAGTGTTCTATTTCAGCACCTTTTAATCATTCCCATCCCCCTTCTAAGTCAGTTATTATTATATCTATTTTGGCAAATGCGGATAGTGGTCTTAAAATAGCTAAGCAACTTTCCCAAAGTCACCTAGTTACTAATAGTCAGAGGCAGGTATTAAATGGAGAGAAGCACAGTTCAGCAGTCTGTATTATTCCAGTCTGTTATGCATCTTTTAAAGACATAGATATTAAGTGTTTACCCCAGGCCAGGCCTTTGGAATTCTGCAGGTTAATCCAGTTCTTCAGATTCAAACATAATCTCATATACTCTGGTAGAAAGATTTCTCCCCTCATTGCTTTTCTCTGCTTCATTGCCCACAAGGAGGGCAGTGGCAGCATTTTTAATGAGAAAGATGGTAACATGATGAGATTAAAATTAGGGTCAAAAACTGAGCAGGGTCATATGCACATGCGTTAATGAAGGCAATGTGAATTTATTAAGTACCTGCCTCTAGAATAGGTTAGAAAGATTCATTATATTAGTGGGATAATCTTAGCAATGGTGCATAAAAATACTATCCAGCACAGTTAGTCTACACATCAGCCCAGAAGGGACAGATCATGAAGAACAAGGAGCATTATGGAGCATCCGTATGGTCAGGCTTCTTTCTAGGAATTTTACATCTATTAATTTGCTTAATTCTCTAAAAAACATTAGGGGTTGAGTATTAGTGCATGATTGTTATCTCTGAGAAAACTGAGGCTCACAGAGACTAAGTAATTTGCTCATGATCATGCAGTAAATAAGTAGATAGCAGCAGGGTTTCTCTGATTCCATATCAAAAACTTTCTCTTTTTTCTCTAGCTAGGTTGCCTTTTTCTATTTTCTTATCAGGCATTTGATAAAAGACGTCTACTTTTTGAGAAATTATTTTTAGCCTTAAAAGGGCTATATTTTCTGTTAATATTGGTACATGTATTGGTCTTAGTTGTTGGACTAGACACAAATAGAAACTTCCCTGTAACTGATGAGACTCCTTTCAGTGACCTTTCCTGAGTTAATTTCTGTGGCATCAGACCCTGAAATTACCATCAAAGTAGAACATGACCTAGGCTAAGCCAATTACAGGGCTCATCCACCCAGACACAGTGATTGGTTCAAGGGGTAGGTGGATACATGAACCTCAGCAAGAAAATTTGAGCTCCTCCTTAGATATGATACGATAGAGAGAAGACTCATAACTCCTGGCATCAGAGCAAGCTAAGGTCATTTTATCAAGTGATGGAGAAAGTACATGTAGAGTAAAGACAACAAAGCCAGCAAGCTGAGAGAAGCATAAGTGTATGATGTATAATTTCCCAGTCTCTGGATACAGACATCTCTAAGAATAAACCTCTTCTTGCCTGTCCATGTTTGGGTTACACAAGACAAAACTATTCAGCTGAATTTGTGTTCTTTGCAACCAAAAACACCCTGCCTGATATAACTTATTTCTGAAGAAAATTATTAAGTTCAAATGAGACATCATGGATCTTTTGCCCATGGAATATTTTTGTTTTGTCGCTATCCCTAACCTCGCAAAGAATAGTAGTGATAGAAGATGTTTAACATGGAAGTACTGTTACTTTTATGAATGTCATACCTTTTACAGATTATACCAGAAAATGAAAATTCCACACTTCCAACTTAACCCTTCTCCTCAAATAATACAAAGAAAGAAATGCTTTGGAGTATGTGGGCATTTTCTGTGTGACATTGCCAAGGACTAGGCAAAAATGAGAAGGGAGAATGGGTTTTCCCAGAATTAGCCACAATGTCCATGTTCATGTTTCTGGCTCAGGGAGTTGGCATGGTGGGCAGGAGGGCCTTCAGCTGACCGTTAAACTACCAGAGGCTGCTGATTTTTTTTCTTTTCTTTTTTAAAGAGAAATGTCTTTGATTTTCCCTGTCAGAAACCATGAGGGACAGTCTCGAGGGTGGGACAACTCTTTCCTAGGCCACTTCAGAAGACGTGAAGTACTTCTGTGAGGAAGATGTCACTGGTGAATCTGTGGGTGGGACAGTATTTCAAAGGTCATCCAAGGGCTACATTAAAGTGAGTAAAGGTGAAAATTCAGAAAATAAAAGCCCAGAAGTGTCCTCTAAGTTTGTTAAGTTGCCTCATCTTTCAAAGAGATGTGGCCGCTTCTTCATGGCACCTTTTTCTCCCCTGGAATACACCTGCATCCCTTCTCGTTTCTTTTAAATCTTCTCTGAAATAAAAAGGTTTTTTTTTGTCACTTACCCTGTCCTGAAATAATTTATACAGTTAGTATCAACTTTCTCTCTTCTGTGCACCAACTGTATTGGTGAGTTGCCCAGTCTTCCTTGGATTGGCTCTCAGGGAAGTTCACTCTTCAGCTCACTC
>NW_006432669.1:12164450-12190062 GCF_000325575.1 Pteropus alecto
CTCACAGTGCTATTGTAACCAGTTAATTGTCAAATAAAATGGACACTACTTTCCATATTTTACCTGACGTCTGAGAGATTATTTCCTCCTTGGAACTCTTCTCTTGGCATTTGTAATTCTTCCTTGGTACTTTATTTCTGTAGTTATTCCTCAAATTCATTTCCTGCACTCTTTATTCTCTTCTATACATTAGTATTTTTCTAAACTTATTTTAGTTCTTTTCACATTACTCTCTTCCTGAGCTGTCCTATGTAGCTTAGCTATATGCTGATGACTCCAAACCCCTCATTTGAATGCCAGATCCATGTATACAACTACCTACTGGACGTTCCTAATTTAGGGTTTCCAACAGAACATCAAGCTCAGCTTCTTCAAATCCAAACTCATCATTTTTTGCATCACTTCAAAGTTCTTCTTTGTCCTATATTTCCTATTTAAATGAATTCTAGTATACAGTAATCTAAGATTTTTCATTTGCTATCATTTCCAACCTGTTAAGCCTTTTCAGGTTACTTCCTAAATAATCCTTAAATTGGTTCCCTTCTTTAAACTCCCTCTGCTTCTCTCTTAGAACACATCCTCATCATTTCTTAATTATTGCCATTACTTAATTACCATCATGGCTTAACTGTTTTCCTCCCTCAGCTTTGTTTTCTATCATACTATCAAGATGAACTTTCAAAAATGGAAATCTGATCAGATTCCAGTCCTTCTAGGAAGCCTTCAATGGTTCTTTTTTTTTTTTTTTTTTGTATAAAATCTAAACCCTGTAATGTAGTGATGTAGTGGCCAGGGCACTTCTTTGGTTGGTCCCTGCTAAACTCTCCAATGTCATCTCCTGCCTTTGTCACTACACTTTATACTTTGACAGTTGAAGTTCTTAGACTTTTTCATATCTGTGGAGAAGGGACAGAGCACAGTTTTTGCTTCTTTATAATATACAATTTTATTTTAAAATGAAGAGCCTGGTTTATTTTTGTTCATATGTTTTTCTCTAATTCAAAATATCTTCCAAAATGTATATTGATTCTCAGAAATTCTCTGTATCTAATTAGTTCTGGAAAGATAATATCATAAACCCATACTATATTATTCTAATTATGTTAGAGTATGTCAACGAACAGTTTAATATATATAACAGTAACAACATTTTTCATACTTCAATTGTATAAATTTACAAAATGTATTCTTCATCATTAGCAGCATCATCCACTTAAAAAAAAAAAGGGAGACAAAATTAGATAATTGGAGTAATAGGTTATGCCTATGGGCAAGATTTGGTTAAATGTGTTTTGGGGTCATGGAGGAACTTCCTGAACTGGAGAAAGGAACTATGCGATAGAAGTACATATTTTATCTATAATTTTGTAATTTTGAACTTAATAATATGATGTTTATATTTGAAGGTATACTAAATTGGCCATTAGCAGCCAAAAATAAACACAAAGTACATTCACTGTGTCAAAAAAGTATGTACAGTCCATAAAGATTAAAATATTTTAAAAAATTATTTCTTGAACTTTAGATAAATGAGAATAATAGAATAAACAATTTATTAATAATAGTAACAATAGAAATTATGGAGCATTCATATCCCGAATATTTACATCCATTTAAATCTAAAAGCTTTCATAAATTAGGAAACTGACCTTCATAGGAGTAAAATTATATCCCAAAGATCTATACAACTAAAAGTGGCAAATCTTGGATTTCCCTGACTTCCCAAAGCACTAATTATAAAATAATTTAATTATTATTCATAATTGATGAATATTGAAATATCTCTTTGAAAGAGAACAGATCATATAAAAGTGAGAATCAGAAGCCAAGAAAAAGTTGCCAGTAATGAGTGTTGAATTGTATATACTGAATCAGTACATGACCATTTCTGATACCAGCACATTGAGACAGATAAGGACTATGTCATTCGTAAGTTGAACCTTATGTTTTATTTGTTATATTTTTGCCTATATAGTTTCAAAGAAGTTTTAACTGTTATGAAAATTGTGTATTAGAAAAATAGAACACCCCATTAACTATATAAACAAAAGCTTTTGTGCTAAAAAAAACAAAAACAAAAACAAAACCCTTTCTTCATAGCACAAATAGTTTTAGAAAAGCAGAATACCAGATGATAAATGGTTTCCTGCTTTCTATGTCTTTAGGAAGAGAACATTGTTTTCAACTTCACAACAATGGATTCAATATTTTCTTTCAGATCTTCTTTATAGAAGTTCCGAGTTCACCTGAATAAAATTCAATTTTTTTTAATCATAGACATTATTTTTTGTGTGTGGCTTTAAAAAACAAATTCTGTAATGTAAGTGAAATGGAACAATTATCCTTAATTTCCTTGTCTGAATTGAGGACAAAGAATTATTCTTGGAAATGCCAACATAGATTTAAATTCATTGGATTACACGAACTGTACTTTTTAAGCTTTTAAATGATGTGACATTTTTATTTAGCACCAATCCAGAAGTGACCACAAAATAAATGAGCTTTCTGATTTTGCAGCATTTTATCATTCCAATATAAAAGTTTTCAGAATTATTGCTAACTGAAGAATACGAAGGTAAGTTCATAGAATTCATCTTTGGATTTTCAAATCTTTTTATCCCTGCAGCTCTTCAAATGCTTTCTTCAATTCATGAAAACGTCAACATATAAAGCACTTAAAAGTTGTGCTTCCCTGAATGAAGGGGAAGTGGGAGATGAAAGTGGAAGAATCCCCTTTACAGTCCTCTAGCCCATGAAGTGGTCTCTGAAAGAACTCAGCAGAGCTTCTACGTGTCAAGGAGCACAAATAACAAAACACGCTACCTCAGGAACTAAGATAGAAAGAAATCTACAGGGAATTCAAGCTAGTGTCTTCACACATTTACAATACTCTGTATAGCTTCCTTGATGTGTTTTGAACTCTGTATCTGGTAGATTGCTTGTCTCCATTTTGTTTAGTTCTTTTTCTGGAGCTTTGTTCTGTTCTTTCATTTGAGACATGTTTCTTTGTCTCCCATTCTGGCTGACCCTGTGTTTGTTTCTATGTATTAGGTAGGGCTGCTATGTCTCCTGGTCTTAGTAGAGTGGCCTTAGATTGTAAATGTCTTGTGGGGTCTAGTGGCACAGTCTCCTTGGTCACCTGAGCTGGGTGCTACAGGTGTGTCTTTTCTCTCAGTTGCGTATGCCCTCCTGTTGTAATTGAGCCTTGGTTTCTGTTTGCATGTCAATGGGAAAGATTGACCCTCAAGATGATTGATTGTGAGGACTGGCCATGACTACAGCGAAGGAGTTGTTCAGGGACTGACCATATAGAGCAGGATTTGCTTTAGCAGGGCTCTGGTACCGGCCCAGTCTCTCCTTTGGGTGTGTCATCTGTGGAGGTGGCTGGGTGGTGCTCTGGCTCGGTTGGAAGCTGGCCACCGAGTGTGCCACCTCAGAGCCTCCTGCTATGAGACACAAAGTGATCTGCAGATTTCTTCTATCCATGTGAGTCTTGGAGATGCTGGGGAGAGACTAAGCCAGCTGCTGCTAGTGCTGGGCTTGGAGCCACTTAGCAAGAGATGTGGGGAATACCGAGCCAAGATACTGCTTGTTTGAGGTCTGTGAACCTTTGAGAGATTTTAGGAAAGTCTGCAGCATGAGCCAAAACAGACTATGTGTATGGAGAAACTACAGGAAGTGGTTTGGGTAGGCCCACAAGTTGGATGGGCCCACAATTTAGGTGGGGCAGCGTCTCAGAGAATGACCAGGATAAAGCAAATGATGTTAGCCAGGTTGATGGAGACTTAGATATGGTGCCTACCAGTGTCTGCACGCTGAGATGGGGGAGAGCTCACAAAAGATTAATGGCTTCCGCCAGCACTTCTGTTAGGAGAAAGTGGCCCCTACACTCCTTTCTCTGAAACCAGATAATTCAGTTCCTTCTCTATGTTCCTGGTGACTTTTGAACTGCTGCCTCAGCACTGGAGTGCAGAGTGAGTCTGTCAGTAAGTTTGTAGTGGCTCTTTAGGAGAAATATCTGGGACTCCAGTTGCCCTCCATCTTACTCAGCTGCAATGTCCAATAGTATTCACAGCCAGAAGTTGTGGGGGCTTTTTTTCCCCAGCACTGGAACTCTGGGCTGGGGAGCTCTGTTTAGGGCTGGGACTATTCTTCAAAGACGTTCTCTGCAGCCAAGATATCCCTCCTGATTCTCATGTGGGTGTGGGACCAGCCATTTTTGCATCTCTGTCCCTCCTACCAGTCTCAATGTGGCTTCTCCTGTGTATCCTTAGTTATAAGACTTCTGTTCAGCTAGACGTCAGGCAGTTCTCAGTGACAGTTGTTCTGTAGTTTAGTTATAAATTTGAGGTTATAGTAGGAGGAAACGAGCACAGTGTTTACCTACTTCACCGTCTTGACTGAAAGCTGAATATTAAAAGTTTTTGTAGCTATATACAATATGATCAAGAAGCTAGAGGAATGATTTAACATGATAATATTGGCATGGAAGATGTAAACAACTCAACAATCTAGAAATGGAAAGTAAAATTAGATAAAAAATACACTGGATAATATTAACATCAGATTAGACATTGCCAAAGAATTATGTAGCAATAGAAATTGTTCAAATGGAAACACACAGAGATAAAATATTTAATGATGGAGTGTCAGAAACAAAATTTAAAGAAACAATGCCTGAAAATATTCTAAATGTGTTTAAAACAATAAACTGACGGATCTAAGGAGCTCAACAAAGCCCAAGGACAAGAAACATGAAGAAAAATATACCAACACAATTAAAACTAGTGAAATTCAGTGATAAAGAAATAATCTTCAAAGCAGTCAGAGTAAATGAATATATTATATACAGAGGAATCAAGATAGGGATGACAGACAATTTCTTGTGAGAAATAATGCATACTGAAAGAGAGTGGGACAATATCATTAAAGTACAACTATCAACCTAGAATTATTTAATCAAAAAATAAAAGCCTTTTAATAATGAAGGGTGAAATAAGGACTTCTTTAGACATCCAGTAGTTAAAAGAATTCATCACCAGCAGATCAGAATTTCAGGGAATGTTAAAGGAAGCTCTTTAAGCAAGAAATGATACTAGGAGGAAATCAATTTTATACAAAGAAGCATAGACCACCAGGAATGATAATTACTTGGGTAAATATATAGACTATTTTTAATTATTTAATTTTTTAAATAAAATCAACTTTTAAAAATAAAATAATAGCAATAGCATATTTGCAAGATTATAATTATATAGAAGTATAATTATGAAGATGTATAACAGCACTACAAAAGCTAGAAGGGAAGATTGAAAAACTGCTGGTTTAAGTATTTTAAACTGTATGTGACATAGTATACTATCATTTAAGCTAAACTAAAGACATATACTTTAAACTTAGAACAACAACAAACTTAACACAATAAATAATAGGAAATACACCAACAAAAGACATAAAACGAAATTATAATAGTCAATCAAAAAGAATACAGGAAAAAAATGAAATAACAAATAGAAAACATATAGCAGTATATTAGTCAGGACATGTGTGTGTGTGCGTGCGTGTGTGTAATTGGCTCATGAAATTATAGAAGCTGGAAATTCTAGACCCAGTAGACCATATAGTATAGCTCCAGTATGAGCCCAGAGGTCTGAGAAGCAGGAAAGTTGATGGTTTAAGTTCTAGTCTGAGTCTGAAGATCTAAGAATCAGAAAAGCTAATAGTACAAGCTCCAGTCCAAGTTATATCCTCAAACTTCAAGATTGATTTAACCTTTGAAAACCAATTTAATTTATTATAATAACAGTTTAAAAAAGAAAAAAAAATCTCTGGTTATCTCAATAGATTTGGAGACAGTATTTGACAACATTTGATATTTATTATCTATTTATGAAGACAAAATATTTATGATAAAATATTTTAGCACATAAAGAATAGAATAGAATCTTTATAACAAACCAAAACTAGCATCATATTTAATAGTGTAGAACTAACTGCTTTCTTCCTACTCAAAATCAGGAATGAATACCCATTCTCACAAATGCTTTTCAACATTGTACTGGAAGCTCTAACAAGTGCAATAGCTAAGAAAAAAAAGAATGAATCTAGATTTAAAAATAAGATAAAAATTGTGTTTATTCACAAATGACTTGATTGTTTACATAGAAAATCCTATGGAATCTACAGAAAAAGCTATTGTAACTAATAAGTGAGTTTACTAACATTACACAATACAAAGTCAATACAAAATATCATTTGTATATTTATAAACTACCAATTTAAAAATCTCATTTACACAATAACATCAAAATATAAAATTCTACAGCTATATCTGACAAAAGATGCACAAGACCTGAAAACTAGAAATATTGCTGATAGAAATTAAGGAGGATTAAATCCCACACACACACACACGCACACTGCGCTAATGGATTGGAAAACTCAATATTGTTAAAATTTCAATTCTATTGAATTTATTTATAGCTTCAATGCAACTCTAATAAAAATTCCAGCAGAAATTTATAGAAATTCAAAAGTTGATTCAAAAGAAAATGCAAAACAATTTGGAAAAAGATCAGAGTTGGAGGATTTACGCTATCCAAATTCGAAACTTAGTATAAAGCTACTATGTAATCATGACAACTGGTGTTTACATCAAGGTAGATCAGTGAAATAGACTAGATAGGCCAGAAATAGATTAACACATATGTATGTTACAAATTTCTTATGCCTCCCCCAAATTTGTATGTTGAAGCCTTAATCCCCAATGTGATTGTATTTTGAGATAGGGCCTATGTAGAGAGAATTAAGGTTAAATGAGATCATAAGAATGAGACTGTTATTTAGTAAGATTAGTGTCCTCATAAGAAGAGACATCAGAGAGCTCAAAGGCAGCTATTTGCAAGCTAGGAGGAAAGCTCTCATCAGAAATCAAATCAGCTGGAACCTTGATTTTGGATTTCTAACCTCTAGAACTGTGAGAAAATAAATTTCTGTTGTGAAAGCCACCCAGTCTAAGGTATTTTGTGTGGCAGCCTGAAAAGACTAATATAACAAATATAGTCAACTAATTTTTGATCAAGATGCAAAGGAAATTTTGTGAAGAAAGGATAGTTTTTTCAACAAATGGTGTAGTAGCAATTGCATATTCATATACAAAAAAATAATAAATCTCAGTCTATCATATACCCAAAAATTAACTCATAGTGGGGTATAGACTTAAACGTGAAATATAAAACTATAAAACATCTGGAAGGAAACACGAGAGAAAATATTTGTAACCCCGGGTTAAGGAAAGATTTTTTAGATATAACGCAAAAGGACAATCCATGAAAAAAAAATTGATGAAATGAACTTCATCAAGATAAAGAACTCCTGCTTTTTCAAAGGACATACAAGAAAATGAAATATAAGCCACAGATGGAGAGAAAATGCTTGCAAATTATGTATCTGATAAAGTACTATATTCTGTGTTTTTTTTAATAATATTTTTTTATTTTTATAGTTGGCATACTATGTTATATTAGTTTCAAGTGTACAAAACAGTGATTAGACATCTATATAATTCATGAAGTGATCACTCAATAAATATAGTACCCCTCTGATACTGTACAGTTTTTACAATATTATTGACTTATCCCTTATGCTATACTTTATATCTCCATTACTATTTTGTAAGTACTAATTTGTACTTCTTAATCTCTTTCCCCTTTTTCACTGACCTCCCCCCACCCTAACACTGCTGCCTTCTTGTAACCCTCAAAATGTTCTCTGTATCTATGGTATTCTGTGTTTTGATAGACTTTTTGTTACCATAATAAAAGTTAGGGACAAAAAGATTAGTTTGAATGAATTCATCTTTGATCCTATTATCTTGGGTCGTTACTTTTAGAACTGATCAAATTCACTGGTGAAAAACAACCCATCTCCAGTCTCTGACTCCTATGTCATTTTTGGTGATATCTCAAAGATTACTAAAATGGTTCTGCAATCACAGTTGCAAAAGTTTTCAGTGACCTGATGAAGAATGATATGAAGAAATGAAGAAAACCTAGGAGCAGGCTGGGCAATTTTCTTCATCATCCACAACATTGGGTTTCTATTTTGCAGGATTTGAGAACAGATAATCTCTAGATTCCTTTCTAATGTCAGATCCTATATTTTTGATTATAAGAAAGAGTGCTCGTCTATTTGTGGTTGTTACATTTACTCATCTTTGCTCCTAGATATCATTAAGTGTATGTTTAAAGCCCCTGAGGATAAGAAGTCATAGTGGGCATACTGGGCAAAATCAGCTACAGGGATATATTTCTTATAACTAAACATTTTTGCTTTAAAGATCTTAAACTATATGTGAGCTAAACTCTCTTCATTGACCCAATGATCACACTATGGCAACTGTTGGCTGGCTGCAATTTTCAATCCATTTTCTATCTCCTCCTCCTTATTCTTTAAATCTTTTATGTCTGATCTTTGGTTTGAAAGGCAACATCTCACTCAATTTACATTTCTAATACCAAAGTAATTCTTATGCATGTACATTAAGCCTGACAATATTTATTTGCATGCAGAACATATGTTCAAATGCATATATATAAGCATATCTGTTATACCTTTCCCATTCTGATTGCCTTGTGTATAAGACTGAGCCTCTTCTCTATTTTATCACAAGCCCCTCATGGACTGAGCAAGCTGGAAATTCAGTTTTATTTTAGACCAGCTTGAACACAATGTTCACTCGAAGAGCATTTACTGCTACTTAGTTGATATGAAAACATGAAAATAGAAGCTAGGCACAAGCCACACCTTAGCCATTGCTTTTAATTTGCCAACACATGCAGCCTCTGCAAGAGCAGTTAACAAATGATGGGACTGAATTAGGTGTCCTCTCCTTGATGGAAATTTTAATGAAGTGGGTAATGAACCAAAGGTAGAGAGAATCAGGCAGAAAGAGAAACTAGATGCATGAATAGTTTGGAAACATATAACCCATCAGAATGCCTGAACTAAATCAATGAGTCCTTGATATATTTCTGAGCAATGAATATTTTTAATGGAGTCATTGCTGCTCTCTTAAAAAGAACAAAACCAGAGAAATATACCCTCACAGTTTTAGAAAACTAGTCTTTATCTAAGTCCTCTTTCCTGCGAATAACTAATTTCCTTGAATGTTAGAATGTCGTATTTTCTAAATGCTAGAAACTCAGAGCCTACTAGAGAAAGCAGGAACTTGAAATTTTCAAGGATAATTTTTTTTGCTACATTTACGTCCACTGCCATTCATGTTTAGGTTAACACAAATAGCAACTGTGTCAAATGGGCAAATATACTCCTTAGTTGTGCAGCAAAAGTTAAACTGTGGGTGACTAAAATGTGGAAGGAATATGTAGAGTATCAGACTATTTTTGGAATTTTGTTATTAACAGTCTTTAAATGTGCCCTAATTTTCTAAGTCTGCTCCTTTTTAGGTAGAAGATTCTAATGAATTCTTTTGCTAGGAATCATGGAATTTTACAGCATATGTATAATAAAATTTTCATTACATGTAAAATAAAGTTTCCATATATATAAATTTGATGTACATTCAAAATCAAACAATTCATCTTGGAAACAAAAGAGGAAATTCACATATAATTTCAATTTAACATGATTTAGCATATAGGCAGTTCGAAATGATAAAAAGATCATGGTCTTTTGGAATAAAACAAGCCTTGATATAAACCTAGTTTTGTTACTTATAAACTACAACATTGAGCAAGTAGCTAACAATCTCTCTGAGACTCAGTGTCCTCATCTGCAAATTGAGGTTAATTCCTTTTTACGTCATTATGTATTTCCAAAAATTAAATGAATTAATATAGGTGAAAAACATGGGGTTTTATTTTTTGGAAACCTATAAACGAGACAAAAAACAGCAAAAATAAAAAGAATTCAGAAAAGATGTCTAACTGGAGAGACAATATTGGTAATGCTTTCCCAATAAAAAAATATTAAAAACATCTCATGGAAACTAGATAGAACAGTGGTGAAAGACATTAATCATTAATATGTATTTACTAGAAATTCTATTCTGTCACAAGTAGAGTTCTTTTTTTTTTTTTTGTCTTGTTTTATTGATAAATTTAGCTCTCTGAAGTTTGTGGCATAAATATAGGAACATGCCGTTCTAGACTCCTTTCTGATAAACAAGGAAGAACCAGTTATAGTAAAGTGAAAATGAAGGCAATATTACAGGGAAAGTGGCCATGGTGTTCTTTAGTTTTGTTGTTGTTGTTGTTATTGTTGTTGTTGTTGGCATTCTTTTGTTTTAATAGTCAAGAAAAAGAAAATTGGGCCACACTTTTAAAAAATTTACTGTACAAAAATCCTTTCAGGAGATATTTTCAAAAATAGATTCCCTGATCCCATTCCCAGAGAGCCAAGAGTCTGAACTTGAAAACTCTTCCAGTTTAATCTTGTGTTAGCTAGAATTTGAAACAGCTGACCAAAACAACAGAGTATCAAATACTGTAAGGTTCATAGAAAAACATAAATCTGTAAAGAGAAATAGATCTAGAAGAATGGAAGATTCTCAAACTGAATTCTGATGAGGAAGGAAAGTGGGAGATCTATAAATAAACTCAAAGGCACTCACATTTTCAAAGGACTTGCACATAAAGTGGAAAGAAAGGTATTTTAACCAAGGACAGTAATTAAACTTTGAGGATGGCGAAAATTTGCATGAACCAGATAGTCAGTACTTGAGACAGACAAAATAATGTTAATTATCAAAACAAATGAAAAAGCACTCTCAGCTCCTTTTTTTTTTTCTTCTCAATTCCTATAAAGGAGACTGATCTTTCTAACTCAACAAAATAGAACAGATTACTAGTCAAATATCATTGCATAATAGAAACTTCAAAATCTCATTAGCATATAGCAATAAGCATATATTTATTTCTCTCTGACATGTTCCCAGCTCATGCTCCTCCTGGGACCAACAACCTTGCCAGTATATATGTTCTTATGAGAATGGAAGAAGCACAGGAGGGCATGCCCACTCATGCATGCCAGAGTTAATTCCCTTTTTGTACAAGGTCTGCTTATATTTCATTGGCCAAAGCAAGTCACATAGCTGAGCTCAGTATCCAAGAACCTTTTTTGGAAGGAATCTCCAACTTAAATTACAAAGGAAATAGAGGAAAAAGTGAAAAGTTAGGGCCAATCATTTAATCTACCACAAACCCTAGTAAAATCATAATACGATGTTTCTTTTTATTTTATTATATTATACAATGTAATGCCAAAGATATTAAAGGTTTTATTTTTAGACAAGGAAGCTGATTTAAAAAATGAAACCTATGTCCTGAACCTAAGCTCAATGCTCTCTCCAGTAGAAATATACTGCCTCGAAATACTCAAGGCATAATTACTGTTGTTGAATATTCAAAGATTTTTAGAAAATATTTTGAAAATGAGTTTATTTATTCATTTAGAATTCTCTAGTTCCTGCTATGTGAAGATATAGTGCTCAACCCTGAAGATTTAATAGCAAGCGAAATAGCATTCTTGTTGAATATATAGACCAGTGACATTGTTTTAAAAATGAAAGACATATAAACTTTTCCAAATACTTTATTCAAATGTGTTTATTGTTTATTTTCTATGAAAAAGAATTAATAAAAACACAGTAAATAAACCTTTAATAAAAGTAGAGATTTTTGAGTCAGCTGTAATGAGAGGTTCTATGTTATAATGGAAAGAAATGGATTAAAATCAGAGCATGTGATCGAAGAACTGGAACTTTCAGTCTTACCCCCTGGCCTCCAGGGAGGGAAGAGGGCCTAGAGGTTGTATCAGTCTCCAATGGCCAGTGATTTAATCAGTCATGCCTAAGTAATGAAGCCTCCATGAAAATTCAAAAGGGCAGGTTTCAGAGAGCTTCTGGGTTGGTGAATGCTGGAGATGTGGGGAGAGTGGCAGCTTGGAGAGGATGTGTAATCTCCGTGCCCTTTCCTCATACCTTGCTCTAAGCATCCTTCCATCTGGCCGTTCCTGAGTTATATATTCTTTTATAATAAACCAATAATCTATTAAAAAAAAAGACAAAAACAGTAGATGTGCATTATGGGTAATAATCTGTCCCTTACAAGCCCTGCGGACAATGAAAAAGTGATTTAATTACTCTCAGCTTTTGTTCTCATATTAGTAAAATTGGGATAATATCTATTCTTCCTACCTCAAATAAGATTTACATATCAAACCCATGAAACCTGTAAAGTGCTTTAAAATTGAGGCACCGTTAAAAAGTGATTAAACAAGTATCAGAACACATAACATGATGGTTGAATTTGCTGCCATAAATTTAATCTGGCACTTTTCTGCAACTCGGTGTTACTTCTCTAAGCTCCAAGGTTAGACAGACTATTTCAAAGGACTTTTTAACTACTATGACTCTACTTCTATAAACAATTACCCCCACCAAATATTTTATTTTCTGTAGACTACTAGAGAGTGAATTTGTTACCATGTTGCAGAAGGCTAATTGAATATCAAACACTGACATACACTTCTGTTTAAGCATCCCATATAGAAAAAATCAGCTGACTTCACTGCTGTTTTTGATAATCTCTTACTCTGGTGAAACTAGATACTGTCCACTCCTTTGAAAGCTGGCTGAAGTTACTTAAAAGGAGATCCATTATTACTTATGGATAAATTTTAATTGGGAATTTGCATTTCATTCTAAGAGCTTACGTTCATAGACCTCTGTATCTACAGACCAAGAGCCTCTCAGATCAGTGAAACAAAGATGCCCCACAGTCTTTTCCATCATTACTCTGCACCATTGTAAATGGCTCAATTCCAAGAGCATGAATTTATTCCTATTTGCCTCTTAGTTTTTAATCTTTCTGGTCCTCAGTAACCTCCATATAAAGCACCCCTTTCTGGGTCATATTCTTGATCTTGTCGTCCCCAAACAATATACTGGGTCTAAAATATCTTCTTCTCTGAATACCACTGGTAGTCCTTTAGCTTACCTAGTGTGGTGGTCCCATTCCAGCAATTATTCACTCACTGGAGACTTCTTCTTTTTTCTTTTCTGTATTTATTTTTAAATAAAAATTTAAATTTTAGAATAATTTATATTTATAGAAAAAATTCGAAGAGAGTACAGAGATGTCTCATATACCCCACATCCAGTTTCTTCTATTATTAATTAATATCTTATGTTAGTATAATATATTATTTACAATTAATGAATCAATATTGATACATTATTATTAACTAAAGTCTATACTTTATTCAGATTTCCCTAATTTTAACCTAGTGTCTTTTTTCTGTTTCAGAATCCCATATAGGATATTATATACATTTAGTCATCACATCTTCTTAGCCTACTCTTGGCTGTGATAGTTTCTCAGACTTTTCTTGACAGTCTTGAGGAATACTGGTCTAGTACTTTATAAAATGTAGATTTGTCTGATGATTTTCTCCTGTTTAGGCTGATGTTATAATTTTGGGGGAAGAAGAGCACAGAGGTGAATCATGGTTATTGTCACAACATATTAAAAATATGTATTATCAACTTGACTTATTGCTGTTGATGTTAACTTTGATCACCTGGATGAAGTAGTGTTTGTTAGTTTGCTTCAGTGTAAAGTTATATTTTTCTCCCTTTCCCATACTGTACTCTTTGGAAGAAAATTACTGTGTGCAGCCTACACTTAAGGTGTAAATAGTTATACTCCTTGAGAGTGGAGTATCTATATAAATAATTTGAAATTCTTTGCCATTGTAGTTTGTCTTTTATCCCCCATTTATTGATTCTATCATTTGTTTACTTCAGTATAAACCTATGGATACTTAGATACTTATTTTATATTTTGGTTTATAATTCAGAGCTACGTACTTATTTTGTTACTCCAATCGTTCCAGCTTTGGTCATTATAAGCTCTTTCAGTTGGCTTCTGTGTCCCTTTGACATAACCCTTCCCATCCCCGTCCCTTCCCACATCATTCTATTTTCTTTTTAAGCACTTTCTTATTTTCTAGCACTACAAGATATTCCAAACTCATCTTGCCCCAGTCCTAGAATTAACCATTTCTCCAGAAGCACTGGTTCCTTTTATTGGAGAATGGTATTAGAAAGCAAGATCTGCATACTATCCTGAAGACTTAATTTAATTTATTGATGTACCACTCTCTCACTATGAATCAACCTCTGTTTTTTTCCTCCTAGTGTCTGATTTCCACTCTTCAAATGATTACTTCATGTCTTCTTCTTTCTCCTCAAACTTTATCACCCTGATCCCTTTCACCTTTACTTGACGATCTTCTCTGACATTTTCTATTTTGTTGAGAAAATTTATTTAAAAAGAAATCTCCCTTATTTTCATCACCCAAGCTATCAACCTGTCCATCTTTATCCAGACTATTTTACTCTATCCAGTGCTGAGGTTGAAATGTCTGCATTCTGGAATCTGAGGGAGTGAGAAAAAGGTGCATTTCTTGTTATTCTGTGTGCAAAATGCCACATATTCTCCTGGTTTTCAATGTTATCCTCATCCACAGCTATTTCTGTGTTTGCTTTTCTCAAGTCAATTGCTCCTCTGGTTCAACTTCTCTAAGCAATAAACTTCCATCTTCTGCCTGGCTTGAGATGAAGCATCATTGCTACAGGAAGAAATGGAGTTCCAACTGTTTCAGTGCACTGCCAACTTCAATCTTGGGAGATATCTAGTACCACCACTTCCTGAGCCTGTCTAGGTTCTATGATTTGAAGACATTCCTTTGGGCTCTGTGCTCTCACTTTATCTCACTTCTTCCATCCAGTCTATACTCTATCCCTGATCACTTACATTTCACTTTGTTTGTCAAAATCAGTTACCATTCATAAGTATGCTTTTCATACTCCAAAAATTTTTACCTGTTATTTTCTCTTCTCTTGATCTGTAGAATTTATAATTTTCGTATTAATTCACTATCATTTTAGTGAGATTTGGGAAAAGAGATGAAATAAACATGTGTGCTCAATCAACCATGCTTTATCAAAAGTCTTAGTGAGATTTAGAAAATCCTGCCAAATTAACCCTTTTATTTAATCATCTATTTTGTCCCAAACTTCCAAATTCCATCATCATTGCTAGGCTTGAAGGACCAACATCTAGAGTGAGAAGAACTTTTGTCTTTGGATCCAAAGAGACTTTGGATTTGGATATCAGTCCTTCTGTCTACAGCTATATAACATCGAAATTGGAAGTTTAAACTTAAAATAATAGAAATTCTTTTTCTTACAGTTCTGTAGATAAGAAATCCAATATCAGCATGGTGGTAGGGACGTACTCCCTCCAGAGGCTCTAGGGGAGATTCCATTCCTGACCTCTTTTAGCTTCATCATTCCTTGGCTTATGGCTGCATCATTCCAATCTCTGCCTCTGTCTTCAGATGGTCATCTCCCCTGTGTGTGACTTTTTGCTGCTTCTCTCTTTTAAGCATTCTTGTAATCTCTCATCTCAAGATTCTTAACTCAATTTCATCTGCAAAGACCCTTTTTCCAAATAAAATAATATTTACAAGTTCCAGGGATCAGGACTTGATATCTGTGGTAGCCATTATTTGGTCTACTACAGTAGGTGTGTCAGTCAGTGCGTTTGCTTGCAAACAACAGGAACTGACCCCAGTTACCTTAGAAAAGCAGGAATCTATAGCAGGATGACATTGGAGGCTCACATTAATGGAGACTAGAAGGTTAGTTTTAGAATTGGTAAAGAACAAAAGGATGGATGTCCAGAGACCAAGCAGTAGGTACATTATGCCCCAGGACAATATCGCTATGAATAAATTGTAATGCAACCTTTGCCTTTGAGTTCTTTGATCAAGATTCAAAGTTTTTTGCAAGAACAACTGGTTATCTTAGCACAGGTCACATGTCAAGTCTCAGGTTCTCAAGGGGCAGGAGATTGAGATACTTCCTGCTACAAAAGAGAATCCCAAAGTAAAAGAAGAGAGTGGGCTAGATGTTAGGCCATAAAAATAAGTGAATAGTAAATAAATAAACAAACAAATAGACACATGGAAATCAATATAAAGAATAACTATATTTCTAAATTTAAAAGATGAAGAAATGGGTAATAAATTCAATAAGCGTGGGAAATAAGATCAATTCCCAGGGCTGTTAGCTCCATAGTTTATATTCTTCTCATTCAGTGATGTTGCCTTCTGCTATAACAAAATTCACATTATTTATGGAAGAATTTTACAGTAATTAATTAATTATATATATTTTCCCTAATTCACAGGATAAATAAATGTCAAAAACTTAAGGAACTGGTTTGAATGTGAGTTAGGCTCTCCTCCCTTATAGAATATAAAAACATTCAAACTTCAATATTCAAATAAGTATTAAACAGTACCCTCTTAAATCTAATTCTGAAAATTCTATTTTTTTAAAATAATACAGTCATTATTCAAAGCAATTTTGGAACTCCTATTTTTAATATAAACACCAGAGTCCCCATATTGCGAGTCTGTGTCTTAAAGACCAATCTTGCATGCTTAAATTATATTATTGTGCATACCAAAATATTTATTTTAAATGACATTCTGGGGAAAAAATAATAATGGTTTCAATAACAATTTTTGGCATAAATTTTAATCTATAAGAAACTGGCCAAAAAATGCTGTTTGCTGCAGGAACTACTAAATTCAGATTTCTAGTTCTATAAAAAGTTTAAAGACAGGGAGACACCAATTTTTAAGATATTCATGACTTTCCAGCTTTTAAAGAAAAAAATTCTCTATTTTATAATTTAAAAAGCTAGAGAGTTTATAAACCTTTTTCTAGATCTTAGAGCTCATAAACAGTCAGAATTTTAATTCTAGACTAATGCAAAACACGTGTAAATTTTGAACTTAAAAAAGATGAGAGAAAATGGAGTTATAGCTCAGTTTTCTTTGTAAAAATGACAATATAGCTTGTGAACCACAGCTGAGAAGAAAAATCATGGTATTTCTTTTTTCTTTTTCTTTTTTTACTTGTTTCTCTTACTTGATGCAAAGTTGAGAGACTCTTTAAGCAGAGTGCTGGGAAAGAAGAGCCAGATTTCAATAGCAAATAATCCCTTTATTGTGTACGAAGAAAAGCCAAACAAGAATTATAATTTAAAACAAATAGTGGAAGAAGTATTAAATTGCATAAGTTCATTCTTTCTATAACAAAATATTCCTTAATAATTCTAAGTTTTCTTGTTTTAATGAATATATCGCTTGGCGATTTTTTTTTTAAAAACAGTGTATGAGAGGGAAAACATTCTTTTTTCTCTCATTTAGTTAACTATTAAATGATTCTTTTTTTTTTTCAAATTAAATCAGGACATGTGGTTAAGACTTGACAGAACACAATTTTAAATATTTGAAAATTAAAGTTTTCTGGGGTAACGTTAAACACGTACTTAGTGGCCTGTTACACAACTAGCTCAACTCTATAAAACCTTATTCAGCTTTGCTAATTACCATGATACTTTGTAATATTGATGCTATCTGAGTTATGTTATATTTATAAGCCCGTTCACACGTGTTTATGAGTACTTCAAGAATAAGAATCATGTATTATAAAATTTTCTGTTCTAAATGACAAATATAGAACCTCGTGCAGCTAAAGTTGTAAATATTTTTTTAAGTGGATACAGGATATCTGAGTGGGTGAGAGAGAAAAATTAAATAAGCAAAATTCTATCTTATTTGAGATGGGTGATTGAATATATTCATTCATGAAGTCAATCATGTTTTATCATTATTAAATCTAGCTTTTGTTTTCTATATGACTTGAGTTTGTTATCTTCTCCATGTTGCTCAGAAAATGGTAAGAACAGCAAAAAATGAATATAAAACAACTTGGAATTTAAGATTAATAATAATCTCTGCCAATGACTCAAATCCTCCCACACCAGTTCCTAGAACCAACTAAATACCTGTGAGTGAAGACTTCACATCTGAACTGGGGAGTTCAGGGCTCAGAGTATGATATTCAAGTGACAAACACAGAGCGTGTTTTAACTCTTAACAAGCTGAAGCCTTTCCTTGTTACTTAGCAGATTTTTCCCACTATAATACAAAGGCCTTGGAATCTGCAAAGCTCTAGGTCATTGGAACTAAAGATTTACTCGTGAAAAAACTATTTCCTTGTTTTTCTAAAGTTACAAAGCAATAATTTTTTAGATATTTCATCTGAGGTTTTGGACTCACTCTCAGAGGGAAAAGTGTGGTGAATAAAATTCCTGTCATTGTAATGTTTTTTGAGATAATGAAAGGCAGTTGTTTATTTTTCTAAGTATACTGAGACCTCTGACATCTATGTGAACTGGTAGCTTCTTTGTAAATATTTATAGACATTACAAAAGTCATAAGGAAGCAAATAAATATATATATTTTTATCATGTAATTAAAGCAAAGACTGTAAATCCCCTACTAAATTATTCAGCCAGGGAAACATCAAAACCATATGTTTAGGTGAAAATGATTGTTAAGTCAATTAGTAGAGAATCAAAACATATGCTATTTATATCTAACTGAATTTATATCCAGTTGAATTAAGCAGAAATTTTCTAAGTTTGCAATGCTGGGGAGCTTATAACACACTAAATTCACCTACGATTACTGAAAAATATCTGATCTTCCTTCTAACGTATAAGCTACTTGAAGACATAGATCATTTCTCTTCTGTTTGTAGCTCTGTTGTCTCTATCTAGCTTTATATGTAGTCACTGTCAAGTCTCGATATAACCCCAAAGTCAGCTTTTTCTTGTTCCTTAAGGGCTATTTTTTGCTAATAATTTGGGGGAAGTAGGATACCGTTCACCTGAAGCTTTCTTCTAACTTACCACTTAATCACTGCTGCTACACAGCACTTGATTTCAGATCTAAGAGAAGAAATATAGAGAATAAACCTGGAACATTGTACACCAGAAAATAAGAAAACCATTAAAGGGAAATGAGGTTTTGTCAAAATGACACATGAGCCAAGTAGAATAGACTTTCACTATCCAAAGGTGGGACAATTTGAGCAACAAAAAGAATAACAACTATGATTGATTAAAACACATTTAATGTACAAAAAGCCATGCAGTCATAATGATATTTTAAAGAAAGAAACAAACCAAAACTCAATGGACCTTGGACATTGGACATCCATTAAGGATTACCTTGGCACCAATTCAGTATTCTGAAAATTGGCAACTGAAGAGAAGGAATTAGCATTTATCTTGTCATTCTGAAGTAAATTGTGTTTCAGAGTATCCCGTAAGTTCTATAGATGCAGAAAAGAGTTTCACATAGAAGTAGTTAGTTAATAAATGCAGAAAGAATGATAAAAAATCATTATGCAATCCCTAATGAAATAACTGGTTTAGTAAATGTCATCAATAGATGATAAAATTATTAAATGTGAGGCTCATAAGTAATTCATTGTCTAATCAGAGATACTTTGTGAGCGAAAGGTATACTGTTAACAGTTATGCCAGGAGAATAAGCATAAATTGGCAGAGATATGTCAAATCCAGGCAGAGATATATCAGATCATCTTATGCTGGGGAACCCGAAAATGAAGAGAACGGATGTTACTGACTTTACTGATCAATTTTAGCAGACTATAAGTAAGTCAAATGATACCATGGGAAGTATTTATCCTAATCCAGAATATGGAGCCTGCTGCAGTTCCTTCAACAATACAACAGCATTTTAAAAAATGATTAAAATAGATTTAAAAGAGATTAAAACAGGTTTAAAGAGACTTTTAAAAAGTACAATTCAAATAAATTAACTGAAAAAAAGCATTTGGTGGAATAGTTGGGTAAAATTTAATATAAATTGGGCATTAGGTTATGTTAAAGAATTGTTAGTAAGTGGAGAGGTAAGACAATGACATTGTGATGGCATAAGAAATCTCTCCTTCCCTTTTCTGGAAATGTGCTAAGGTATATTTAGGAGTAAAAGAATAATGTATGGAAATTGTTACTGCAGCTAAAAGTGCGGGGGTGAGTAAGTGAAACAACTTTGGCAAATATTGATGGTTGTTGACGATAGGTTTGTGAGTAAGAATTTGGTGTACTCTCAGCAATGTTTCTCCACATTTCCCATCCTGTGCACTATGCCATGGCCACCTTTGTTCGTATGCTGTGAGCTAGCAGTTAATATAGGCAATCCTTGAATATCCTTTGACCCACACATCACTTTCCCAACCTACTACTGCCAAAAATAAGTTATGTCAAACTTCCTGAACAGGTAAAGGGAGGAGAAATGAAATGAAATGACCAGACAGGATACAATGCCTCTCTAACCTATTCTAATGTCTATTTTGTAAAATTCTACCAATATTTTGGGAAATTGATGGTAAAATATACTTTTATAGTACTACATTTCTCCAAGTCTGAGTGAAATCGATAAATTTCACACATAGGCATAAGCACACACACACACACACACACACACACACACACACACACACACAAAGCTCTCAAGGATTATCATTAATACTCTACTGTTTCATAACCTCGTGAGGAAAAGAAACATGTCATTGCTTCATAACCACAACCCAGCTTCTATACTAGTAAACTGGTCTTTTGTATTATTATGCAAAGTGGTGATAGTTCCTTCTCTTCAGCAGCATCTTGGTTGAAAATATGTTTTGTTAGACAGTTTAAAAATAATAAAAATGTTCATCCATTAGCCACATACCCTTTAATGACATATCCAATAGCTATAAATAGAACTTGTCATGGGTTTAACATTGTCATTTGTAAAGACCCAATTATGTCCTCGGACCAGATGCTGTCCTTTTCTCCAGTCTGGTGTTGAGGTGGGGAGATGAGTTCCAATCTCCCAGTTATATTAATGTTAATCAAATTAAGTTAAATTAAACTGAAATCTCTGAAAGTTACGATCTTTTGTAAAGTTTGAGATTTGAGCAGTAAAAATTATTTCAGGGAAAGTAGCACCAAAATTACCAAAATGAGGACAAGTACTACTCCAGTTACTTGAGGGAATGAGAGAGACTCTCCAGAGAATGTTGATTCTATTTCAACAGAAACATTGGAAGCCATGGAAGCAAATTCAAGCTGTTTGCTAATGACTGCCTACATGAGTAACAAAGCTGACCCTGAACTATGTCCCACAGGGTCACAGATTTATGTATATTTTCTGTAACCTAAGATTTTTTCTTAGTGGCCTGGGAATTGGAATGAAGTGTGGATTTAGGATGAAGTGTCATACCTGGTGTGTCACCTTCTTTCATAGCAGTGGCTTCTGAATCAACTCCAGTAACCTGATAATAGGCACCGGGCTGTGTCCTATGTTTAAGATCTAGTGCCATGAAGGAAGCTTAACATATGTTATGTAGATAAAATAAGCCTAATCATATGAAAAAATCAAATAAGGAAAGTCAATATGAAAGCTAATTTTAATACCAGCAAAAGAAGGAAAGCTTTGAAAATTAATGTAATTTTCAACACAGAGATAGGAATAGTAAGTTCTGTTAAGAATTAGAAGTGAATAAACTCTATTAATCCCAGTGGGCCAGAAAGGCATTATAGAAGAGAAGGGATCTGAGCTTGGCTTTGTAAAAGAAAATGATAGAATTTAAAAGAGAGACAAAGGGGAGAGAACTCCAGATAGTAAGAAGAATGTGTGAAAAGCACTG
Source organism: Pteropus alecto (assembly GCF_000325575.1). Classification (NCBI taxonomy): domain Eukaryota; kingdom Metazoa; phylum Chordata; class Mammalia; order Chiroptera; family Pteropodidae; genus Pteropus; species Pteropus alecto. Next base: position 12,186,124 of record NW_006432669.1, read on the forward strand.
AACAGCCAAAGACATTTGACAGTTCACAAATAAGCTTCCCTGAAGTAGAGAATTAATGGGAAATGACAATAGAAAGATAAATTGTGAATGTCTTCTTGGGTTCTCTTGCATAGCACCTTCCAAGCATTCAGATCCCATCCAGTCTTGGGTACATATTAAACCACATAACTCAGTAGCTCACTGCAAAATAGTCAGAACTGCTGCCGTTGCTGTTGCTGAACACGGAAAGACTGTTCTCATAAACCAGTAATCTTTTAGCTAGGCCTTGTCCAACCATTTGTCTCTTGGTGTTTCAGAAACAAACAAATCTTTCATGAAATTTCCAAAACAAGCCCATTCCTAATATGATTAACATGTAAAGAATTCAAGACAATAATTTTGAATAGATTTATTTTATTTACACAAACCCAGACTTCAGACTTCTAATTTTAGTGTAACTTCTCCATTCCCAAACTAGTATATTGATTAATTTTATTTACTGCCTCCTACTTTTTTATTCATGTCTAATGTTTCTCATTGTTATTTATTTATTTTTACTCTGTCCAGTGCAATCGAGTTTTCTTGTTTTGTTCATTGGTTCAGGAGTTACGTCAGTGACTGTTTTTTCTGAGATGGGCTGATTTAAAAATATGGGCCCTGATTGTTTTAGCTAATTGCTTTTAACAATTTACTGTCATGAAAAACTTTGTTACTTTTCCATTAAATGCACCCTTAACTCCAAACAAGCAAAGCATTATTTGTCATCCCTGACCATGATACAGCCAACCTTGCCCATTGAAAGGATATAAGCAAAGGAATGTAGGTTACATTAAAACCTAATAGGATCTTTGGTTGCTTAAAGTTGATGGCTCATTTGTTTGCAATGAACAAACATCCTCTCGCACTAGGTCAAAGAAAGGATAGTTTATTCTATAAATACCAATGAACTGGAAACTAAACATTAACAGAAGCTAAGGCAGCCTTGGGGACTGGCTACTACTCATTTTCTCTCTGTTATCACAGGGTATCCTCTTTTAGCTTCCTGCTGTTCTCTGTGCATATGCCCTAGGCACCCCACTAGATCAATCAGGGATTTTTGCATTTTCAAAAATTCTGATTGTTCCAGATTTCAACTTTACCTTGCCTTGACCATTCCAGCCTAGACTCCTCCTCATGGGATTTCTCTGTGCAAATGTTACCTTCTCTTTCTAGTAGTCTCAGTCCAAGAATTCCTAGACAAGAAGTTGATGGCCTCAGAATCTTTTCACACTAGTCCATGGATTTCAAATTATGGCTCATACAGTAATCTACTCATTTTTTAATTGACTGCTCGTACTTGGGTTGCGTCCAACCTTTGTCTGATGGTCTGTGACTAAGGGGGCCAGGATATTTTGGTACAAAATTTCTGTCTCTTCATGTCTCTTCAGCAGTGCCCTAGGTGGAGCTGTTTCTCTTTGAAGAGCAAGTAGACATGGAAAGCCTTAAAACCTTTTATGTAGAGATGTGCCACAGTCCCTGAGAAGTGGATCCACAAAAAGAGAGTGGAAGGACTGGATTTTGTATGTACCACGGGAAGAAGAGATTCTTACATCATGGTCAATCTTAGGAAAAATTGAAACAGGCAGTCACTGTTATACCATTTTAGGTGTTCTGGTGAGGCTTTGGATCTTGGTCATGGTTTCTTCATTCAGACACTGAATGATACCTGAGGATGCTTTGAAAAAGCTTCCTTCCGAATAACTAACTCCTCTCCAGCATTCCTAACAAGCAGTCATCTTGTTTCACCTTGGATACCACCAGTGGTAGGGAGCTTATTTAAAGAGGCCACTACCCTTCTAGGGAGCTGTTAGCCGTGAAAAAAATAGCATCTTCACTTGGATTCAGTATTTATGTTTTATTATGAAGGATATTTCATGAGTGCTCTCAGTTGCTTATGTACTACTTAAGATATAAATAACAAAAATAGATTCTGAGGGCTAAAGCACAGAGTGAAATGTATCGATGGAATATTTCTGTATGTCACACAATCCAGAGCAAGCTTGGGGAAAACAGAAATCATAGTATCCCTGGGAATATACTGAGTGGCAATTTGTAGATCTTTCCTCTAAATACTGCTGGTAACATTATTCGATTACCAATAACTCCTACCCCTGTGTTTCTGAATTTAAGGTTCTGAATTCCTAAGATGGAATCAGTTGACTAAAAATGGGTAAGTTGCCCACCTTTCAAGAGTGAGCTATGGCTACAGGATCAATTGACAGAAATATGGCATCTTGGAGTGTCCTTGAGGGAGGCGGGCAGTTCTCAGAGAAGGGCTATGCAAAACACACAGTAAGTAGCCACCACAGGCAAAAAATTAAGGACCATATTCTTTCATATATTTAAATGTCTCAGTGATCTGGTCTCAACATCTATTTTCAGCCTTATGTTTTACTACTTATTTTCCCTCTCTAGTTCTTTATTTGGGTCACACTGTGTGACGTGATAGCGACTAATGATATCATTTGCCATCACACTTTTTTGCCTCAGCTCATACTGTCCCTTCTACAGGAAAACCACATCCATAACTGTCTCATCAACACCTCATTTGAATTTTTAAATTTCTATCAGTTAGCTTAAAAATGTAATTTAAAAAGCAAATTGTGTCTTACCTCTTCTCAATCTCATTTATGCTTCCCAAAGGCAACAATTTCAGCCCTTGTGGCTGCTTCTGATATAGGACAGGGCAAATTCCCTGAATGGGGGGAAGCCCAAGCCCTGCATTGAAAGAGAGAGAGAGTTCTTGGCTGAGCACAAGAAAAATTCAAATGTATGCCAGAGTCGGAGTCAAAAGGGAAGTTTATTAAAGAAGGGATAACGCTTCATAGAAAGAGCATGATGTCCTCTCAGAGGCAGAGAGTGAGAGAGCCTGAGAGAGACTCAGAGAGACAGACAGAAACAGAGACAGCGATAGGAGTAAAGACACTGAAAGAGACCAAGAAAAAAGACACTGAGAGGGACCCTGAGTGTATAGGGAATTCAGTTCATATATCATTTTTTAGTGTCTGTGAATTACAGTTTAAAGACTTTGTTCACCCATTTTCCTTTGATGGAATTGACATAGAGTGCTGAAAGGATAAGAGTATGTAGCATGAAAAGGTAAGAATATGTAGGATGAAGTCTTGCTGGCAGTTCCCAGCCTTTGATCCATAGGTTCTCCATGGTTTTAGCCTTAAGGAATAGATGATTTATTTCATTTTGTGTAGGGCGCAACTTAAAGACTGTTTCTGTTTATCCCGTTTCTCTTTCATAGGTGTGAAAAATATGGTTTGTTCAATCCCAGTAGAAATCTTCCTTTGTTCTGCAAGTGGTCTGGCTATAAGGCGGATCAGCATATTGCAGTCTCTGAATATAGCTTGATTTCACATTTTAGTTCTCTTGCCTCCTCCTTACATTATTTCTTTTAATATTTACATCTATATTGCCAAATAAAATATTTACGCTTCTGTTTTTGCTCTTTATATTTTTCAGTTTCACACACTCTTTTGACCTCTCACTTTGAGAGCTTCCTCCTCTGTCATGTATACTTTCCCTCTCTTTTCCATGCTTCCAAGATAATTTATATGTTTATGAGTTTTGGTTTAATAATTCCTCAGTGTGTACATTATTATAACAATGTAAATATTATTTACAATGAAACCACATATTATATATTTACTTACTTGTATGATCTTTTCTTTTCCCTGGAGTAAATAATTAATTCATTCTTAGTTGCTTAATTTTCTATGTACTTATTATTAACTTGTCTGTGATTTCTCTACCATAAGTAGAAATGTCCCTGATATGCTTAAACATATTGAACGATGTATTCATTTCATCTTTTTCTTTGCAATATTTCTTTTGGAGCTTTTCTTTCTTCTAGTACAATCTGGGTAGGCTGCTTCCTGGAACTGTGGCAGCCCCGTGATCCTTGGACATCTC
>NW_006432669.1:12190094-12221969 GCF_000325575.1 Pteropus alecto
TCTCCTCTCCAGTATTAGATCCAGCATCTTCCTCTCTCTTGGTTTATGTCCAGTAGCTACCAGAGAACAAAAGGATTTTATGATGGAAAACATCTTTATTCTACCCTTACCTTTGATTATTTGGGCTATAGATAGAATCTATGTTGAAAATTATTACTTCCTCAGAAGTGTTAAAGGATTGCTCCATATTATTTTAGCTTCAACATTTGCCATTATAAAATTGATGGCATTCTAATTCTAGATATTTTGAATGTAATCTTTCTCTCCTCTCCTCTCCTCTTCCTCCTCTTTTTACTCTCATGTATACTTGTATCTATTTCAGATTTTAAGATCTTCTCTTTGCTCACAGCGTTCTCAGATTTTATGGTCTATGTTGCTATGTGCCTTTTCTTACCCACTTTGCCAAACACTTGATGGGCACTTTCAGTCTGAAAACTTGCAGGCTTCAGTTCTAGAAATTTCTTATTTATTATTTTGAACATTTACTCCCTGTATATAGCTCTAATCTTTCTGAAATTCTAATTTTCAGTTTTAGAATCTGTAGGATTCATGTTACATTTTTCTATTTTTTTCTCTTTTCTATCTTGTTGTCTTTTTGTTATTTGTTCTTCTTTCTTGGGGATTTCTCCATGATATGCCCTCAAAGAAAAGGATTTATAATGAATATGCGTGTGTTCATGTGTCTAGGATTCATAATGCATAAATTGTAAATATTTTCCAACAGAATGTCTCTCTAAAATCTTCAACTTGATATCTATAATTCAAATTCCACCTTCAAGAAAGATTTGTTAATTGGTACCTCATCATAATGTACTGCTCAGAGTAGCAAAATACTTGAATCAAAACCAAGAAACAGACTTTCAAAAGGAAGACTAAAGCTGTTGAAGTTCCTGGTTGTATTGCCTTTTATTTAACATGATTCTTCTACTGAATAACTTATTAAGAAAATTAAAATGGCCCTTTGTATTATGTTCTCCAAAAACCCATTTATTACAGGCTACCTTGTTTCACAAATAAGGAGGCAAAAAGAGTCTTCGATTCACATTTCTTTTGTGTTCCTTCTTCAACTCCAACAACCCAGACCATTAGACAGCACAATCATGCTTACTTCTCCTCCCTGCCCTATCAAGGTGCCCTTCTCCAAGTAATTGGAGGTTGACAATTATCGCTATCAGATAACATATCTGCAACTTGCCAGAGGCCTTCTTTTCTTAATGCCTTAACACAGAAGATAGAGATTAATAGTGGCACGTGCAATCACTCACTTCTTCAGGAGTAAATTGGAGGAGGGGGAACATTTAGAGCCTCTGAGATCACATTACATAGAAGCAACCATCTAACTCTTGTACTGTATGTGTAGCTGGAATATAGAAAGGTGAAGAAAATTGTCTTCCCCCAAAGCCTGTCTCTTTTTGAACATTTTCTTTTGGTGAATGGCTTAGTAAAGAGTATTCTCTAACTCTTCTCCCTCATTCATATTATTGGTCACCACGTCCTATAATTATACTTCCTAAATATCTCTGGAGATTTTTTTCGCATCTTGTTTCCATTGACATTTGCTGATTCTATGTAGTACTAATTCTTTTCTGAATTACTACGGTAGCTTCTTCATTATCTCCTCAACCTCCAGCCTTTCTTCCATTCTATTAATAATATTTGAATCTATGTTATTGTTAAAAAATTCACAACTGACTGTGTCCACTCCAGTTTAACTTCTTTTTAGTGGCTACGATTACTTATTAAAGAAAACTCAAACTCTAAACCATGCCACTGAGACTGTTATGAGATGGCCTCTTATAGTTCTTCTCACTCCTTACTAACTTATATTCCAGCCAGGAGAGGCTACATCATTTGTGGGGCTCAATGCAGAATGAAAATACAGGTGCCTTGTTCAAATATTATTAAGAATTTTAAGATGATGACAGAAGAGCATTAAACCAAGCATAGGGTCCTTCTAAACATAGAATTTCTTTGAGTGTGCAAATTGCATGCTCATGAAGCCAGCCCTTGCCCCAGCCCATAAAAGCTAAAATTGATGATGATGATGATGATGATAATAATACCACTAATAAAGACACTTTCTCCCACCACTATTTTCAAAGCTCCAAATGTACCATACCATACTTTATTTTTTCTTTGCTCAGACTGTTTCCTTTGCCTGCTGGCCTTCCTCCATCTTTACCTAGCTAAATCTTGCTGTTTCTTTTAAACTCAATTCAGTTATCTTAAACTCTGGAAATGCTTTTCCTTTCCTGTCCCCTCCTCTTACTTCTAGCTTTGATTAAATGTCTCTCTAATATGATCCTATGTACGTACCTTTGTGATAGATTCTGTCATTAAGTTGTTTATATTTTTGTCTCTCAGTCTTGGGACCTGTGATTTTCTTTACATCCCTAGAGCCTAGGACAGTTCTTGGCATACAGTATATGCATAAAAAAAAGATTGTTAAATATAAAGTAAAAGTAAACTTATTTTAGAAATAAAGTTCAGAATTTTATTGCAGCGTTTTATTTTATGACGTATAATTCTTACCTTTGCACATAAAATGCATATTTTGCTGGCATATATCAGATCCAGTGTTAAAACAGTCTTCACTATCTGTCATGAATTAGAAGAAATAATTTCACCTTTAAAATTGATAGGAGTCTCTATTAGAGCTATTAAATAGCCAATTTTAACTCAACCTTTTGATGCATCATATTTCAGCCTAGTGAATAATTAACTTTTTAGAAACTGCATATTTTAGAAATACTCTAGGGCTTTTTTATTTATGTGCTTATTTTTAGCATATATTTCTTAGCTCCTTGCTAATATTTTCAGTGGCATTTAATGTTTAAAATTTATCTAAGAGCAAGAGAAATGGATCTAAGAGTATTTTTCCCTTTACTAGGCTATAGCTGCTTTTTGCTATTGTTGGAAATAATGTTAGTTAATATTTACATTTGAATTTTACAGAAAAATATTGTCTCCTGTGGAGTCATTTAGAGAAATACAAAATCTTCCTTGAGTCAGTTATATAAGCTGTCTCTTTTATGCCTATTTTAGAGATGGAAAACTAACTTCTTAACATGGTGATTTCCCAGATTTACTTACTGATAATATTTTCTCAAGAATAACCTAATAAACCAATTAATTACTCAAAGTATGCATAGCTGAAGTGTTTTCTCCATATGTTGCCTTGCAACTACATAAAATATCAATTATTCATATATACGAATACCTATTTTTAGGCTTCTGATTTGTTCCCTTGATCTATTTTTCTATCTTGATGTTAACACATTACTGGTGCTCTATTATAAATCTTGAGGTAAGACAATGTAACTTCTCCAATTTTGTTTTTTTTTTTTTTCAAAGTTGTTTTGGCTATTGTAGGTTGTTAGAATCAGGTTGGATTTTTTCACCTTCACTTTACTGGAAGAGTTTGTATAGAATTGGTATTAGTTCTTCCTTAAATGTATGGTAAAATTACTAGAGAAGCCTAGAGGTTTTTTTTTTTGAAGTGAAACCTGGGAAGAATTTTAACAGTTTCTTTACTAGATATTGTACAATTTCTTTACTAGATATTGAGTGATCAATGTAGTCTATTTCTTCTTGAGTGAACTTTGATACTTTAGTGTCTTTCAAGGAATTTGTCATTTGCCTCTAATTTGCCAAATTTAAAGTTGTTCTTTACATTTATCTGTGTTCTTCCTGTGTTTTTCATTTCATTGTGTAGACCTAGGTCTTATTTAGAATTATTTTTCTTCTTCAAGGACTTCATTTAACATTTTGTGTCATGGAGGTCTGCTGGTGGTGAATTTATTTAGCTTTTTTATGTTTGAAAAAAAATTTTACTCCACCTTTATTTTTGAAATAAATTTTCACTGATTAGAAGGAAATTCTAAGTTGACATTTAAAATTTTTATTTACCTATAAAAATGTTTCACTGCCTTCTAGCTTGCATTGTTACTTATATAAAATCTGCTGTCATCCTTATATTTTCCCCTTTATATATAATATGTCTTCTCTCAGGTAGCTTTTAAGATTTTCTCTTTATCTCTGGTTTTGAGCAAATTGATTATGAAGTATCATGATGTACATTTCTGTATGTTTCTTGATCTTGGGGTTTGTTGTTCTTTGTGAATCTGTGGGTTTTTAATTTTCTTCAAATTTGGAAAATTTCCAGCCTTATTTAAATACTTAAAATAATTTTATGTTTTTCTCTTACCTCTTTGAGAATTCCAATTACATATATATTAGGGTTCTTGAAGTTGCCCCACAATTCAGTAATTCTCTTTACATTTCTCTTCAGTTTTCTTTTTTTTTTTTGTCTGTGTGTTTCATTTTGGATGTATTTTATTGCTATTTCTTTAAGTTTACTACTTGATTCTTGTACAATATCCAATCTGCCATTAATCTCCTCCAGGGTATTTTTCTTCTTAGACATAGATTTATCTTTAAAAGTTTGATTTGCATTCCTCTAAAATATATGTCCTGTCTCTATTCAATATGCTCAACCTTTCCTCTAGCTTCTCGAACATATGTCCTTTTCTATTAATTTCATCAGATTTTCTTTCTCTGTCCTTATAAAATTTCCTCAAAAGCTGGTTCTTATAAGTTCTCAACTGAGTTCATGATGAGGACCCTGTGTCTATCTCTAAAGTGATCTCTCTGTGTAGCTTCCCCATTTTCAGTACTCTACCTGGTGAAAGAGTTGCTTTGGTTCCTTTCAACTTCTACAACCCTACCAAAATCAAAGTCACTCACTTTCTACACTCATTTTCTTTTTTTTAACCATAATAATATTTAATGTTTTTCAAGATAAATTTTAAGCAAAAAAACACAATGAGATGCTACTTTGTATGTACATTTGCGGATATATACATTCATTTTCTTAATGATTTCATTTATTATTATATTAAAATGTTTTTCTATACTCTCAATGTATATTTTAAGTCTAGTGCATTTATCTGACATCTTCGACTATCTCTTTTATAACATCTATAGTATTCTTTATAATATAAAACATAGGAAGATATAGTTAAAATACTAAATTATCAAATTTTTAAGTTTTTCTTTATATTATATTTATAGGATTGTATGTATACATTTTATGTATTTATGTACATAAAGCAAGTCTACTACCGAACTGGTAATTCTTCCCATTGGATGTTTATGCCCAGCTATCAGTTATTTTCTAACTACTTGTATTTAAGTAATTAAGGCAATGATTTGAACAAGACCAAACTTCTTCAAGGCCCTACTGTCTCTATAGCTTTTAAAAACCTAAACTGTTTTTATTTTTATAAGTGTCATAGAAAGCATATTTTCCCCTCTTTTCTTTTGTTTCTATTTCTACTTTGCTTTATTTAAAACTTTAGCTGAATAATTTATCCTTTTCATTAGCCTACATTTTCAAATTTCTCTCTTTCTTTAGGATTTCCTTCTGCATTTAACTTTTCCATACTATGAGGAAAGTCACAGCATAAATCACTTATGAAATAAGCCTTCTACAAATGTTGACAGCCACAATGGTATTTTTAGGTAGAACTTGTAACTCTGATCACTGACAACAAATTTAAAACCTTGGCATCATGAGCGGCTGCTTTTTATTCAGTAATGATAGCTTTGCTTTTAAGCCATTTTCCATCACTGATGAAAATATTAACCCAAACTATGCCTAAATAAAATGTGCATTTGAGATCAATATTATTCATTTAGATTTCTAGAAGAGAAAGCAAATAATAAAACTAGTCAAATAAATAAATTTATTAAATGTTACATTATGATAGGTGATAAAGACAAAATTAATGCAGAGAAATAACCACAAGGATTGTTTTTAAGAGGGGGTAATTCGAGATAGTGTAGGCAGAGATGGCCTTAGGTTGATATAAATAGCCTAAAGAAGGTGAGGAAATTCAGTCTTATAGTTATCTGGGGAAACAATGAACAGTCGGAACAGTAAGTCCAAAGGTACTTGCTTGGAATGGTTGAAGGGCAGCAGAGAGCCAGGTAGTTGGAGATGAGTGCCTTAGAGAATAGTGGGAGACGAGAACAGAGAAGTGAATGGGTTAAGACAGGGAGCAGACCGTATAAGTCTTTCAAGTCTTAATAAGAATTTAAGCTTTTTCTCATGGTCAGTTTAAAATCTATTGGGTAGTGGGGAGGGGGAAGGGAGTGTTCAGCAGAAAAATGGCATGATCTGATATAGATTTTGCTATGTATTGAGTGTTTGTGTTTCCCTAAAATTCACATATTGACACTCTAGTCCCCAATGTGATGGTATTTGGAGATGTGGCCTTCGGGAGGTAATTAGTTCATGAAGGTGGAACTCTCATGATGGGATTAGTGCTCTTATAAGAAAACAGATACAGGGTGCTCGCTTCCTCTCTTTTTGTTCTTAGCCATATGAACACAACTAGAAGGTAGCTATATATAAACCAAGAGTGGGGTCTCACCAGGCCCTAGATTTTGGACTTCTCAGTCTCCAGAACTGTGAGAAATAAATGTTTGTTGTTTAAGCCACCCAGTGTGTGGTATTTTTGCAATAGTAGCCTGAACTGACTTAAGATAGGTTTGAACAGAATCATTGCATGATATATTGAGAATAAACTATAAGTAATTAAGGATAGAATTAAGGAGACAAGTTAGGGTACTATTGAAATATTTAGTGAGAGTTTATGATGGTCTGGGCTAAAATGTTAGTGGTGGTAATGGTGAGGAATTAGTAGGATTCTGGATATGCTGATGCATTTGATATAGGCATGAGAGAAGGAGGACTCAAGGGTAACTGAATCCTGAGTGATGGGAAAATGAATTTGTCATTTCTGTCTTTCATAAGACAGAAACACAAATTGATAAATTAATTTTGATCATTAGGTTTGAGACATCTAATGGTTTATGCTGAATGGATAGATGAGTACATGAGTCTGGAGTTGAGAGGAGTAATTCTTACTGGAAATGTAAATTTAAGAATCATTAGCATATATATTATATCTAAAGCCATGATTCTGAATGAGGTCACCAAAGAAATGGTATAAACTGAGAAGACAGGAAGTATATGCACTAAACGCTGGCACATGATGACATTAACAAGTTGGTAAATTAGAAGGAATAATTTAAAAAGTAGAAAGAAAACCAACAGAGGGTTCTGAAAAACCAGTGAAACAAATGTTTTCGGAATAGGAAGCAGGAAATAATCAGCCATGTCAAATGCCACAGCTAGGTAGAGTATAATGTGTAATGAGAATTTACTCTTGATTAGCACTATAGAGGTCTTGCTGACTTTGATAAAAGAAGTTTTAGTGGAGTGTTATCAGAGATAGTAGATTAGAATGGATTTAATATAGATCGAGACTAGGAAAATTGGAAAAACAAGTGTAGAAGTGTTTTCCAAGGATTTTTGCTGCAGAGAGAAAAGAAGAAATGGAGCAGTAGCTGAAAGGGGATGTGAAGTCAAAAAGGAATGTTTTAAAGAGATGTAAGTAATAAGTGTATGTTCATTGTCTAAACATGATCCAATAGGGATGGAAAAAGCTAATAATACATTAAAAAGAATTGCTTTGATATATCCTTGAGTAGAGGAAAGGGGATGTGATCTAGTGTCAAAGTATAGGGTGTGGTGTTTATTAGGGTTACTGATACTATACTCATACAGAGAGAAGGGGAAGCAGATTCCATGGACGCAGATATAGGCAGGGAGAGAAATGTGCTGGTGGGAATGTATAGAAATTTATCCTAATTACTTCTACTGTATTCCCAGTGAAATTGAAAGGAAGGTCATCAGCTGACATGGCAATAGGGAAGAGATGTTGGAATTTGAGAGAAAAGAAGATATGAAATAGTCACCCAAGAGAGTGGGAAAATATGTGAACTAGACAAATAAAGTAGACAGCAGTCAAATAAGTTGTTATTTGAATTCAACTTTTGTTTTGGTTCACAAAAGTGGATGCAAAGACATGAAAAGGGGGGGAAAAGTGGAAGATGTAAACAAGGAGTGATTATACAGACCAACCATGGCATTTTAGCAAGGTATGGAGGGAAAAGAGGGCTTGAGAGTGTGAGAGACAGTGAAAAGTGATAAGATAAGTAGATTTGAGCTTCCTTGTGGTGAAGAATTATTCGAATTTGGAAAACTGGAGAGAGTAAGCTAAGTAAGAAGTAATGATTAAAGAGCATGGTGCTTGAAATTGAGTCTATAGATAGAATTAAATTACTGATAATTTTGTAGTGAAAGGATGTGCCCATGGGAGGGAACACCTCAGGTCGGGTGGAGGACAATGTTATTGGAAAAGAAACGGTCAAGGGACTGAAATTAATGTAGATAATGTCAGGATATATCAGTAGAGATTCTATAAGCTGTCTCTTCCCTAGCCTCCATACTCCTTTCCTCAGCCATAGTTAAAAGGGATACCCAGAACTTAGTGTGTCCTGGCCAGACCCTTATATCCATCTGTCTTGTGACTATCAGGACTTACCATTCCTTTTCTTCCTGTTTACATACGTCACCACAAGAAGCCCAAGACTTCCTAGTCATCCACCAACCTCCAGTCTGTAATTCCCATATGGCTCTGAACATTTCTTTTTCTGACACCATCTTCCACATTTTCTGAACTCCTTTGCCTGTATTCCCTGGATCTCAGGATCAGTCATCAGCAAAATTCCTATGGGCTCAATATCTTTTTCATTTTCTTTCTGTAACTTAAACCTGTCTTTCCTCCAAGGATTGCTTCTCCATTGGTCCTCTTTTAGTGGTAGTTGTTTTCTCTCCCATACCCCTCATACCTCTGGACCTGTAGGTGGTGGCTCCTCACTGCCTCATCCATATCACTCTTCTGCCTTTCTTCTTACAAAGTACCAGCTTTAAATCTCATGTCATTAAACAATGCCACCATAAACTTCCTGTTTTAGTGATCTGCTGGGCCCGTGTAACTCCCTCTAACTCTGAAGGTTTTAGCTAAATGCCTTCTTCTCTATCATATTCACAAACACTTCTATCAAAATCCTTAATGACAAATATTTTGCAGTATCACGGCCTATATTATATTCGGTTACCATGGTTCTGAGTTGGTGGAGCTACATCTCTCTTGAAACTCAGAATGAGGGACTAGATGCCATCTCAAGACTTTTTTGGCACAGCAAATATAACTTGGCAGACTGAGAAAAAAGGAAGATCAAGTATCCTAAATAATTGTCTGTAAATATTTATTATAGTGAATGATTTTCAACCGAAGGTTATTTTGCCTCCCAGGAGACATTTGGCAATGTCTGGAGACATTTTTGGTTGTTACAACTTGGGGCGGGGGTGCTTCTAGTGAGCAGAGGTAGCAAGTGAGTAGAAGGCGTGGGTGGCTACTAAACATCATGCAAAGCATAGGACAACCCCTCAAATAGGAGAGCCCCACCCCCCCCCCCCCCAAAAAAAAAATTATCAAGCCCAGAATATCTGTAGTGCTGGTTGAGAAACCCTGGTTTAGGGTGATGAGTGTTCTACATTTTAAGATTTTCAGTTATGAAAATGCAGTGATTTTTATCTCTTTCGTCTAAAGTAGGACACAGATTTAGATAGAATAGAAATGTAGCAAATACTTTAAAAAACCCACTATAACCTCTGGAGAATTAAAAGATTTTTAAAATATAAAAAGATGATGTTCACACTTTCAGAGCCTCCAGGTTTTTAAAATTTCCTTCCTTATGAGTATAGAAAGTGTAACTAGGTGTTTTATCCAAAGTCGAAATGGGGCTTAGTTCATGACTCCAAGTTTCCATTGTTTCTTCATAGCCTAAGGGGCTTTTAACTTAGGCTTTGTTCCTGGGCTTCCATTTAGAAGAAAAATATTTTCAAACAGTGTGATGCTTTTGGCACACAGAATCTGTCCTATTCGTCAACCAGGCTGACTCTGGCCTGGTCCTTTGAACTGCTTTAATTAAGAGTGGGTGGGATAAGGTTGTTAACTTCATTTCTAGTATTACTTTATTGAATGACTGGCTCAATCCCACTGTCACTCATTCATTCGTTTTCATCCATGCAGCATTCATTCATCCATTTATTTCAAAAACATTGAATTTCTATTATATGCTAAACAATGTGTTAGCAGTGGGGATACAAGAATAAGTAAGAAAAAGTAGTGACTTCAAGTTGATTTCACTATAGTGGAGGAAAAAAAACCCAGAAATTGCAACAGTTTAATACAGTAAGATAAATAATAAAATGTATTATGATAACACAGAGAGAAGGAGAGGCTTACAGTTCTGCTTGTTGTTGGAAAGGAGTCCCAGCAGATTCGCAAGATGAAATGATACCATAGCTGAAATTCGTAGACACAAAGAAAGAGGAATGTAATATTTTAGGGGTATTTATCATGAACCAATCCCTATGTAAGGCACTTACTGATCTTTTTCTTATGTAATCCTCACAGTAACCCTGCATGGTACATTATCCACATTTTGTGTATGAGGCTGCAGAAGCTGTGATATACTGATCAAGAGTCCCATAGAAATAAGTAGTAGAACTGAGATCTGACTTGACATAAATTCCTTTCATATTTCTTCCAATAAGCCAGAAAGAGAGGATATGTTTGAACACTGAGGGTGCAGTGTACTCACATTTTGCCAGGTATGCCAGACTTTTCTTTCTCATTTAACCTGCCTCACATATAGCTTCTGAAACATCTGAGCCCCCACTCCTGAGATAGCTGACTTGACCCACAGAGAACTGATCAGCAGGCAGAGCTGAGTCAATGAGGTTATCTTTCAAGAATGTGAAAAAAAAAAAAGAATATACTCACGATGGTGTACATGTGTGATGGTGTGCTGCTCTGGTAGGTCACTTTATGCTAAGGCAAAGTAGACTAGAGACAAAGGAGTGAGTCAATGTCATGTGTGAGCCAATATGCTGTAGGATCAGAAACCATGAGTAAGCAGAGAAAACTGCCAGAGGAAGAAGAAAGGGAAACAGAGCAAAGCCTCTGGAGAACAAAAGACAGACAGTAGCAGCTATAATTCTTGAAAGCCTTTTGTTTCCCACCAAGTCTGGCTGTACTCCTTTTCAACATCTTACACTATTACCCTTCTCCCCACCACCACCACACATACAAACCTTTCACTGGAGCTAAAATTTTATTAGATTTCTCTTAATAAGAATAAATTTGAACTAGACCAACACTAGTAGAAATACAGAGCTATGATATAATAAGATACAAGTGGTTTAGAATCACTGGAGCCGAGTGGGCACCTGGTCTACACTAGTGAATCTAAAGAGAGAGGAGGCCAGGGAAGGACTGTGAAGTGCTTTCGATATTGGGTCAAGGATTTGGACCTTATTCTAAAAACTTTTGGGAGCCTTTGAATGCTTTAAAGCAGCTCCTTGAACTACAGTAGTTGGTTTATTTATCCCTTGTATCAGCAACACCTGGCTGAGACTCGTGCAGTTTATATTGGACAATTATTTGTTGTTATCAATGAAAAAATTAAATGAGAGAAATAAAAATAACCAGAGTTTAGTGCTACATCACAATTTTACTGAATAAAATCATGAATGCAATCTAATTCTGAAGAACTCTGGGGATGAGTTGAGTATTAAAGGAAAACTGGGAATAAGCCGACAGTGAAACATGGAAGTTACCTTACCAACTATGATATGGGAGCATGAGACAGCATTGTATGTGCACTAAGTGATGAGTAGCATGATAGAATTTTAAAGAGCAAAGAAAGAGTTGCAGAGGGTGAATTGTGACCGATCAGTAGGCATTTATTCCAAGCAGATTTTGTATGACCTGCTAACAATCTTGAACATTAATGTTCTACTTTTCACAAAGAATCACTGAAGGATTTTTCCATAGAGGAATTAATTCATTCACTCCCACAAATATTTATTGAGAACACAAAATAAATACTACATTCCAGGTATTATTTTTGGTGTGTGAATGTATTAGTGAACAAAATAGTAAAACAAAAACAAACACCTAGTGGAATCTACATTTTATTGGAAACACTAAAAATAAACAATGATAAGCAAATGTATAAAGTATTAGAAGTGAAAGTGTTGTTAAAAATGAATTAAGTTGGGTAAGAGGAATTAGGAGTGCTGGTGGGGAGTGTGCTACAGTTTTAACAGGGTGGTTGGTCCAAGCCTCACTGAAAAGACGATGTTTGAGCAAAGATGTGAGGGGGATGAGGGAGTAAACCTGGCTAATACCTGGTGGAAAGACACTCTAGGAAGGAGTTTTCTCCAGCCACTACAAATAGTCTGAAGCAAGAACATGTCTAGACAGTCAGGAACAGTCAGGAGAACTGTAAGAATAGAGCAGAATAAGTGGGATGGAGAGGAGAAGGAGATAAGGTCAGAGAAGGAATGTAAGGCCAGATTACATAGGGCCTTATAGTCAGACATGCATTTTAAGGTGGTTATTCTGGTAGCTATACAGAAGATATATTTTAGAATAGTAAACTCCTTAGGATAATTTTGGTTCTAAGTAATAGAAATTACTATAAAGAAATTTATTAGGTTATATTGTGATATCTGAAGGTAAAAAATTTACAACAGATTAGATGTTGCAGAAGGAAAGATCTGTAAACTTAAAGATGTACCAATATACTATCCAAAATAAAGCATAGAAAGAAGAGGAAACTAGAGGGCGTGGAGAATTAACAGAAGAGCATTGACTTGTGGTGTCTAATATATGAGTAATTTGAGTCAAATAGGTGGAAGAACAGAAAATATTTTTTGAGAAATAATGAACAAATTTTTTTATAAATTCAATGAAAACTATAAATCCAAGACTCAAGAATTTCAGCAAGCCTCTAGCAACATGATGAAAACCACACCAAGGAGCATCATAATCAAATTGTTGAAAATTGATGATAAAGAGAAAATTATAAAGGAATTAGAAAAAAGGCAGAATGCAAATAAAAATACAAAGTTAAGGTAAACTGTAGACTTGATATGAGAACCCATGCAATCAAGAAGACAACTGAGAGAGATCTTTAAATATCAAAGGAGAAAAATAAAGTCAACCTAGATTTGCAAAAATACCTTTTACAAATGAATGTGAAATAAAAACTTTTTAAAACAAACAGGAGCTGAGAGAATTCATCTCTACTAGACTAGCACTACAAGAAAGGTTAAAGGAAATTATTCAGACAGAAGGAAAGTTCTCCCATATAGAAATGTGGATCTACACAAAAGAATGAAGATTACCAGATGTGGTAAATGTTGATGAAAAAACCATATTTTTTCATCAAAATATTAATTAGTTGTCTATCTCACATCACCTCCATTGCTATCAGTCTGTTAGCCTCCTGCACCAGGCCACCATCGTCTATTAATCGCTTATCTAGATTTTTGCATTAGTCTCTTAATTGGTCTCCCTGGTTCTGCCCTTACTCCAACAGAGTTTATTCTCAACACAGCAGTGAGATTTTTAAAATGTCTTGCAGATTGTATTATCTTTCTGATCAGAATCCTCCAATGTTTTCTCAGCTCATTTACATAAAAGCTAATCTTCATAATACTTACAAGGCCCTAATACACTGGCATTATCTCTCTCCTTAGCTCTGAAAACTTATTTTAGAGAACTCTCCCTTTCATTTATTCTATTCAGCAACATTAATCTTGTTGCTAGTCCTGGAAGATACCAGACATAGTCCTGTCTCAGAGTCTTTATTCCTAGTCTCCACTCTACCAGAGCACTTTTCTGCAACATATCTACCAAGCTTAGTCCTTCATCTCTTTTGCTTTTTACACAATGATACCTCAGGAAAGCCTTCTTTGTTCATATTTTAAATCACACATCCCAGCCTTAATATTTCGTCCCTTCCATGTTATTTCTTAAGTTTTACTTTTTAGAGCAGTTTTAGATTCGTTGCAAAATTGAGAAGGTACAGAGATTTCCTATAGACTCCCTACCCTCACACATGCACAGCCTCCCCCATCATCAACATCCCCCACAAGAGTGATACATTTGTTACAATTCTTCTATGTATTTTTAATACAGCATTTATTACTTTATTTTGTTTATTATCTATCTCTTCTACTAAAATATAAGCTTCAAGATAAATCGAATGTATTCTCTGAAAATTTCCTGACTCCTTCAAGAACAGTTACACTCTCAGCTTCTCATTCAGGCCACACTGTATGAGAATTCCCATTGACTGCATCCTCACTAACACTTGGGATTATCAGTCTTTTTTCTCTTTGGCCATTCCAGTAGAAGGGGAGGATTAGCCCTGACAGATAGGAGATGTTGTTTCAAGACACCACCGGGTCCTGAAATCTATGCTATGGGACAAAAGCACCGAATACACACACAAACAGGGAAAATGCCACTATATACTATACACTGAACTTGTAAAAAAAAATTTTAAATATGAAATTCACTTAATCATATCTAGACTTCTCTAGGTTAAGCATTCAACTGAGTGACAAAGGGATAAAAAAGTGGAAAATTATGATGAATTGATGACACGAGACAAATTATGTCTCTTGTTCTTCAGTAGGCACTGACAGAAAGTCCTTGTCAGTCTTTGGAATGTGAGGCAGATAGTTATTAATTTCATACTTTAGAAAAATTTGAGTTTTTAGAGTTCAATTATTTAAATTGTCATAAATTCACTACAGCAACTTTTAACCAGAAAATTGTGTAAAGAATTCCTAATGTATTTTTAAAAATATTATTTAAGTAAAATTTAAATATAGGAAATAGCATACATTATAAAAGTACAGCTCAATCAATTTTCATAAATTAATTACACAACAGTAAACATTGTGCATATCCAGAAGCAAAATATTTCAAGCATTAAGGAGTCTCTTTAGTGTTCTACTCCGTTGTCAAGAATAATCACTATTCAGACTTCCTCCTGATTATTTTTGCCTATTTTTTTACTTCATATAAGAGAAATCAAATAATATTTACTATTTTGGTGTCAGATCTCCTTTGTTCAACCTTACATTTATGAGATGCACTCACGTTGTTGATTGTAGTTGTAGACCGTATATTCTCATTGCTGTATAGTATTTAACAATTCATTTACCCATCCTATCAGTGGGCAATTGTGTATTTCAGTTTGGAGTTATTGTACTGCTATTAACATTCTAATGCATCTCTTTTGGTGAATATGCACACACACAATTCTGTTCGATATATATCAAAGAGTGGAACTGCTATCTTATGAGTTAACACAACACATGTCTTTAGCTTTTAAAGGTACTATCAGTGTTTCCATTTTACTTCTTACAATGAATAGTGTTTTTGATTACAGAAAACAAAGTATTTTACTACCTGGCTATTGCAAGGATGTAGGTAAGCTGCTGATATGTGTATAATTTATTTTGGAACTATACACCAGAACAAACTCTCTTATTAGTTTTATTGCTCTCAAGGATCATAATTCCATACTTCCTGTTGCTCAATATTTGTTTTATATATTGTTGCCAATATCCCTTTTTTCCAACTTTATTGAGAAATAATTGACAAATTATAACTATTTAATGTATATTAATTTTATATATTAAATTTATATAAATTTAATTTTACATATAACTTATGTAATTATATATTAAAATTTTTCTATATTTACATATATATGAATTATTATCAAAATCAAGATAATGAACAAATTCATTATCTCACATAGTTAACTCTTTGTGTATGGGTGAGAATATTTGTGAACTATTCTCAGAACTTTCAAGTATACAATATCATTTACTATAGTCTCCATGCTGTATATTACATCTTTAGAACTTATTCTTCTTATAACTAAAGTTTGCACCCTTGACTTACATCTCCCCATTTCTCCCTCCCCCAGCCCCTGACAACCATCATTCTATTCTCTGCTTCTATGAAATCAGTTTTTTTTTTAATTCCACATATATCGTTTATACTTTTCTAGTTATTTACAGGAGGAGAGAAAATCAGAATCTAGACAACTGGAAAGATAGTCTTTGTCTTTATTTTCTCTCAACCAGTTTTGAAGTTATCTATGCAGAGGTCTTGCATAAAATTTATTTATTCTTAGATATCTGATGCTTTTTAATGCTATTATAAATCACATCTTTAAAATTTTTTCATTCTATTTATTTTTTGCTAGTATATGCAAATACAATTGACTTTTAAATATTAACCTGGTATTCAGCAACCTTGCTAAAATAAATGATTAACTCTAGTAATATAACTGTAGATTCTCTTTTATTGTCTTAGTATACAATTTGTCATGTTATGGATTGTCCAGAGTCTGACTATAAATCAAAGACAGGATTAGAGAAAGGCTTCACAGTGGTGGTAACACACACACTTAACTTTGAGTGATGAGCAGGAGTGCACCAGTTAGAAATAACATAACTGACATTTTAGGCAGAGGTAACGGTCTGTCCAATGACAGAGAGAATTGACTGGGAATGATGGATCCTGAGACTGTTAAAAGACACGCAGGGAAGGTGGTAAGAGCTGCAAGTAGAGAAATAAATGAGAACCAAATGATAAAAGTCCCTGTATGTCAAATCAAGGACTTTGCATGTTTTCCCACTCAAATTTGAAAGTTGTTAAACTATTTTTCACCAGGAGAGTAAAGTAATGAGTTTGAGATGTAAAAACTCCACTCTTGCATCCAGTGCAGTCATATATGACCACAGACATTATGTTTATACAATTCCAGGATGCCATTTGCCTCTACTGCTATGTAAATGGCACCCTCTGAAGTCGTGTGACAAGGCTTATGGAAGCATAGGAGATAGATTGGAGACGTGTTCCTGGAGACAGGGAAACTACTGTGAAATGTAAACAGATTCAGACTTAAATAAAGAGAGACTTTATTTAAAAGACTATTGTAATGGGAGAACACGCTGACTAAAAGATCTGCAAGTATCTTAAGGCTCAGATAGAAAAGGGTCTTTCTTATGTAATAACAAGGCTAGAAAGAACCCAAATGGAGGCGGGCAGGACAGAGACTTACCTCCCTCATCATTAGATGCTGCATGGGAGGGCTCCTACGGAGGAGCAGTGCTGGATTAGGGTCACAATTCAGAATCCTTGGGAGGGGGACAAACGTTTTAGCTAATCGCCGATGAGGCAAAAATTTGGAGTTATTTGGCAAGTCTGTATCTGACCTTGTCTTAAGGTAAACAAGGGGATTGATTATTCAGGAGTCTTATCTACAAAGTGATGTAGGAATCCTGGCTTTTTGCCTTAAATCATTTCCTGGAACACAAAAGAGGGATCCCTTTAAAGATTGATGTTTTCCAGGATTATGAGGGTCAAGTAAAGTTTAAAATTATCATTACATAGGAGATGCCTATAAATGTCCAGGTAAAAAGTCACTGGAAATTAAAATATTTAAAATTAAAATATTTTAGGTATTCACGCCCCTCTTGGTTTTGAGCCACAATAAGTGTCAACAAAGTAACATCCTTAATCTGAGAGAAGAAAACAGAATTAATGGTTTCCCCTGGAAAAAAATAAATGTCTCTGCCTCCAGCTCTCCCCTCAGTAGATCCCCTTTCTGTGGTTTTACCATGCCCCCGAAGTGCAAGAATAGTGATGCTGGCAATTTAGATATACCAAAGAGAAACTGCGAAGTGCTTCCTTTAAGTGAAAAGGTGAGTACAATAGATATTTTGGTAAAGAGACCATGTTCACACTTTTGTTACAGATTTTGGTATAATTATTCTATTTTATTATTATTTATTGTTGTTAATTGCTTACTGTGCTAATTTATAAATTAAACTTTATCACAGATATGAATGTATAGGAAAAAACATAGTATACAAAGAGTTCAGTACTACCCAAGGTTTCAAGCATCACTGGGGGTCCTGGAACATCCTCCCAGATAAGAGGGGATGACTGTACTTCCAGTAATCACCTCTAATTATGCCTTCAATTGAGACAATTAGCAAATAATTACAAATTCAGTTTTTTGGTGCTATTTAAATTCTGAGATTCTGTGTTAATTTTGGCAGCTTATAATAATTTATTTTCCTCCTCTAAAAAAAAGGTTTAGTGATCTCAAAACCTTGCTTAATAGCCATTGCATATTAATGAATTGCAGACAATTAAGACTAATTTTCAAAAAGAAAAAAATAGAACTACTTTAATGAGACCACTGAGACCACAGGGTTATAACTGAACAAAGGAAGCACCCTGAAACATTTTATAAATATTTGTTTACATTCATAATAATTGAATGCATTATTTTGACACAGTTATAGTTAACTATCCAGCCATACAAAATGTTGGTGTATTTCTTGAAATAAATTTTAAAAAAAATACTTATTTGCTCAAATATCCTGCCTTCAGATATTACTGTATCTTCTTAGAGTCCTAAGTGCTCTTATATGTAAATTTTAAATGGAAGTTCGCTCTGTGGGCACAACATGTACAGTCACATCCCACTAATCAAACCAATAAGATAACATATATTTAATTTAGACCCTTACTCTCGAAGTGTGAAAACAGTAGCTTTATCACCCAGGAACTTGTTAGAAATTTAGAATTCGGGGTCCACCATAGACCTCCTAAATCAGAATTTGCATTTTTAACAAGATCCCCAGGTAAGGCAAATACTCCTAAAATTTGAGAAGCTCTGTTTAAGCCCAAGGACATACATCTCAATCACTTTAAAAAATGCAACTGCCAAGCTCCCAGGCCAGGTTTACTGAAAGCAATTCCCTAACAGTGAGATTTAAGAACTGCTAAACATTTTAACAGGTGATTTTTATAAAATGCCAAGACTAGGAATTACTGATCGAAGAGAGTCTTCAGTGACACAGTGATTTACCTCTGACCTTAATTTGCTAAACCATATAAGCAGAAAGAAAAAAATTAAGCTATTAGATTTAATGGGCTCCCACACACAAAGGTCCAAATATAGACAGTATCTCAGTGGGATCAAGGTTGTCTAAAATCAATATTTGTATAAACAGTTGCACATTAATAATTTTTTTGACAGGAAAAAATAAATGAAAGAATTCTTACTTGCTGAGTATTGAGCAGCCAATGTGCTCAAATTTTAATAGACATCTATAGAAGCTGGGTTAGAGTTGGCTAAGAAAAAGTACAAGAAAGTGACACAAACTTGTAAGAATGTAGTATGATTATGAACACCCGAAGTCTATTCTTCATTTATTCTTTAGTTCTTCTCATATATCTATTCTGACAAATATTTTGTTTTATTGAATGTACTAAATGTGGACTTCTGCGCCAGGCACTGAAATAAGCTGACATGGAAAAATGTGAACGCAACATACACACACATTTTCACAGCTACATTCAGATCAGTGAGATCTGTACAGAGGATAGAGCCATTGCTTTGATAGAGCTATAATTTTAACAAATGACAGAGTAAGTAGAGTGACTCAACCCTTATTTTACTTCTCTCTTCTCTGCCATTAAGAACAATATACTAACAGGAAAGGGTAGATCAAACATTGCATAAAAGGAGTTAAAACCCAAAAAGGAAATAGTTATTAAGAGAACACATAGTTATTATAAATTGTCATGCTGGCAAAATTACCTGCTAATGCATGGTAAAAACTTAGAGGTATGTTCCCAGAAATACTGCAAGCATAGTGAACGTTACCACCGCAAGTGATACTTGCCTTGGAATTGTGACTCCCAGTACTTGCCTTTTCTACTGCACCATGCTACCACTACATCCCTTCAATATTCTTTAGAGGAATTTCCTCTACAAACCTTTTTGTTACAAACGGCACAAAATGGCATTTAATCTGGTTGAAAATGCTATTAATTCAAAATTAAGGGATAATTAATACAAAATTTGCGAGGTTTTAAATCTGTTATTAATTATGGGTTACATTCAGTGGTACACTGGAGCTAGTTCCTACAAGCTCAGGAGAGCTGATTGCATGTTTCTCTTCCCAGACCTAAGTTCAGCAACATCCCATTGGATAGCTTGAAATTGGCCATGGTGGGAGTGTTTACACTTAGGGAGATCAGTACAAGTTAGGGTCTTTTTTAAAGAGCTGTTTTCTGGTGAGTAATTGGTTAAGACCAATAAAAACCGCACTGCAGAAACAAAAATTCAAGCAAACCTAAAAATTGTTTTATTTTCATGAGGTTTTTTTGTTTTGTTTTGTTTTTAAATACCAGCTCTTTCTTTTCCAGCTTCTATCGTTCTAATAGAGACCTTTATAGTTTTCCTGGATGAGATATTGCAATTACCTCCTTAATTCTTGTAACTCCATAGATTAACTAATTTTTATAACTCCATGGATTAATATGAAATAAAATGTTTCTGAATATTGTATAAATAGATTCATTCACTGTATATTCTTTAATGTCTGGCATCTTTTGTTCAACATTATGCTATTGCAAACTATCCATATTGTTGCATTAAAGTAGTGTTTATTCATTTTCATTGACCCTATATTATACTACAATTTTTTTCCATCTTCTGTTCTTAGACATTTGAATTTATCTTGTTTGAGGCTATTACACTGCACATTTATTATTTGCATTTCCATTACTATCCATTTTTAGATCTTATTGTGATTCAGTTCAAAATATTTTCTAATCTTTCTTGTAATTTTTTTATTGAACCTTGAATTGTTTATAGTACATTTCTTAATTTCTAAATGTAAAGGAAATTTTTAGTTATCTTTTTAAGTTCTAACATCACTCCTTTCCACTACAATCAGAAAACATAGCTGGTATGATTTGAACCCTCCTAAATCTGTTGAGACTTGCTTTTTGATGTTTCATATTGTCGATCCAGTAAATGTCCCATGTGCACTTAAAAAGAATGAGTGTTCTGGAGCTTTATATACAGTGTTGTAATAGCCAATTAGGTTAACTTTGTAAATATTGTGCTCAAGCATTCAATAGTCTTGGTGACATTTTTTGTTTGTTTTTTTCGTTTATTAGTTACTGAGAGAAATTTACTTAAGTTTTCCATTATGAACACAGAGTTGTATATTTCTCCTTGTTTCACTTAATTTTTTCCTTCTATTTCTCTCCTCTCCCCTCCTTTCCCTTTCCTTCCCTCTCCCTGTCCCTCTTTCTCTCTTTCTTTCCCTCTCCTCCCACTCCACCCCATCATCATACTAAATTCTAGATAATCTTCTCTTTCACCCACCCCAGACCTCATCCCCAACATAGACTACTCCCTGCTTCTTGTCTTTGATCTTTCTTTTATTAAAACTAATTTGAACGAAGATGTTTAAAATTTCCTATTGTATCTTTTCTGGTTTTGTTTGTCTTTTGTTTGTTTTGTTTTTTACCCTTTTCAGGTAACATTTTAACAATGGTTTTCATTTGGTAAATTCAGAATGGAAAATACCTTTAATCTAGTAAGATGAGATAACAAAATAACCGTAGATGATGCTAGTGATAAGCTTGAGATTTTATATGCTGGAGAGAGAGAAGAGAAATATATTTATCAAATTGCTATACATTAAGCAAATGGGTAGAGAGAATAAAATAACCCAAGTTGCTTTGTTCATATTATCTCAATCATCTAAGTGATGGAGACCTCAACGGCATAGTTCTCTCAGAGATGCATGAAATCCCAGAAAGTCAGCTTTCACTCAGACAATACCTTAGGACCACCTGGCGGTCTGAAAGAACAATCACTGTCTAGACCCAATATTTAGTGCAGATTGCAATTTTCATACATACATTTCTCATTCATTTGATTCAACCAGAGTATTTTCCTTCAATCTTTGGATCCATAGGGTGATTAAGTCTTAGCTTTCTCTTTTATAAAATGTGAACAGTTATTTTACAGGGTCACTGTGAAGTTTAAATAGAAAAACAGATGTAATGTATCTAATAGAACCCAGTGTACAGCAAATATTCTGTTAATGAACTATTATGTTTAGCCTCTAATTCTTGAGCCTGAAAGTAATCTCTCCCACCTCTGACCCACCACAATATTTGTATGACTTCCTCTATGCCTAATCTTCTTTCTTGAATACTATCAAAATAATTTCAAAAAGAAGCAGACTACTTGGGTAGTGAGGCCCTAGAAGTGAAGGAGAGTAAATATTCTCAAATCTCTTCTGATTTCTTTGGAACTTTTGGTGAGACAAGTAAAAAAAAAAAAAAAAAAAGCATTTACAATTTTGACAGCATAGGCCAAGTGAATTGAAAGTGAATTTCAATTAGCTATTAAATACCTGAGGTCTTCATGACACAATATAGTATCCCCAATGCACACAAGGAAATTTTTTTGTAGCCCTGTCAGAGCCCAACATACTGACATCTGTAAATTTGGTAATGATCTCTCAGCAGAAAAGATGGCCTGGAGATAATAGCCTTGGCAGGTAAGTAAGTCAACCATGCTGCCAAAATACTTTCATAGATTGCATTCATCCTGCCATTCCAAGTGGCTTCCTATAATTGTTTACATCTATTTTTAAGTCACTAGAGGAAACAATTCTAGGAGTAGGAATTGTCATGAGCTTTCCTCCCAAATCACCTCTTTCAGGGAAACACCAGCTACTTCCTTTGGTTTATAACTGTCTCATCTTTGTTTGACAGTTGGCCACTGCTACCTCTAGAAGATCTGCTTCTGAGTGAGCTGTATCCCACCCAACATATGGTCTTGAATCTGGGCCTGTATGTTCACAGCTTTGGACAAACGTCTAATCAAAGACTACAGAGGTGTGAGATCTGGCTTTTATTAAAGGAATTACTTACACTGAAAAACTTGCTGGATTGAAGCTGACTGGTTACTCTGTCTCTCTCACTGTCCTAGTCTCTATTGTCTGCCCTTCTAAGTCCCTCTCAGTGCCTTTATTCTGTCTTTCACTGTCCCTCGCACTCTCTGCCTCTGAGAGGAGACCAACTCTGTCTATGGAATGTTACCCCTTTTCTAATAAACTTTCCTTTGACTCTAAAAAATAAATAAATTAAATAAATAATAATGATATTATTATTATTATTGTTATTATTATTATTTTCCAGGTTCCACTTGCCTCATTGAATTGTAGAACCAATACAAAGCCAGTAGAGTCCTAGGAGTTCACTGATTCCCAAGGTTTTACAGGGTGAATCATCATTCTTACCTTCTGTCACCCAAATCCATTGCAATAACAAGTTTTGTCAAATTTACCTTCCAAATACATATTGAATATACATACTCATTTCTCTCCATCTTCACTCTCTCTATCTTTTCTTTTTTGGTCTACTTTAATGTCACCTACTATTCACTCCTCCCCTGCTCAAGTCATCTCCCACACAAAAGTAGCAAGATACTGAACCTAACATCCTTTACTGACTTCTTTTATTTAACTCCAAACTTATCATGTCCCACATCTTCTCCTTTATTGGAATGTAAGCTCTATGAGGACGGAGACTATATCTGTCTTGTTCACCACTGAATTATAAAACCTAGAATTAATTAATGGAGTCAACCCAACTGGAATCCAGCCTTCTGCATAGCAGACTTACCATAGCATCAGTGGAGTAGACTCCTAGCCCATTCAGGAAACCCTTATTCACATAACACCCTGATGGCCAGAGCCTCAAAGCCTGGGTACAGAACATTGGTGGTATTGTCCCCGACCCATTTTTGCAGCATAGAAAGCAATAGGAGATTTATTAAAAGCAGTGTCCAGAGGGAGTTCCAGGCTGGACACAAACTGAAAATGAGTCAGCAAACCAAGCAAAGAATAAAAAGGTACAGAGACAGCTAAAATGAAGAACAAAGAAGAGCTTGAAAAAAGAAACAAATCTTTTGAATAAGATGCTGGAAAATGAGGACATGAGAAATTCCTGATCTTAAAGGTAGAAAAAAGTCATCGACTTTTTTTAAAAAGTCGATACTCATAGTACGAGTCTGCTGGGAGTGTTAGGAGCAGAGGGTGCATGTTTCCAACCCTCACCATCATCTTAAAAGCCACACAATTCACTTCAAAATGAACTTCCTGTTTACTCACTCACCACCTATTCATTCATTCATTTATAATATATTATTTATTGAAAATTTATGAATATCTTCAGAAACATTGAAATACACAAATAAATCTTATTTCAAATCTCCCTGCTGTCCATCTAAAACAAGCAGACTGATGTTCCCATTTCTAATATTCTTCCTTCTTCTTGCACTCATCACTCAAGATTTATGTCTTTCTGTCTTCTAGGATTTTCTAAATTTTCTTCTGATTTTTCCTTATCCAAGCTCCTTTTGTATGTATGGTGGGCTCACATCTTTTAAGCCTTGAAGAGTGGCTATCTGTGTTATTTTCATACTTAATATACCTTAGGAACTGGTATGTTTTATTTTATCTGTTGTGTTTTTCCTGTGGAACTTAGCTCAGATATGGACAATTAGTGTGTGATAAGTGTTCAGGAAATATTTCAAATCTATTGGCTTGTGGGGAGGGTCATTATCTCAGATCAGAACTCTAGTAGAGTTAGTTCTCTTATTTTCTAGTTAATTTGGATGTATGAGAAGACCTTTCTCAGCAGTTTTAGACTTTTATTGCATCTGTCTGCCAGCCAGAACCCATTTCCCTGTTCTCCCAACTGAATCCTAGAGTAACCCATGGGCTCACTGAGCCACAGTGGATTCCTATTTATAACATTTGGTTCCTGGCTGCTTTGAATCTTTTCCTGTAACCAATCTAGGAATTCACAAACTTCAAAAGTAAATACATTTTAAACACACACACATATTTATTTAGAGACATTAATAAAATAGCATTTTTTCAAGTTTATTATACTTTTCTTTTTTATTTTAAAAGTAACACATGGACATTAGAAGTTTTTGACACAGAAAAGAAAATCTTTATAATCCTAGCTTCTCAATAAACTTCACACTTTGTGAATATGTTTGCATTTTGGTACATTTCTCTTCATCCCTTTTTATCTCTTCATTTTGAAGCCTGCCTTTTGTTTTTCCACTTCATATTGAAATCTATCATGACATACTTAGTTGCCTCATATTCTTTGTTATCCTCTTTGTTTCAAATCCATCAACTTCCTTTGAGAGGATTAAATGAAATAAAAAGGAGGTACAATATACTGAGTATTATATCTAAAACACTTTCTGTATTGTTGTATATCTTTCTAACAATTATTTTTAATATTTCTTTGGTATTCTATGAACTATATGTATACTTTAACTATTATTAGTATTGTAGCCAGTAATTCATGTGCAGAGGCAGTGATGCAAATAAGGCTTCCTTTTATTTTGGCTTATGTAACTGGCCTCCTGCCCCCAGACTTCTGTTGTCAGGTCACTCCCACAACAAACACCTGCAGGATGTGGCTCTGTCGGGGATAGTCAGAAGAAGCATATCAATCTCAGGGAAAGGAAAGGGAGTGAGGAAAGACAACGCAGAATGAAAGGAACTCTCAAGTGGAGTCCTCTTCGGGTTCAATTGCTTTTGCAGCTTTACTCTCGCTCTTAGTACAAAGTTGGAAGTGTGACATTTTAAAGTTAGTTTTTATAGAAACAAATGTCAGGAGAGGTGAGTCATCCTAATATCTCTAAAAATAAACCCAGGTTGTCAAAGAAATCAAAACTTTGCCCTCGAGCTTAGCCAGCGAGAGAGCAAGAGACGTCCTGCCGTGGGCTGTGCAGCTGCTTGAGGTAATCCCCAAATCTAAGGGCACTACAGGGCTGGACAGGCTGAAAATAAGCAAAAAGAACTTGGGATTTGGGATTTAAGTGAAAGTGGCCTTCAGAAAATGAAGGAGAATTGAGAAGAAGAGAAGCGATTTGACCGTTTCAAACGAGGGCCAAGTTTGGCCTCCTAAGATTCCCTCCATTGTTCAGGTTTGAAACGTAGTTTTATCAGCAGCCCAGAGACTTAGCATGTGATAATGAGCATCCATAGTGGTCTGAGTTCAGAGAGAGAAAAAAAATCTTTTGAGTCCTCAGTAGATACATCGAGGCCAAAAGGAAACAAAAACTGAGTTCCAACTGTAGAGACTGTAAAGCTGCCTATTTTCTTTTTCCTCTCATATTCCTTCTCTGCAGCTCTCTCTACCATTTCAACAGTCACCCAGATGGTCAGTATCCTTTAGCGTCCCTCCCCAGGCCTGGCCATTGAGTAACTGAACACTTCCTCCTGCCTGCTCTCTTGAGAATATCAAGTGGTCAAGTTGGGGGGTTTTGTTTGTTGGTTGGTTTTTAAAACCTCCCTGACCTGTGCTAGGGGCTTATGATACAATGGTGAGCAAGTCCCTGAGCCACGGAGCTTGCATTTTTATTATGAAAGGCAGACAGTAAACATATTTACAAATAAATATGAGGTATAAGTTCATTATCATAAAGATAAAATAGGATAAAACAATAGTGATTTATTGAGTATGGGTTGGGGCAGGGAGGTCTTAATTAGAGATGTCCTTTCTTTCATTTTATATATATCACACATGCATGGATGTGGTATAAATTCAGAAATTCAAGAAAGTATACAATAAAAGGGAGCCTCTCTGCCATGCAGTACACCTCTAGGAGGCAACAACAGATACTGGCTTCTCAGATATCCTTTAAAAGGTATTCTATGCATATGCAAGCATAAATTAATTTTTATACCTATGTGATTATATTTTATTATGAAAACTTCTAAATATATAGCAATATAGTATGAATTCTATAGTAAACACCCAAATACTAACCACTTAGATTCTACCATTGCCAATTAGCAGTATTTTATCATTTATCTATCAATATATCTATCCTTTTATCTATCTATCTATCTATCTATCTATCTATCTATCTATCTATCTATCTATCTATCTATCTTATTTTTCATGCACTTCGAAGTAAATTGCAGACATTACTAAATAACTCCAAAACACTTTGGCATGTATATTGTTAACTAGAGCTCAATTTTCAATTTTTTTAACTGTAAACTTGATATGCAGAAGTTTTAAATCTCTTCTAATCCATGACCTTATTATAACTCCATGTTTATTTGGGTCTTCTTTAATTTCTCTCATCATTGTTTTGTATGTTTTCATATTGAGATCTGACACATATTTTCTTAAATTTATTTATGTGTTTTATATTTCTTGATGCTATTTATTCAATGTCTTACTCAATGCTAAAAGACTGAAAGCTTTTCCTCTAAGGTCAGGAATAAGACAAAGATGCTTGCTTTTGCCGCTTGATTCAACATAGTATTGCAAGTTCTATCCAGAGTAATTAGGCAAGAAAAAGAATAAAGGGCATTCAGATTGGAAAGAAAGAAGTAATATTTTTGTTTGCAGATGACATGATCTTATATGCAAAGTTTCAGGATGCAGAATCAACATGCAAAAATTAGCTGTGTTTCTATACACTAATAATGGACAATCAAAAAGGAAATTAAGAAAACAATTCACTTACCATAGCATTAAAAAAGTGCTTAATAATAAACTTAACCAAGAAGGCAAAGACTTGTACACTTAAAACTACAAAGATTGCTGTAAGAAATTAAAGAGGACACAAATACACAAAAAGACATCTCATGTTTGTGGATTAAAAGACTTACTTATTTAAATATCAATACTATTCAAAATGGTCTAAAGATTCAAAGCAATCCTATCAAAATCCCAATGACATTTTTTTACAGAAATAGAAAGATTTATCCTAAAATTTGTATGGAGTTGCAAGGACCCTGAATAGCCAAAATAATTTTTTTTAAAAAGTTGGAGATCTTTCACTTTCTGGCTCCAAAACTTCCTATAAAACTACAGTTATCAAAGCACTGTAGCATAAATACAAATATAGAGACCAATGGAAGAGAACTGAGTGCTCTTAAATAAACTCTCACATATATGGCAAATGATTTTCGGCAAGGGTACCAAGACTGTTCAGTAAGAAAGAATAGTCCTTTCAAAAAATGGTTATGGGAAAACTGAGTATTGAAAACTATGCAAAAGAATACTGTTAGATCCTTAACTTACACAATATACAAAAATTAAAATAGATCCAAGACTTAAATGTAAAAGCTAAGACTGTAAGACTCTTAGAATTAAAAATAAAGCTTCATGCATGACATTGAACTTGGCAACAATTTCTTGAATATGACACCAAAAGCACAGGCAACAATGACAAAAAAATAGATCAATAACACTACATCAAAATTTAAAATTCCTATACTTTAAAGAACACAATCAACACAGTGAAAATGCATCCTACAGAAAGGGAGAAAATATTTACAAATCACGTATCTGAGAAGGGATTAATGTCTAAAATATATTTTTAAAAATCCTAAAATTCGACAACATAAACACACCTGATTTTTAAAATGGGTAAAGAGTTTGAATAGACAATTATGCTACCTGTTATTAAATAACCAAAAATTAAATAATTAAAAAAAATGAGTGTTTCTATAGTTGTGGAGAAATTGGTACTCTTGTATGCTAGTGGTCAGAATGTAAAATGGGGCAGCTACTATGGAAAAGTATGGCAATTCCTCAATAAAATTAAAAATAAAATTATCGTATGATCCAGCAATTCCTCTTCTAGGTATATACCCAAAAGAATTTAAAGCAAGGACTCAAATAAATATTTGTACATCCATGTTTTTATCAGCATTATTCACAATAGCCAAATGTGGAAGCGACCCAAGTGTCCATTTATTGATAAATGGTATATGCATACCATGGAATATTATTCAGCCTTAAAAAGGAATGGAATTCTGATACATATTACAACATGTATGAACTTTGAACGCATTACGCTAATTGAAATAAGCCAGACACCAAAGGATAATTATTGTATCATTGCACTTATATAGGGTATATAGAATAGTCAATCCATAGAGACAGAAAGTAGAATAATGGTTACTAGGGACTGCTGGGTGAAAAATGAAAGTTACTCTATAATGGGTACAGAGTTTCAGTTTTGGATGATGAAAAAGTTCTGGAAGTGTGTAGTGTTGATAGTTGTACAATAATGTATATGTACTTAATGCCACTTATGTTATATATTTTATTACAATAAAAAATAATGTCACAGTGTAGGGTTAGGATAGCATAGGGGAAATCTCTATATCTTCATCCTAATTTTGCTGTTAACCTGAAACAGCTCTCAAGAGAGTAGGCGGGAGGAGGGAGGAGGGAGATAGATGGGGTAAAAGGGGTCAAATATGTGGTGACAGAAAGAAATCTAACTATGGGAGGGGAACGCACAATGCAATATATATATATCTCTAGATATATATATATCTTACTTTTAAATTGTACACCTGAAACTTACTGTATTTTGTTAACCAATGTCACCAAAAAAATAAATAAATAATTAAAAATAAATCAAAAAAAAGAAAAGAAAAATGTCATGCTAGCTGGGTTTTTTCTGATTGTTCCTTTGTAAAGTACAGGGTTTGAGATGACTATTACAAGATTTTGGTTATCTGGTTGTTCTACTGTTATCTTCTAGGAGTTTTATAGTTTTGCATTTTATATTTAGGTCTGTGATTCATTTTGAGTTATTTTTTGTGAAGCATGAAAGGTTTGTGTCTAGATTAATTTTTTTGTTTGTAGATCCAGCTGTTTCAGCACCATTTGTTAAAAGAAACTATTTTTACTCCACTGTATTGCCTTTGCTACTTTGTCAAAGATCAGTTAACTATATTTATCTGGGCTATCTATTCTGATCCATTGATCTATTTGTCTATTCTTTCACCAGTACCACACTATCTTCATTATTGTAGCTTTATAGTAAATCTGGAAATTGGGTCAGATGAGTCCTCCAACTTTTTTCTTCTCTTTCAATATTTTGTTGGTTATTTGGGGGTATTTTGCCTTTCTATATAAACTTTAGAATTAGTTTGTCAATATCCATAAAATAACTTGCTGGAATTTTGGTTAGTATTGCACTGAATCTACTATAGAGGAAGTTGAGAAGAACTGACATTTTGACAAGTATTGCATTGAATCTATAGAGGAAGTTGAGAAGAACTGACATTTTGACAATATTGAGTCTTCCCATTCATGACCATGGAATAGCTTTCTTTTTATTTAGTTCTTTATTTCTTTTTATCAAAGTTTGTACATTTCCTCATCTTGTTTCTATTTTGTTAGATTTATACCTAGGTATTTAATTCTTTCAGGGGTGCTTAAGTAAATGATACTGTGTTTATAATTTCAAATTCTACTTGTTAATTGCTTATAGGAAAGTGTTTGACTTTTGTATGTTAATCTTGTATCCTGAAACCTTGCTATAATTTTTTATTACTTCCAGGATTGTTTCATTTATTCTTTCCAACTTTTCTGCATAGATGATCATGTTGTCTGTGAACAGAGACAGTTTTATTTCTTTTTTTCCCAGTATTTATACCTTTATTTCCTTGTTTTTGTTTTATTTATTTAGCTAGAAATTCCAGTATGATGTTGAAGAGGAATGAGGAGAGAAGACATCTGGCTTTGTACCTGATTTTAATGGGAAAGCTTTGAGTTTCTCAAAATTAAGTATGATAACTGTGGGGTTTTTTAAATACATTCTTTATCAAATTGGAGAACTTCTTTTCTATTCCTAGTTTACTCAGTGAATGTTGGATTTTGTCAGATACTTTTTCTGCATTGTTTGATATGGTCATGTGATTTTTCTTTTCTTTATTATTCTGATGGATTACATTAATTGATTTTTGAATGTTGAAGCAGGCTTGCATATCTGTGGTAAATCCCACTTGGTTGTGGTATATCATTCTTTTTATACTTTATTGTATTCAATTTGCTGAAGTTTTGTTATGTTCCTGCATTTTTGCATCAACAAAGAGAAAAAATCTGGACATATGTTAAAGCTTTGAAACAGGAATCAGAGCAGAGAATGTGATCCTGCTTCCACATACTAGTCCTCACTATAAGATCACCCAGAGCTATGAAAATAATGATTTTTGGCTGAGAATCATGAATATTTTGTCCTATAGATAGGCTCTGATTAGATTAGGCGGCCTATAAAAAGCCTTTTTAAAATTTTTGAATTTATTTTTTATGATCTGTTTCATTGTAAATTTGCTGTGAGGTAACAGAACTCACGAAGATTGGGACAAACATGCTGAAAACAAGATTTTCTGTATCTTGAGGTTCAAACATTATATGTATCATAAAAATTAGGAGCTGCTTTAAATAATAGGTTAAATGCTAAACAATTTTTTGGCTTTGTTAACTTTATTTGTTAACAAAATTTGGCTTGGTTAACTTTATTTCTAATTATTTATTTAAATAATAACTTGGGATTTAAGTGGTAGACGGTCGGTACCCATGTACCTTCATGAAATAGACTGAATTTACATGATTTTTTTTTTTTTTTGACTAAGATGCCTAAAGTACTTTTACAACATTATCAAAATGTTTCATCAAATGCCATTTTAAAGGGACTAGGGACATCTTTTAATGGGAAATGGATGACTCAGAGGTAAAAAATCTCCACTATATTACAAAATAAATTAGAAGTGGACACTTTAAAGAAAAAAAGGTTATCACATTCTCAAATAGAATATACTTTATGTGATTTAAGAACTGCTGAATAGCTCTTTCTGCTCCAAATTATTCTTTTTTTTTTCAGTTTTTTATTCTACCTGAAATTCTGACAATTGCAGATTCATTTCATTCAGTATGAAATAAGAAATAACTCTAGAACTCTGAGTCTATTGATTGTTCATACATTTATTTGATTTAGTTGAATCAAATTTCTTTTTTTTCTTTTCCTAATTGAGCTGAACTGTTTTAAAGAAAGTGATCATGAGTGATGGGGAGTGAAGAAATGAGAGATAGTTGAAAAGACCGGGGCATATATAATGCTATCATTCCTCACTCTAAGGCAGTGGTCTGAATCCTAGCAGCGTATTAAAACTACCAGGGGAGCTATTTTAAATGATACAAAACCAAACCACAAAACAAAGATCAATGCCTGAACTCTTCATCCCTCAAAGACAATTATACCAGAATCTTTGTGGTGGGGCAAGTTTCTTGTGTTTCTCTTTTTAAGGTTCTCAAGGTGGTTTTA
>NW_006432669.1:12222002-12234061 GCF_000325575.1 Pteropus alecto
ATGCTAACATAGGTCATACTCCATTCCAATTAAATTAGAATCTGGAGCAGGGGAGCTAAGCATTTGTGTTTTGTTTATTTTTTGTTTGTTTGTTTAGATTTCAAAATAATTCCACTGCAGTGAAGTTAGGAATTAACTACCCTTGAGTTTATGTCAGAACAACCTAGAGGACTAGTCAGAACAAAAATTGTTGGCCCTACCCTTGGAGTTTCTGATTCTACTGGTGTGGAGAAGGGCCTGAAAATTCCTATTTCTAACAACTCCTCAAGTGAAGCTGATAATACAAGTGTGGGAATGTATTGGATAGGATCACTTTGGAAAATTGTTTAGTATTAACTGCTAAAGGTAAAGTTACACCTACTCTAACCAACAATTCTTTTCCTCAGTATGTGCCCTAGAAAAATTTATATTTTTATGCACCAGGAGACATGTATAAGAATGTTTCTTAGCCATATTATTTTTAATGACCAAAAACCAGACACAATCTAATATCTGCAAGCAATAGAATGAAAAATCAATTTATGGCATGTTCTGACCATGATATAACTAACGTGCACCATAACAACGAATAAGCATGTCTACACACAGAAATATGGATGATTTTTAAAAATGTAGTATTGAACAGAATAAGCCAGACCTATACACACAAAAAACACATAAAATATGATTCATTTATATAAATTTAAAATAATATTGACAAGACTAAAAGACCATTTTTTAGGAATTTATATTTCAGGGTTAAATCTATTTTAAAACTCAAGTAAGAAGTTGCTTTAGTGGTTTTCTTTGATGGTAACAAAGTATCTTTATTGGGAAATGCTTGTGGGGTCTTCAGAGTAATGGCAGTGACCCATGTCTTTACCCAGGAGATAATTAGATAGGTGTTTTTTTATAATAATTTCAATAAACTTTTATGTCTATAATATTTTACAATAAAAATAAATCAAATATCAATCAAGAAGGCTGGGTAACTAGTAGAAAAATAAAATACAATCAAAACTAACTTAAAAGCTGAAATAAGATGAATTTCAAGTTACCTATAGTAAGGGAAATTTTATTAAAGTCAAATCTATGAACTAAGTAGAATATATTTTTACTGTTTTGTTTATACAGCTAGAAGAAAATGATTTTTAATGATTTTGAAATTTTAGGAGAAAATAGTGACAACTGGGCCTTTTTTGTGAGACATTGGTTTATACCCGTTGTCCCAGTGTAATTATTAACAATACCCTTTCATTCTCAAAGTGTCCTAATTTGGACAATATATTATAAGTATTTCTCTATTTTTAGCATTCTTTGTTAAACACCTGAAACGTTAGAAAAATATGTCTTTCCAATGATGCATTTTGGTTTAGGCAATAAGAATTTCAACCTGAGTAAAAGCAGAATGGTCTCTTCATATATATATGGTTTTGCAAAAACATGCATTTCCAAAGCCATAGCATTTCTTTTACAAACTTTTTTCCTTTCCCCACATCTAAAAGGTTTTGCCTAATTTAATAGTTTCACTGAAATTAATCATTTCAAGTGCTTACACCCACCCTGCCAAAAAAAAAAACCGAGCTGATTCCTTAAGAGAAACAATGAAAAAAAGGCCAAGTACACCAAGACCCCCAAACTTAATGATTAAATATTTAACATCTGCAATGCCATCTGCTTTTAAATCTGTCATTTTCAGAAGTTTTTCTGATAATCATTGAAAGTTGAAATCATGTGAGAGAAGTACAAGAAGACAAGAAACGGAGACAAGAGTCAAAGCATAAAGAGGAATAAAAACCTGTGCTAAGTTTCTTCTAACTTGAAATTCCTAAATAAAGTCTCCAAGTAAAACACTGGGAACATCAAAGTGTTCCCACATAGTCACATCCTCCTCTTTTCCAGCCCACTCTCGAGAAGGAAAAAGCTAAAGCTTTCAAATCATATTGAAATAACTCAGCAAAATTTATTAATACTCATCTAATTCTTAGGCCCTCAGGATAAACTCTCATTGACGTCAGCAGGAGATTTTTTGTGTATGTGTGCAGACAGTTGTGAATCCATCTCAATATGTTTCAACTGTGTTATTTAGAGCATTGCCATTTTAGGATGGAGCTTCAAAGGCCTTCCCTACCACTGCTAGGAAATTGGCATTAAGAGCCCCACATCCCCAGATGTAATGACTCCCTCCTGGCTGTTTCTGAAGGATGCTGCTGGAACTTTGTATCTGAAATGGGGAATCTGAAGTGAAGGTACAGGATGAAAGTTTGCCTGGAAACTTTTCTTTCACGATCATTGTCAATTGAAAAGTGTAAGTACTAACTAATAGAAATGATGTTGCTCAGGAACCAAGAATTCGTTTATACACATTCAAGCTGTCTGTGCACATATAGACTGATTTGAGGAGGGGGAACTATTTAACTTCAGCCATAGATCTTTTTATAAAATAATATATCAACCTAGGATTTCGTTGCAAGGAACAAAAGCCCATTTAAGCCAGTTTAATTTATGCGGAATTTAGTTGTAAGCTAAAATAGGAAACCTTACAGGCATTTAAGGATTAGAAATGAGAGCCAAGCCACATGGGACAGACAGGGGAACAGAAAAGTCTGTTGTGCAATCATTCTATGTATTTCTTAAAGCATGAGATTCTTCTGACTGTCTGCTTCTTTCTTTCTTTTTTTCTTTAGCTTCATGTAGTTCCACATTCTTCTACTTGCCCTGATATTTCAATTCAGTTGTCCACTATCATCTGAATAATAGCCCCTGTGTCTCCAAGTGCAATTTCTCAAGAAAAGAATCTATTAGTTCATCCCAGTCTATGTACTGGGTCTCGTGTTTGCATTCAACCCTAGCCTAGTCGGCTAGTGGTGAGGAGTCACTTCTTACAAAAGGGGCGGTGAATGGAGTACATTCTAGAAAATTTAGTATAGACTGGATGGGTTCTCCCAAAATGTCTATATATGGAGATTATTTAAAATTACTATATTCTGATGGACTTGTGTGTAGATGCCCAAAGTGCTGGCTCCTTTTTATCTTCCAGATCAATATAAATTCAGGAAATAAATGACCAACTTTCAAATAAAAATGTTGAAGCTACAATGGAAGTTTTCAGTCTCCTGAAATGGAAATGTATTTTAAAAAACTGGATGATGTCTCTAACATCCATACCTTTCTTTACTCAAAAGGCCTCTGACGTTGGATTGCTTTCATCCCCCTAATGAAGGTTTATGTATTTTTAATATGTTTCTGTTTAACACTCTCCCCCTGAATCTAAAATGAAGAGTTTCTTATATATTACATTAATAACAACAAGAACACATTTGGATTTTGCCAGAAAATGCCAGGATTTTTGAAACATGATACATTTAGGTCCTACTGAGCTTCTGAGAATATATTTTGAGAGCCAATGGAGAAATAGAAATCTTAATGTTTGGTTGCCCTGTTTTTTAATAGCTTTGATCTCATCTTTTAGCTAATTTTTTTCTCCCAATTTAGAATAGTCAATTTATTTTCTCTTATTGAAAGAAAAATAAGTATTAGTTATTTTTTTGATCTCTTTGAAGTTAGCTTTTGCAGAAATTCTATATTCTGACCTGTTGCTTGCTGCTAGAGATTTACAGAGGGCATATCCGATCCATTTCCAGGAAGAACAAACCAATTAATGAATTCTAAGAAGATGAAGAAAAGTCAACAATGCAAAGTTAGATTTCCCTCTTTTCATATGACATATTTCTTGGCTTTAGCTTTTATATGCAGGAGCTGAAAGTTGGGAGTGTACAGTAACCTGTGCTCAAACTCCAAGTTAACAATTTGGGGCTTGATCCTAAGTACAATGGAAAACAAATCATATGTTCTGTACTAGGGATGATGTGACCTCATTTATGTTAAAAATAATGCTGGAAGGGACTAGAGAAGATCAAGAGTTACGGTGCAGTAAAGTGACTTTAAATTACAGTAGAGGCAATGAAAATGGGGG
This sequence comes from Pteropus alecto, assembly GCF_000325575.1. NCBI lineage: Eukaryota > Metazoa > Chordata > Mammalia > Chiroptera > Pteropodidae > Pteropus > Pteropus alecto. The sequence goes on from NW_006432669.1 coordinate 12,225,958, forward strand.
ACGTGGATTGATTCAGGACAACTGAAGATGTATACAGTCAATCAACAAGTTCTATTGTTTAGAGTATAACAGGAAAAAATAACGATTTGGGTTTAAGCCGTTGGTGCACTGTAGTGTTGTTTGATGAGATAGAAGATTGAAGAAAGAGGGTGTTTTGGACTGAATTGTCTCCTCCAAATTCATATGTTGCAGCCCTAACCCCTTATATAATTGCATTTGGAGGTAGAGTCTTGTGAGGATATTGCAAAAGTTAAATGAGGTCATAAGGAGTGAACCTAATCCGATAGGATTAACTCCCTTATAAGAAGAGAGAAAGACATCAAAGTTCTCTCTCTCTCTACCATCTGAGGACATGGCAAATGGGTGGCTATCTCTAAGCCAGGAAGAGTGTTTTCATCAGAAACCCAATTGGCTGAACCTCAATCTTGGACTTTTAGACTCTAAAACTGTGAGAAATAAATCTTGGGGGGTTAAGCCACCCAGCCTATGGTATTGTGTTATGGCAGTCCAAGTTGACTAAGATAGGGGCTTTGAAGGATGCATGTAGATTGAGATGGATGTGGGCTCATTGATATAATGGATCTGGGGCTCAGAGTGAGGTGTAAGCTACAGATCAAAATCTAGATATCATTAGCATTTAAAGGTTATCTTGAGTCGCAGATATAAATGAGGTAATCTAAAACAAGTCTATAGATAGGGAAAAGAGAAAGAACCAAATCTTGAATACCTATTATAAATAGAGTTTTGTGCAGGAGAAATATCCAGCCGAATAAAGTGAAAAGCAGTGGCCAGAAAGGTAAGAGATTTGTCATCAAGACTTTGTGATGTTAGGGAGACCAAGAGAAGAAAGTAATAAAGCAGAAGAGTACTGATGGATTATGCCGATTATTGCTGAGAGGTTAAATAAGAGGAAGATGAAGAAGCTTCCATTAGATCTGGCAATACGAACATCATTGGTGACAACTGGTGAGAATAGTTTTGGTATAATGGTGTGGTAGACTCCATATTGAGTGAATCAAAAATAGGGAAGTGGAGGCATATTTCATGGACTCTGTGTGTGTGTGTGTGTGTGTGTGTGTGTGTGTATGTGTGTGTTATAGTTGACTGTGACAGGAAGCAGAGAAATAGGAAGGTAATTGAATCTAATGTGTGTTAATGACTCCCCTGGGTGGATCAGGTCTAGGATGAGCCACATTAGTTGCTACTTGGGTAATGAACATGCCTCTATACCTAGTACCCTAGAAATTGTATAACAAAGTCTTTCGCTATCATCTCTTATGAAAAAATTGCTTTTGACATATTTATTTTGGGGTTATGTTTTTAAGAATGCACTTCATTGCTATGGCAAGAGTTGTCTACACTTCCATTTCTTTGAAAATGGACTCATTTTATGTCCTCTCCACAGTCCTTTTAGGAAGTAGCTCTGTGCCCCTGAATCCTGGAAACATTTGTTGGGTCTCTGTGACTTACTTCCAGACCCTTGGAGTAGGCTACCTGCCTCTCTAGTCCACTCTCTACCTTCTGCTTCCTGAATTTCTTTACATGGATCTTAGCCCATTTTCAGTGAATTCTTTCTGCTTACTTCTAGACCTTCATATGACAACCTGACTTCCTCTATCATGTTCCATTATCTGGTTTTTGGACCTCTTTTGGCCACCTGCTCTGATTTTCCATTACAATGGCATCCAGGCCACCTATGAGCTAAACCCATAATGAGTTAAGAGCTCAAGTGCTGTGGAATGAGAGAAGTGGGCATAATGACCATTCATACCACCTAATAGCTATGAGTCCTTGGCCCTGTTTAGTTCTCTAAGCCTGGGATCTTTCCCTGTAAAAGATGCCATGAATACTAAATTAAACACTGTCCAAAACATTCACTTAGAACAGAGCAAGTTCTGAATTAATGGTGGCTACAATTATTATATCCAATAGTGACCTAAATAAATTACTAAGCTGGCTTCATTTTCTGTCTGGGTTTTGTGATGTAATTTGTGTTATTAAGTTTGCCGAAGTCTAAATAATTTTAAAAGGATGATTTTTAAATCTGTCTCACCTTTTCATTTTAGAAATCAATAATTTTAAGCAGTCTATAACACTATTCAAAAAGGTAGTCTGCCCTTGTGATTGTTTTGTGATGTAACTCTTATTTGCAAATAGAAGAAAAGGTCTTTATAAATGACTTGTTGGCCATTCAATTACTTATTCAATTACTTATATGACATCTCTGGGCTCTAGTGAAATCACATTCTCTACAATATAGAGAAAAGCACTGATGAAAGAAGAGTAAGTGATGTGATCAAGGCCTCCCAGAAAGTCAGAAACAAATGTCAGGTTATACCATGGCATTCTTCTCTCAGAGTCTACTTCACTCTAGTATCAATTAAATACTGGGCAACCTGTGTCCAATACGAAAATAATGCAACCATATATGTAATTTCATTTTTAAAACGTTTTGCAAATATAATTTTAAATTTTCTACTAGCCACTTTTATTTTCTTTAGTCACTATTTTATTAGTTTTTTTATCAGCAAAAAGATATATAAAGATTGACATAATAGACAATTCACTCATTTAAGTGTAAAATTCAATGCTTTTTAATATATTCATAGAGTTGTGCAACAGTCACCTCAGTCGATTTTAGAACATTTTCATTATCCCAGAAGAAATCCCATACCAGTTTGCAGTCAATACTCATTTTTCCCCAAGTCTCCCACCCCAGCCCTAGGCAACCGTGAATCTACTTTCTCTCTCCATGGATGTGCTACTTTTATTTAGCAAAATAGGTTTAAGTTTTATGGATGTTGTATTGAGTATCAGTGGTTCATCCTTTTTTATTCCGTCGTATGGATACATCTCACAGTTAGTTATTTGTTCTGCTGATGGATATTTAGGTTCTTTTCAGTTGGGTGATTATGAATAAAATTGCTATAGACATTCTCGTACAGGTTTTGATATGAACATAATTTTAATTTCTCTTAAGTAATTAGTGGATCATAAGGAAAGTGTCATATGTAACTTCATAAGAAATTGTCTATTTCCTAAAATGGCTACACTGTATTACATTCTCCCCAGCAATGTTTGAGAGTTTCAGTTTCTTCATTGTTATTAGCACTTAGTATGGCTAGTTTTTGTTTGTCTGTTTGTTTGTTTGCCAGTCCAACAGGTGTGCAGTAATGTAGCCAATTTTAAAGTTAAAAAAGGGTGAAATTAATTTTAATAATATATTTTTAATCCAAGGTATCAAAATTATTATTTTAATCTGTAATAGATATAAAAATTATTAATATGATTATATTATTTTTCATACCAAATTTGGAATCTGGTGTGTATTTTACACTTATAGTACATCTCAATGCACATGCTAAATATTCACATTTCAAGTGGAGTAGGATTCTATGAAAACAAAGTTGCATTTAATTGAAAATATTTTATACTGCTTCAGTTTTCACCTTAAGTTGAAGTATGTTAAAATTAAATAAAATAAAAATTCGGCTCCTCAGGTGCAGTAACCACATTCTAAGTGCCCAGTAGTTACCAGTGGCTGATGGTTACTGTGTTGGACAGCAGAGGCAGTGACAGTCCCCATTCGCTCCCACCCACAGCACACGATCACCTTCCCAATCTCTAAACCATGGGGCGCTGTAAGGGATACAAACCTCCTCAAGACTAAACCATATTTGATGCACCCATGATAGCAAAGGAACTTGGAGCAAGTTAAGGAGAGTGAAAATTAAATCTATTATTGAAGAATGATGAAATGAATGCTTCAAAAGATATAAGCACTAAATACTATGGAATCACCAAAAGGGGCACATAATCTAACATGAAGGCATTAAATATGGTTTAGTCTCTTCTCTCCCAGAACTGTGCGAAAATAAATTTCTGTTGTTTATGCCACTTAGCCTGTGGTATTCTGTTATGGCAACTTGAGCTGACTGAGACAACCACCAAATCAAATCATTTCTTTGACTAGAGCCTCAAATTGAGAACAAATGTGGATGAGGCCAATGTTGCTGGCTCCTCCTTGGCACATCCCAATTCAGAAGAAGAGCACCAAAGTGGTCCTAGGATTGGAACTAAGACATCTTGAAGATCAGTTTCTGAATCAGGCATCCTGTTTTTGTCCAGATGGTGCACTTCTTAAAGAAAAAAAAAAAGCCAGGCTTAATCAGATATTCTAAAGATAAAGTCATGGTTATTTATTCCAAAACTATGTTTTGGAAAAAGTCAGGAATTGGAAGGCAGAGTGTAGAAAGAACCAGTGGTAAATTGCTGTGACTTCATTCAAGCAAAAGGCCACCTCTTTTGCAAGTGAAAAAGGCATGTGTTTCTCTTTGGAATAATGGCACCTAATAATTCCTCTAACATTTGTTATGTGTGCTCCATATACCAAGCACCGCACTAAATGAAAGGTACACAGAATGAATAAGATCTATTTCCTCTATTTAAATAAGTTAAGGTATATATGTAATAGAATATCATAGAGTTATTTAAAACAATGTATTGATATGGGACAGCATCCATGATAGTTTTAAATATATTAAAATTAGCTTCAGACCAATTTGAATACTATTTCAAGTATGTAAAGGATTATAGAAATCTTAATGTTATAAATATAAATGCATATGCATAGAAAATTTCTGGTAGCATACACATGAATCTGTTACTGATTTTAATGGAGAGTAGAATTGGGCTGGAGATAGGGAGGATAGAGAGATATAATTTCACTAAATACTGTGTATAGCTTGGTCCATGAAAAGTTAATGAATTCACAGTCTAGTTATAGAAGAGATGAGTAAAAATAGGTTCAATAAAGAACTCTAAGTGCTAAAACTGAAATATGCGTAGGGTTAAGCAAGGATATAAAGGAGTGTTCGATTTTATGTGGAGTGGTCAGGAATTACTTTTGAGGGGAGTTATGCATGAGCTAAATTTTGAAAACTGGGAGATTAAAAAAGGGAGCAGGGTAGCAAAATATCAGAGATAAAGAACTAGAGGTACAAAGCGTCATGGAATGTTTGAGAACATGCAGGTAGTCTTCTACACCAATTTTAATTAGCTGAATATGTGGGGTCAGTGCAGGGAGGTATGGCCATAAATGAAAGTGATGAAAGAGGTGATCGTAAGCATATCTCAAAATTAAATAAACCATGTTTACTGTTAAATACTGTTCTAAGAGCTTTATTATTACAGGGGACAGTGAGGAAATTGAGACAAAATTTCAGAAAAGGTTAAGTAAGCAACACTATCAAATAATTCTTAAAGGATCAACCATTACAAGCCTGGAAAACGTTCTTTGCTTTGACTATTATGAGGTTGTTGGTTACCTCTAACACAGGTTTAGTGAGTTGGAGAATGACAGGCACTTTGGCAAATGGTAGTAAATGATAGGGCTGCAAGATGGTTTATTATCTTGGGAGCTCAGGTGTCAGGTAGCTTGAGATACAAAGTGAAATGATTAATTAATTACCTTTGCCCCACGTGTAGGCTGGAAGTGGCTTAGTAATGCTTCTCAGTGAAGAGATCGCCCCACAGGAAGTTGTAAGAAAGGAGACTGACCTTCAGCTGGTAGCTCTGCAACCCATGGTGGGTGGGCCTTTTATAGCTTCACGATGTGTAACCAAAAAGGCTGGGAGGATCTGAAGGAAAGGACCCAGATCATTGCGAGGCCAAAAGCAGCTCAGGTAAAATAGCCCTTGAATATAATAGTTCTCTTTTAAAAGTTTTACAAGTAATTTAGAACATCTGCCCTTTAAGGATATTTCTAGGAATGGACATCTAAACACATTTATGTCTGGTTCTATCCAGAGCTATTGTTCCCCATAAATGGCTTCTTGTGTCTTAATTCAAATGTTGCATTGAATTCATTTTTGATATAACGGTTAAGAACTAGGCCTTGATTGTTCGACACCCTTTGAAACAATTCCTTAGCTAAACTTGTTAAAAGGACATTGTGATGAATATTAAAATATGTTAACAGAATAAAAATTGTCTGGAATTACAAAAAAAAAAATGTAGCATAAGGCATCAGCCCATTTGGACCAAATCCTGGCTTTGCCACTTGGCTAGGTTACTGGACTATTTCAAGTCTCCATGGCTATGCCATGAATTGGGAAAAGTATGTGAAATATCTCATGAATTTTGTTTGGAGATTCAATTGAGATAGTGTGTTTATTTATATATTTATTTTAATTAATTCATTTATTTTTTTAATTGAAGAAATGATTTAATTTTCTCCTCATCTACCTCCCCCCACCTCCCTCCCCTCTGGTAACCACTAGTCCATTGTCCATGTCCATGAGTCTCTGTTTGTTTGTCCTGCTAACTTGTTGCTTTTAGGTTTATATCCCACATATAAGTGATAGCATGTGATTTCAACCTTTTCTGTCTGGTTTATTTCTCTTAGTATGAATATTTCAAGGTCCATCTATGTTGCTGCAAATGGCAGTATTTCATCTCTTCTTATGGCCGAATAATATTCCATTGTAGATATGTAACACAGCTTCTTTAGCCAATCATCTATTGTAGGATAGCTTCCATGTTATGGCCACTATGAATAATGCTGCTATGAACATCGATGTGCAAATATCTTTTCGGATATGGGTTTTCAAGTCTTTGGGGTAAATGCCCAGTAGAGGGATTGCTAGATCTTATGGTAGATCAATTTTTAGCCTTTCGAGGAACCTCCATACTGTTTGCCATACTGGCTGTACCAATTTGCAGTGAATTGGGAGGTTTTTGATTACTGATTCAATCCCTTTACTCACTATTCTATTCAGATTTTCTATTTCTTCGAGATTCAGTCTTGGTAGCTTGTGTGTTTCTAGGAATTTATTTATTTCTTCTAGTGGACTTTAGAGAGAAGAGACGCCGGGCAGAGGGCAGCGCGGACGTCGGGGCAGTGACATCGCACAGGGACACGCTCGACAGAGGACAAGCTTGGCTCACGGTGGTCGAGTCTTTCACGAGCTCTGAAACTTTACATTGTTTTAGGCATTTTTGAGAAAAAAAGGATGTACCCAAACACATATCTTGTTATTCCAAAGTGTGGAGACATGAAGTCTCCCACCCCTCTCTTCTCTACGAGGGAGGACGATGCTCGAGACAGAGCAAAACTGACGTGATTATGGCAACATTAGAAAAAAACGGCAACAACCGTGCGTGTGTTCACACCCCCGGACCCGCGGGGCGCTCAGGGGTGTCCTGAGGGTGAGAGGGATCGCTCACACTGACGCTCGAAACGCAAGCCGGGCGCCCACGCCCGGGACATTCATTCTTTTGCAGGTGGCTTTCAAGTTTTCCCAGCACCATTTACTGAAGAGGCTTTCCTTCCTCCACTGTATGTTTTCGGCTTTTTTGGGGTCAAAATTTATTTGCCCATGTAAATATGGGTTTACTTCTGGACTCTCGATTCTGTTCCACTGGTCTGTGTGCCTGTTTTTCTGCCAATACCATGCCATTTTGATTACTGTCGCTTTGTAGTATAATACGAAGTCAGGTAGAGTGATACCGCCAGCCTTGTTCTTTTCCTAAGGATAGCTTTGGCAATTCAGTGTTTTTTGTGCTTCCATACAAATCTGATAATTTTTTGTTCCATTTCTTTAAAATATTATTGGGTTTGGTTTTTGATCCAATCTGCAATTCTGTGCCTTTTTATTGGTGAGTTCAGTCCATTTACATTTAGGGTGATTATTGAAATACTAAGTCTTCTTATAGCCATTTTATCTTTTGCTTTCTGGTAATTCTGTGTTTCCATTGCCTCCTTGTCCTTGGGTTTCTGTTTTCTTTGTTTTGGTGGGCTTTTATGGGTTTCTCTCTGGTCCTTCTTGTTTTATGTTATATACTTCAGTTCTGAATCTTCGGTGTGTAGTTACCATTACGAATATGAAAAGAATAGTTTTATATATATATATATACAGTCATCTATTTTCTTCTACATGTGCCTTATCTCCATTCTCCTTTGCAAACTGGATTTTTGAATCCTCCCTTTTTCAGTCATTGTTGTCTCAGTTTGGCCGTATGTATGCTGAATTTTCATTACTCTCTTGCTATAGAAAATCGCTTCTTATTTTTAAGCTTATAATGTCTTGTTTTTAGTAAGAGG
>NW_006432669.1:12234364-12309334 GCF_000325575.1 Pteropus alecto
GATTTTTGATAATTTTAATACAATGTGTCTTGGTGAAGGCCTTTTTGGGTTGAGATAATTGGGTGTACTATTGATTTCTTGAATTTCAAGCTCCAGCTCATTTCTTAGATTTGGGAAATTCTCATCCACTATTTGTCTGAAAATGCTTTCTAGTCCCTGCTCCTTTTCCTCGCCTTTGATAATGCCCATTATCTCCTCTCCTGATGGTATTGGCTAGTTCTTGAATTTCTCTTTCATTATTTTTTATTCTTTGATTTCTCTCTTCTTCTTTCTAATTTATTTCTAGATTTCTGTCTTCGATATCACTGATCTTTTCCTCCTTTTGGTCTACTTTTTTTCCAGGCTTGCTATTTCATTTTCAACTCTTGCAGTGTGTTCTTCATTTCCAGAATATCTATTCTGCGTTTCTTGAGGGTTTCAATCTCCTTGCTCTGCTCATCAAGTTGTTTTTTTAATTCCTGAAATTATCAACATGATTTGTTTTGGATCTCATTGAGTTTTTTCAGAAGTACCATCCTGAATTCTCTGTCATTTAAGTCACATATTTCTCTATCTGTAAGCTTATTTTCTGGAGAGTTTTCTCTTTCTTTCTGAGATGCCTTGTCACCTTGGTTGTTCATGGTGTTTAATGTACTGTTTCTCCACTTGGGCATTAATGGAATTGTATTCTGATTTTTTTTTTTTCCAGAAAGATTTATTATATAATGGTCCTTAGCCTGTTGAAAGAAGGTGGTTTTTTTTTGGTTTCCAGTAGGTGGTGTCTCTAAGCCTTTTAGATCTCTGCTTTATATAAAGTCTTAATAATATCTTTTCTTTTTTCTTATAGATATGTAATCATGCTCGTTACCCTCAGTTTCAGTTCCTGTCAGTGTTAATGACAGTTTTGGTAGCATTTGCTCAGATTCCCCTAGGGCTCCATGGTGTTCAGTCTCGGAAGATATGGGGCGACGGGCCCTCTGGATTAGAGGATGAGGGCTATGGCTCCTACTTGGTTTTGCAACCGTAGCTGGTAAAAATCAACTGTTGTTTCTCTGCCGTCCACTTTTCTCTGCCTTCTGCCTTGATGACGGGGCACTGCTGCTGGCAGCATGGAACTCACAGCTTTCCTAGGCAGAGCTGTTCAGGGAAGTTGTCATACTTTCTCCCCTCCCCTTCCTCCTATAGGGAGCTCTGGCAGCTGCTAGAGGCAGCTTCTTTGTTTTTCCCATTCCACTGCCCAACACCCAGGGTTCTGACCTGTGGTCGCTCTTATACACGGATCCCAGGCTCAGATGTGCTGGTGTGCAATTTAGGGCTTTTTGTTGATTTTTAGATGTTCTGCTTATTGTCATTTCAAGGGGAAAGATCTGGGGACGTCTCTCACTCTGCCATGTTTCTGACGTCCGAGATAGTATATTTAAGAGCCTTCGCAGAAATGTCATGCAGAAAGTATGAACCTTCAGAAAAAAGCTATATTCCATTATTATTATTTTAAGAATTTATCACTTCATAATTTTATCTGACAAGTTTTGCTCTCATGAACTCAGCATAATTGTTTTCTGGTGCCCAGCTAAAGGCATTCTCAGGTTTTAATAAACATTACAAATGGTAAGCCATCCGAAATCCTTTTGGCTATATGATATATTATTTTGTAAATCTAATAACAAATAACTAACTGTATAGAGAAATTCTTCTATTTACTGTGACCTTAGACTCAAAACATAGTGAATTTATGTATTACCTATTGCACACTTTAAATGTATTTGAAATATTCCTTTGTGATGATTTGTGATTAGCATGGTAGAATAGAAAATGTGATTTTCATTTTGATTCTTGGAATTTCTATTTACTACTTCTATGGCCTTGTAAGATACTTTAAAGTAATGTGCATTAATATATATTGAGTACTTACTATATGCTGCTGTATTTCTAATTTGATTCTTTTAATACGTCCCACAAATAAGTACTAATAATTCCATTTTATGAATGAAGAAAGACAGAGACGTTATATCATTTTCCCATCATCACAGGTAAGAGGAACTAGGATTTGAACTCAATTCTATGACACTACAAATCCCACATTCTTTACCCCATATGTACTGTCAATAAAATGGGGCTTAAGAAACTTGTCTTATAGAATTATTATGAAGATGAGTGATAATGTATATAATTTCATATGATTAACTCTGTAAACGTTAGTGATTTTTATATTCTCATTTCTGTGAACCATAGTAATTTTAAATGGAAAAAAACCCTGATATTTTAGAATTTATGATATACTCATGGATTTCCTAGTACCTTTAATTATAAAATTCATAGTGTGGACAGAATCAGTACTAGGAACATTGTACGTACTGAAGCATTGGATTTTAAATAAGGATTAGAGGTGGGAACACCCATTTAGGTATTTATAAATAGTGGGCAGAGTCTAATTTTTAAATTTCTGATTGCACATTTTACCCAATGTTCCCTTTGTGTGAAAGAGGAAAGACTTGAAAATTCCATTAGAAATTTTAATCAGCTTAACAGGAAATTCGTGTGTTCTTTTTAAAATGCATTTTTTTATTCAAGAAAATCAAGGTATATTCACAATCTTTTGTTCAACCCTCAATACTCTACATGACCTCCTCACATACTGGACATTTTATTCTTCATGTTTTCCTCTTTATTTTTACCATTTCTATTTGGGGTGATCTCAGTGAGCACTTAACATGAAACAAATAGCATAACATTTTCAAATACATCAAATTATGCCAAATGAGATGCAATTTGCCACACGTATTTTAAATAATAAGTGACTGTTAGCATTGTTGTTTGTTTGACTTTAGAAATAGATAAGGAATAACTAAATTAACGTATTTTACTTCACACCAAAAAAGTTCAGAGAACTGTGATGATTAATGAACCATCCCCCAAACCCTATAACATCCTTATGTTCAGTCATTGCTACATTACCAAACCTAACATAGAGGAGCAAAGGTGCAGGATATCAGTGGGTCTTGTCTATTTCATGGGTGCTGCTCCCAGCCCTGCCAAGAGCTAGCTCTCATGCCAGTCTCAAGCCCTCCCTTTTAGAACCTTATTCCTTTAGTCCTACCACTACTATCCTGCACTTCCCATGAAGTTCGCCAGGAGCAAAACAAACAAACAAAAAAAACAAACCTTATTCAAGTTTATGTCTTGCGTGAAAGAGAGAAACTTTTACTTCTGTGTAATTTTAGATTTACTGTACCCCATCAATCAAAGATGTGTGTCTTCTTTGATGACCACTAACCATGCTCATAGAATTTGAATATAAAGTTAGAATATCTACTTTAAAGTTATGCCAAAGGACTCTTTCACCCTCCATAAGTATAGATGTGTTTGCCTTTTCATGGTGTGCTTTACTTGATAGTCCCTCTATCTGTGCCAGTAATCAGCATTGCAAGCCTATTTCTCATCTATAATTAATAATTAAAATAGCCAAAATCAGCTCTTTTAATTCAAATTTGGATTCTGTTATTATATGTAACTACATATTTTGAAAAATCAGCCAATATTTTTCCAACATGTTCTAAATCATCGTAGTATTTTCTACCTTTTCTCCCCGCTCCCTTTCTTCCTTCTTTCCTTCTTTCCTTCTTTTCCCTTCTTTTCCATTATTTCTTTTCTTCCCGTTTCCTTTTCTTCTCTTTTTTTCTTTACCCTGCTTTCTTTTCTTCTGTTTCTTTATTTTTACCCTTTCTGCCTTTCTATGTTCCTATCAGTATTTTATTATGTGTGTTATATCAGGCAAGATCTTGTCATGAAGAAACTCTTAATTTAACTGACCATCTGATTATTCAGCTCACTCAGTAAACATTAATCAAGAAAATCTTAAAATGACATTTTTAAAGTACTGGACAAATCTTTAATTTATTGCTTGCATACAATGAAGAAAACAAATATATATATACACACACACACACACACAAATGCACACATGCACACACACACACACACACATATATCAGATTTTTTTTTTGCATTCTAAAGTAGATTTGTGCCCATAGTTCAGAAGGCAATAGGTCTTCAAAGAATCACAATTTTCTTCAAATTATTGGATTTTGTTAAGAAAACTAGGCAAAGAAAATTACCTTCCTCACAAAGCTTTCGTTAGACAGAAATAATGTACCGCATCTACTATTTTCATAGTGAAGATGCTAACATTGAAATGCTATATTTTCTCTATTCATGCTTTGCTTCAAGAGGTGTTCATCTACTTTTTTTTGCATCACTAGTACTGCAGGTTGTGATTTCATCAGGACAACATTGCCAAGTACTCTCTTAAATGAAATTCAGGGGAAATGAGCTAAACGTAAGATGTTGTTAGTTTGCCCGTGCCAATCTTCTACTCACAAAATTTAAGTGCTACTTGTCTTTGTAATTGCAAGTGTAGAGACACATCTTTCCTCTCCTAGAAGCATTAGATCATTATCAGGCAAGACAGCATTTGAATCTTAAATTATCACCAATCCATCTTTGCTGTACAATTTGCTCTACAGTGATTTTGGGAGGGCTCGAAAAGAAAATAAATTTTGGCTTTCTTTTGATTCAGGTAGAAATTATAAGAGTGTATTCAAAGGCTACTGTTCTTTTTGCAAAGACCAAGAAATTATATGCAGTGATTTTTAAAATGCACACTCCATGTAAAAACGAATAAATTGTTAGATTTTGACCATTGATTTGATTTTCCTTCCCCCCCTTCCTTTATATTTCATTTGAAATATATAATCATGAGCATGTATAAGAGCCAGTGCTTTTATGCTGGTGAATGGCCTCTTTGTTTCTGCTTCCTCTGATGAAGACGAAGTTGAAAATGGTTACTTTGGAAAAGTAATCTAAACATTTCTTCAAATGGATTAAAGGTGGTTAAAAGTCTTTCTTAAAAATAATGTGCAACAAAATAAAACAACAACAAAAGAAACAATCTGTAAAAGTTTGACATAGTCTTAATCAAAAGCATCCTGGCCTTTTTTATCTCAGGGAAAAATTTAGTTTAATTTAATAGATTTAGGATACATTAGAAAACATTTCTAATTAAGCTAAGATAAGATCAGTTAATTAAGCAACCCTTGATGATATCTGTATATGTAGGCTAAGTAACATCCAAATATTGGCATTTAAAAAATATACATTATTAAATTCAGGTTGTTTTAACTAGCTTTTAATTGCATGATACTTAACAACACTCATTAATACCATTTTAAAGACTTTCTTAAAATTTAAGACAATATTGATTGCAACACCCACTATTATTTTATGAACTACTAAGAAAGACAAAAACTCTGCCAAATAAAATATGGAACAATGCATTAAAGAAAATTTTGTATGATGCATAGTTTTGTATGATGCATTTCCACCTGAAAAGCATAGTCTAGGTCAGGGGTCAGCAAACTTCTGTAAAAGGCCAGATGCTAAATATTTTAGACTTTGCTGACCACATATATTCTCTGTCACATATTCTTTGTTTTATTTTTGACCACTTTTTAAAGATGTAAAAACCACTTTTAGCTTAGGGCCCTATAATAAGAAAGCGTGGGCAGGATTTGGCTCTCTGGCCTCAGTTTGTAGACCTTGGTTTAGATCAGTGGTTGTCAAATTTTAGCATGCATCGGAATCATCTAGAGGGTTTTCCTAAAACAGATTGCCTCCCCCAGAGTTACTGATTCAGAAGGTCTTGGGTAGAATTGAGAATTTGCATTGCTAACAGGTTCTTAGTTGATGCTGATGCTGCAGATTCAGGAACTACACTTGGAAAATCACTGGTGTAGTGACAAACGGGGCTTGGAAGCAGTAACAGATTTAGGTTAAAATCCTCACCCTTTCACTCACCACTGATAAGAACTTGGGCAGCTCACTGAACTCCATTGAAATGTCAGCTTCCTCAGCAATAAGATATAGAGAGATAGAAGGTCCTTTTCTAGGCTCCTAAGAAGTTTCAATAAGATAATCATAGAGTACTTAGTGCAGTGGTTGGCAGAGTGATTGCTACATATATGTTAACCAGTACCAGGTAAAAAACCATTTTGAGGAACCCAAAATGCAATTTTAAAAGAAGTTATACTCTTTCACCCTATACCAATTTATTTGAGGTAAGGGACAATATCAGTAAGTTAAAAGAATGATAAAAAAAAAGTAGCATTGTAGGCATTAGTACATGTGAAATGGCATGGCATCTTTCCGAAGATAGATTCCTAGAATAAATGGCTAGGTTTGTTATAGTCCATAAGCAAAACTTGCGATGAGCTGCACACATAGCAGGCTAGCTGTTCAAGAAGTGAAACATCTGGGAGGTTCTCCTGCAGTAGAATCATGGGACTCAATTCTAATGTCAGCACACACACTTAAGCAGCTGCTGATATTTCCTTGTCCTAATGTTCCAGTCACTGAGAGGCTGCTCGAGCAATGTTTCTGCTACCTCGTGCAGCTGTTAGTTGGAAACGCCCCCTGATTCTGTTTGGGGTTCATTTCTGCTGTGTGGTAATGCCAGTAAAGAAGTAAACAGCTCAGTTATCAAAGGCATCTTTGGGAGTTAGTGGAAAATGGCCCACTTCCACCAAGACACAGATAAAAGGAGTGGGCTCCCCACGTTAAAGAGCTGGCCTCTTCTCTATTGTACCTGGTGAGTAAATTGTGCTGACCACAAACAATAAAAGGATGAATGAACTTCTCCTAGCACCCACTTTTAAAAACACTCATGGAAAAAAGCCAATGGATTCATTGTTCTTGCCTTAGACTACTATCACATGAGTGTGCATCTTCTAAGGCAGCTTTCTCACATCTAGGCAATTACCTGGAGATAAAAGACTACAGAATTTGGGTTAGATAGGTCTGAACATACTTTATGAATCCACAGGAAGATCTTGGCAAATCATCAAACTTCTCTAAGCATTGGTTTCTTCCACAATCTCTCATGCTTTAATTATTCTAGTTTCATCCTTTAAACTTGCCCTAGTAAAGTCTACCACCCAGAGTACATTTTTTGAAAAATAAATCATATCACTTCATTGCCCACTTAAAAACCTTCTGTGGCTTCATAGACACTTGACATTTTATATTAATTCCTTATCAAGACCTGCAACATCGGATCAACTGTGAGCAGAACCACAGGCCCTATTGCAGACCTTTTGAAGCAATTACTGTTTTTTAACAAGATCCCCAGATAATTCATATGCACATTAAAGTCTGAGAAGCACTAACCTATAAGGCCCTCCTCATCTCCCCATGAGTGTCTGACTTCAGCCACCCAACCTCTCCTTCATTACTCCAGGTACTCTTTCAGTCCTAGAATAAAAGCAGATTAGGGCCTTTGCCCTCTGCCTAGAATACCCAGCCCCCACATTAGCTCATGACTAGGCCCTTCTTGTCATTTAAATCTAAGCTTAAAATCTGCTTTCTCAGAAACACTATTCCTTTGCTTTTCTTCTTATTTATTTCCACCCACTAGAATATAAGAATTATGAGATGAAATCTGATCTCTTTTGTTTTGTTTTGTTGTTCTATCCCCAGTGTATAGAATAGTGCCTGATATATAATTTTTGGTCAATAAATAATTTTGAATAAATCAGGAAATTATATTTGCCTCTTAGGATTGTATCGTGATTAAATAATGAAGTATCTAAGAAACATTAGTACATAGTGGTTGCTTACCCAATGTTAGTTCCCACCCCTTCCCTTTCTCCTCCTTCTTTTGCATATCAAATACTGGCACACGGTGGTGCCTAGATTGTACAGAGATGACCTCTGAAGAAATCTAAAACACTTGAGACCAAGATCTTGCGAGGGTCTAGTAATTTCATCTCTATTGACTTCTTTGAGCATCAGTTTCTTCTTAAATCAATCCCTAATAATTTTCTCTAATAGATGGATCAGAAGCACATTTAGGAAAAGAAATGGCAAAAAAGGGAATAGAGGTATTTAGTCTACTAGATGGACATAGCTACACCCTTTACTTGCATGGTCCTACTTCTTATGTAAGGAAAATCTTAACAGGAATATGCGGTGTAAGTGATCATTTAAATATAAGAAACTTTGAGTGCTGAGAGTTGGAATCTATTCAATTTATTCATTTAATTTTTCTGATGTTTTGGCTGTTATAGAATACAATGTGTGGTAAATATAGCCTCTTATCTAGCTATGGTATTTGAAACACTTTACTTTCAATATGGTAAAAAATATGAGGAAAATACTGGAGGTTTAGAACTAAGGGAGTGAGTAAAGCTAGAGTATATGAAATGTCAGGAAATGAATGAAGCAATGTGAAGATGAGAAACAGTTTGGAGAGAGCCTTGTAGTGGCAAGACAATAGGCTTTAGAGTTAGATGAATATAGTTTGGAATTGTTTAGTAATTAGGTAACTATGGAATATTACTTAATCCCTATAGCCTTTAGTATTCTAATTTGTAAGAAGTAGAAGATATTACTACCAGCTCACAGAGGTGTAGGATGAGATCTCTGTGTAAGAGCTTTATGGTATACATGGCAGGCATAGCACTTGGCACACGGGAACCAATACACATTAGCAATTGCTATGGTTATTGGGGGTCAGGAAGGAGACTAAGAGAGTAACATTTAATCTGCTTCCCCATATCAAATACATGTAACCTATTTTAAATGCCCCTGTCTTTCTTTTCTGATACCCTCACACTTTCCTCAAGACACGCTTCTCCAATGACTGGATGGATGGGTCAGAAACACAGTTAGAAATGGGCATAGTAAAAAAAGAGAAGAGACCAGATTGCAAGGTCCTTTTTGTGCCTTGTCCAGATGATGAAAGAATTCATTCCTATCACCAGATACAATTGGCTGCCCCTGGAAGTAGATGTCACTTAAAACAACTAGAGAACACCTATGAAAGCAATGAAGGAGAAGCGTGAGAGTAAATAGAGGAATAATTTTAACTTCATTGGAATCAGGTTTCTGTGACTGCTATATTAATTTCAAAAGCAATCCTTCATTTCCCTGGAAAACTAAAATAAGATTAATAATCCACTTGATATTATTTGAAAAATTAAACCAAAGTAGAACACAGATAGAATATTTTAACATTATCACAATAAGTGTATAATCTATATACTATAGAACAATGGGCATTGATATTTTATTGCAATAAAATGTCTGAT
This sequence comes from Pteropus alecto, assembly GCF_000325575.1. Classification (NCBI taxonomy): domain Eukaryota; kingdom Metazoa; phylum Chordata; class Mammalia; order Chiroptera; family Pteropodidae; genus Pteropus; species Pteropus alecto. The sequence continues at coordinate 12,243,487 of NW_006432669.1, forward strand.
TTTTTTTTTCTTCTCTCAAGAGGGTTTCCATTAATTATGTTGGTGGTAATGTCAAAATAAATTTAGCTTTTATCTGTGAGATTTTTTTAGCTTATTTTTTTTACTATGATAATAATGAGGAATATCCTAAATATCTTCTTATCTCTCTTCAAAAACTTTAAATTCTATACTGTTTATTTCTCATTGAATAATAGAGCTATGAGCTATTTAGAATATTTCACTTATTCTCTCAGTAAATTGACATAAATCTGGGAAAATAATCTGTATCATTTTTGATAAAGAAATAAATGTACTAGACGTACCATTAAAAATAATCTAATCTGACCCTTACATTTTTCAGTGAGGTCTGAAAACATGAATGACTTGCCAAAATATACAAGTATTTGGACTATAGCTGAGATCTTTTTCACACAAATCTTATTCCAAGCTCCTACATGACACCATATCGATTCTTTTTGCACAGATATGAATTACACTTTATATAACAAATATTGGGGACTCTAGGATTTTAAGCTTGAATTCTTGGTAGTTTACCCCAGGCCTGGGGTTAATTCTAAAACATGCTAAAATATAAACCAGTGAATGTCATTAAATCTCTTAATAAGAAGACGACTGTGTCATGAACACCTTTATAGACAAAGTATATTAGTTCCCTACTGCCGCTATAATAAGTTACCAGAAATTTAGTGGCTTAAAATGAAACAAATTTATTATTTTGAGGTTTTAGAGGTCAGAAGTCCCAAATCAGTCTCAGTGGACTAAAATCAGCAAAGCTGCATTATTCTTAGATGACCTAAGAAAGAAACCATTTCCTTGCCTTTTCTAGCTTTTAGAGACTGCCTGTATTCCTTGGCTCAAGGACCTGCATCACTCTGATCTCTGCTTCTGTTGTTACATTTCATTCTCTGACTATAATTCTACTGCTTTTTTCTTACAAGGACCCCTGTGATTACATCAGGCCTACTAATGTAAAACAACATAATCTCTCCATTTCAAGACTCTTAATTTAGTCACAAAAGTCCCTTTTGTCATGTAAAGTAACGTATTCACAAATTCTAGGAATTAGGATGTGGACCTCTTTGAGGGGGGTGGGGTTATTATGAAGCCTATCACACAAGGGTACTAAAAATCTATCAATTTTTGCCTTCACCTAACTGGCTCGCTCTGTAACAAATTTGTGCTGTAATTACTGATGAAAGGGAGGGTGGGAGCAGTTCACTTGTGTTTCCCCAACTCCATTCATTCTGGGCAGGCTGTCTAGTTTGTTGTTATTTTACAACAAAGCAGCCATCTATGAGAACTCTCACCTAAAAATTTAACCTGTAAAGACAAACCAGCAGTTTCCCTATGTGAGTTTTATTCACCTTTGCCACATCTGTATGGGGTTGATATTGCTTCTATTCTATTCTGCAAAACCTGGAAAGTGTTGGGTCTGACTACTAAAATGAATGTTTTCTGTGGACAACTGAAGTGCTAGCCAAAGAAAAAAATGGCTGTTGAGAAGGGATTGCAGATTTTCTTAGTTAGGCACATCCCAAGTGCCTGTGTTACATGATCAACACTCACGGCCCTCAGGAAAAAATATATGGGTTCTGAATCTCACCCTACATTCCATATACAGCATTACCTTTTACAAAAATTCTTTATAACATGAATTTCTATTTGGGAATTATACTTAGATTTATTAAATGTTGGCTCCCTTCCAGGCACTTGCCCTAATTCTAAGGATACAAAAATGGGTCAGCCATTCTGCCTTCAAGAAGTCATTGTTTAATACAGTGGTTTTAAAAGTGTGGTCCATGGACCCATCAGCATCACTTGGGAACTTGATAGAAATGCAAATTCTTGGGCCTCATCCAAGGCTTATTGAATCAAACTCTTGAGGATGAAGCGTAGCAATTTGTGTTTTAATAAGTCTTCCAGGTGATTCTGATGCATACTATGGTTTGAGGTCTACTAGGCTAATGTGTGAGATAGAAACATACAGTTTGCAACACAATGTAATCAATGCTGCAATAACAGTGTTGAGTATGTGATGCGGAAACACAAATGAACTGGTTACGGGGGAAGTTAAGCAGGTTTCACATCAAAGATAACATTTGATCTGAGTTTGGAAGGATTAGTAGGGAACTTTCTAAAGTTGTCCTTAAAATCTTGATGTATTCTGAAACTGTTGCAGTTCAATATGGCTGATGAACAATATGTGTGGGGTAGAGTAAGGGCAGATAAACCAAGGAGTTAGAAAGGAGTTAAATTTTGAAGGACTTTTTATGTCAAGCTAAAATTAATGCAATGATTATATTTACAGTTAGAAGAGTCTGGCACCAATATGAACATGGATTAGAGAGAGTAGATATCAGTGGCAAGGGTATCAGGTAAAAGCTTAGTGCAAAAGTAAAAATTAATGAGAAAGAGCCCCTTAACTATGGCAGCTAATAATTTTTGTAACATTTTATTATGAAAATTTTCAAACAAAAAGCAAAGTTGAAAGAGTTTTAAAGTGAGCACCCATATATCCACCCACTAGACATTACTGTTAACATTTTACTAAGCCGGCTTTGTTATATATCCATCGGTCTGTCCATGCATCCATCCATCCATCCATGCATCCATCCATCCACCATCCATTCCTCTATCCAACCATCGATCCATTTTATTTTTTGATTTATTTCAAAGTAAATTTCAAACATAATTTGCCTTTTGACTGTATATATTGGCATGCATATTATTCACCAGACAGAGTTTAATATTTGATACATTTTTACCTTTTCAGGTAACATGTATGTACAATAAAATGCACAATCTTAAATGTACATTTGCTGAATTTTGACAAATTCCTGTACTTCTTTAACCTCCATCAAAATATAAACATTACCTTTACTTCAAAAAGTATTCCACTTCCCATCAATTCTTATGTCCACTCTCAGAGGCAAACACTGTTCTGATTTTCTTTCAACCATAGATTTGTTTTGGCTGTTCTAGAATTTCATATAAATGAAATTATACAATATGTACTCTTGTGTAAGGTTTGTCCCATGCACATAATTTAGTTTTGAGATTCACCCATGCCATTGTATATATCATTAGCACATTCCTTTTTATTGCATAGTGATACTCCTTGGTTTGAGTAAATATATCACAGTTGATATCCATTCTCTTGTTGATGGACATTTGAGCTGTTTCCAGTAGTTGGAAATTATTAGTAAAACCGCTATGAGCATTCTTGTACATTTTTTTTTTAATGAACACATGTTTATTTCTCTTGAGTAAATACCTAAGAGTGGAATTTTAGGATCATAGGGCTAGTACATGTTCAATCTTGTAAAAAACTGCGAAATCATTTTTAAAGTGGTTGTACTCCATTTACACTTCCACCAAATACTGTGTGAGGATCCCGGTTACTGTAACCACATACAGACTTCATTTCTTTAGGATAGCTTTTTCTCTGATTTAAAGAGGCTCTGCCCAGTAGAATGGCATTATCATGCATTTGCTTTTTTTCCACTCTTATTTTCTCACCTTTGTATGCCTGCTCCCTTAATCATTAAGCCTTAAGACATAAGGTTAATCAAGCCTAAGGTTTATAATTTCGAGGACTAAGGATAACATCTGGGCTTTAGATGTGTTTCAGCCCCAGGGCCATTGAGGCAGAACAGCCCCATCGACCACAGGACCAGGCCATGGGACTAGACAGAATGACACCATGGCTGATACCAGAACCAGATACAATGATCAGTTACCCAAGCCTCATTCAATCAGTAGCACCCATGACCCCCAATTCCCTTAGTTTCCATGACTACTGATTTTTCCCTATATAATCTATCCCCTCAAAACACCCAGGGACCCAGGCCTTTGAGCGATAGCTTGCCTGTGTCTCTGGGACATGTAACTCTCTAAAATTCTTACTTTCTTTGCTGTAAAACCTATACATATCTGATTAACTTATGCACAGGCAGGCAGGCAGACCCATTTTGCTCAAATAACATTACCCCATGTTCTTACTAGTTTCGCAGTTGTCAGTCTTTTAAATTTTAGCTATTCCGATAGATCTGTAGTGGTATCTATTTGTGGTTTTAATTTATATTTTCTTGATGGGTAATAAGGTTGATCACTTTTTCATGTGCTTATTGGTCATTTGTATATCTGCTTTTGTGAAGTATCTTTTCAAATCTTTTACCTATTTTTACTGGGTCATTTGTCCATTATTATTAGTCATAGGAATTCTTTATATATACTGAACACTGATTTTGTCAGATATATATTTTGTAATGCCTAGTAATTTAAGATAAGCATGTATAGCAAAACAATATTGGCTGCCAACAGTGTATTAAGAAGAATTTTGAGATTGTAGAAATATTGACCAGGAAAGCACACATGATTAATTATCTGCCTGACATGTGTACAAGACAGAAAACTAATATATGTATTTTTTATATTCTTGCCAGTACAGACTGAATGTGTCTTAGTCAGTTTGGGCTCCTCTAACAGAAGATCCGAGACTGGGTGACTTATACAACAAACATTTATTTTTCACAGTTCTGGAGGCTGGGAAGTCCAAGATCAAGGCACTGGCAGATTTGGCATCTGGTGAGGGTCCACTTTCTGGTTCATAGATGGCACCTTCTCTTTGTCTTCACATCGTGGAAGGAGCAAGCTAACTATCTGAAGTCTCTTTCATAAGGGCACTAATCCCATTCGTAGGTGCTCCACCCTCTTGACCAATGCACCTCTTAAAGGCCGCACCTTCTAATACCATCACATTGGGCATTAAGTTTTGTGGTACAAATTTTATGGAGATACAAAAATTCAGTCTATAACAGGAAGATAACAGAATGGAAACAAATTTCTGAGGTAAAATACAGAGAAAGTGATCACAATATAGATTATGGGACTGAAAGAGATGGAATAGTTAAGTATGATTTTAGATTGCTAGCTTATATGCTTGGGTGGACTTAGCTGTAACTATAAGAAAGAAGAAAAAGGAAATATAATGAGTTTGGTTTGGGTATTGTTATATTTTGAGATCAGTTTGGACATGGAAGTATAGATGTCTAATGGGGAGTTGAACATAAAGGTTGGACATAAACTCCTTATAGATGACCTATTCTCCTCCTCATTTGACAGATTAAGAAACTGACATTCTAGAGAGAAAGAGAAACTTGATCAAAATTCTAACAACAGATCCATGTGTAGAATCCAGGGCTCTTTGCTTCTTTGGCTTGTATTTCCCCTACCACTCAGGGCATTCATAGATGGCATTCCCACAGCTGAAGTCAGAATTTTAGTTCAGAAACAGAACTTTATTTGGTAAACATTTAAATCTTTTCTCCAAATAACAGCACACCAAAGGAAACTACCAGATGTATTCCTGCAGTTCATTAGCTTTAGTGCCAGCTGCTGAGTTTGCTCACCTGTGGTGATTAGAGTTCAGGTTGTTTCAAATGATGCCAAGTACAGTTTAAAGTTATTTGGCTCTGTAATATTTTGCTCTTTAAAAGAGAATGGGATTTAGATGCCAATATGATGTAGCTTTAATTGACTAACTGATATGAAACAGACTTGCCAAAAACAGGTGTTTCCTAAAGCAAACGCAAAAGTGAGATAAACAAAATAATGGCTGTGACCCCTCATTGAAGCATGTTGGCTTCCCACATGGAAGCAGAGGAGACATGTGAAGTGTCATTTAATCTTGATTCTGATTCACGTGCCAACAATTTCATGGCTACTATTCTTATGGGAGTCTTGAATTCCACTTTTCAGTTCCTAAAAGCAAGACCAATAACTTCTTAGTAGACTGGCCAGCAATACAGACTTGATCCACCAATTGTATTAACCTGCAGTTTTCAAGCTTTATTGATATCAATTCATTTCCAAGAATCAATTTAGAATTCTGAGATTTAAAAAGAAATTTCATGAATATAACTTTATAATAGGGAATACTGTAAGTTCCAGATGGAGGATATTTCATAAGCACAAATAAAACAAAAATATAAGCATACCAATTGGGGAAGGATTGATATTGTGCTATGGCACCAAAAATTAAAATATTATATCTATCTGCTTATTACAGAGGTATCTCATCAGTGAGTAGAGCAGTACAGAATTTATTTAAATTGAGATTTCAAATGAGAATTGAATAAGAATTCTAATTAAATACAATCCCAAGTCCTCTTCTAAATTCACTCATTTTCATAGTCAGTCTATGGTTCATCAATTCAGAATAGCCACCTGTGTCTCTTCTTTCTCTTTCCCGCACCTTTAACTCAAATAGAAACAAATGCTCAAGTAGAAACAAAATTATCTGACTTTTTAAATAATAATAATAATACACTTAAGGAATTATTTTTCCTCATCACCTTAGATCACCAATTGTTTGAATTTCACCATTATAATCAGGTCCCAAAATTCACTTAATAAATATTTAAGTGCCAACTATGGGCCATGAACTGTCCTACGTGCTGGGAATATGGCAATAAACAAAATAGAAAGAAAAAAATCTCTGGTGCCATTGAGTTTACATACTACTGGATAGTAAGTAATATTTATACAGTGCTTATTCTGTGCTAGTCATGTCTTAAGTGTTTACATGTACTGTATTAACTCATTTCTTCTTTACCATACTTTAGTGCCTCATTGTACAGATAAAGAAACAATCACAGAGAGGTTAAGTAACACACTTAAGGTCAGAGAGCTGGTAAGTATTGGAGCTGGAGTACAAAGTCAGACTAAAAATTGGAGGCGGGGTACTGTTGCAACAAAAACCTAAACGTGTGGCATTAACTTTGAGAATGGCAGCATACTGAGGCCAAAAGGCCTCAAGGTTACTGTCAAAGGAGGCTATAAGGGTAGAGGAGAAATTTTCAATGAAGGTTGCCATAATAGTGACCCATATAATGTGAGGACAAATAGTTTGATAACCTTGTCATCTGAAGAAACATGGAAAATAGAAAATATACCTAATAAACTTTGTAGATTTTGCTAAGGAAATTTCCAGGCATACTATTAGAAGTGCCAACTTTTTTTCTTTAGCTGCACTTAATAAGATATGACTATAAAAAATAAAGTAGGAACTGTTCAGTTTTCAAGCAGATAAAGGAAATATTTCCAAGTCAGAACCTTCTGGGTCCCTGGCAAAAGATACTCAAAATGTCTTAGCGGAAATATCAAATCCAGATTCTTAGTTAATATGTGATTTTAAGGTCAAGAACTCAAGATTCTTTATTGTTAGAAAGAACTTAAGACTTATAGACCCTCTGAGATAGATTTAAGAGCTTTAAAATTTTTTTAAAGGTATGTCATAGCACCTGACTCTTGATCCAATGTGGAGAGGGACCTATCTTAAAGAGATATATGGGTATGGCTTTATCTAATAGAGCAAATTATGATTTGAATCACAAGAAAGCACAAAGCACAAAGTATTTAAAGAAATTATATGAATGAAAAGATGAGAGGCCATTCAAAATGGGGCCCCTAAGTCCTTATGGACAGGAAGAAGGCTGAGAAGGCTATGAAATGGGTTATTTCTTATGGAAATGAAGAATGATTCACAGGCTAGAGCCAGAAGCTTTGTGCCTGGAGCCAAAAGGCATGGAGAATGACTTCTGGGAATAGGAATGGGCCTTTATCAGGAACTGGCAACATGTTCCTGGATGCAGTTCAGATTTGTTAAGAAACTGATATTTGCCTCTTGTTTTTTTCTTTCTCCTTTTCGAACAGAAGTGGCTACTGTGGTTCTCTTGTCCCTTTCTCATCACTATATGTTGGGTGGTGGTTGGGAAAGGCAGCATATAACATCTCTTTAGTTCATGTCTTCACATTGAAAGGACTCATACCTAAAGAGCTTTATCCAGGGCTGGACCTAATTTAGAAGACAAGATCCTAGAATCCAAACCTTACACCTATGCCGTATTAGAATGCGAATTGAGGAGGGGTGTTTTACGTGAGAGTTACATGACTCTTGGCAGCCATATGGCAGACTGATGGCCCAACTCCAAAGCTAGCTCCCTGGTAAATGCTTCCTGACATTTATACTCTTGTGCAAAAATTTTCAAGACCTCTTTCTTTGATTATTCCTTTACCTAGCATTCTGTTCTTGATTTATGAATACAATATCTTCTGTAGTCTGCCTAAAGATACCAATTTGAGTCATTTTCATTATTTTTAAGGGCAAAGTTTTCTTTTGTTTTTTTTTAAGCCTTTATTCCTAACAGTCATTTTCATTTAAAGCGATGTTCCCTCTCCAACTCTGAATTAACTCTTGTTTTACTTAGGGTCATTACTTTTCTGTGTGTGTGTGTGTGTGTGTGTGTGTGTGTGTGTGTACTATGTTTTTTTCATGTTGCAACTTTTCTCCAATTAACAGCCGGGGTTAGGTTGTCCATTTGTATTTAAAGATTAGACAGTAAATAGGCTGACTGGAGATGTAGACTGAGGCTTGTCAAACAGCAAGACTTCATTTTAAGATCACAGTTATTTCCACCTCAAGACATTTGAACTTATTGCTCCTTCTATCTGGAAACTCCTTGGGAGGATGTTGTCATGCCTAGTTTCTTCTGGTCACTCAAATGTTTCCTCAAATATCCCATATTCTGCCATGCCTTCCCTGACAAAAGTATTTAATGTTACCTACCGCTATCGCTACACACGTACACACTCTATCTCTCTACATTATATTTTTATTAGGATTGATTACTATTTTAAATGATCCTGTTGGTTTGTTAATTTCATCTATTTGGTTAGCTATCTCTTACACTGGAATGGAAATCTGTAAGAACAGGATTTCATCTGCTTTCTTTACCACAATGTCCTCAGTACTTAGAACAAGGCAATGCATATTGCATATTCTTAATAAATATATGTTGAGAGAATTAATGACTAAAGGCCTAGTCAGCCATTTTGATCTGACTCCTATCAGTACCCTAATGCAACTTTACTTATCTTAACTCCTATCAGTACCCTAATGCAACTTTAAGAAATGTTATAATACTGTTGACATCTGCTATGAAACTCTGTTCTTATGACATTACTACCAGATCACAAAAATACAGGCTGAGGAGACTATGTTTAGCAGATTTTTTAAACTAAAGATGATTTCATTCTGCAGTTATCTCTTAGAGCAGACTGAGGCATTGAAGAAAAGAGCACAAGAATTAGGTCAGAACACCTGAGTTTGAATTAGGGCTCTGTCATTTATTAGTGGTGTAACCTTATTCAGTAGCTTAAATTCTCTGAACCAGTATCTTCATATGCAATTTGAAGATAATAATGCTCACATACATAGTTGAAGTTCTGTGTGAAAATATTCACATAGTGCATGTCATAAAGTGGAGACTTAATGAGAAATCCTTTACCTCGTATACTATATTTTATAATTAGAGAGCACTTCTTTTATGTCTAATTTAAATCCTTTCTGCTTTTTATTCTCTATTGTTAATAGAGAATGATGCTTAATTCAAGTTTTACATTTTGTGGTTTCATATAAATTTTAGGATTATTTGTTCTATTTCTATGAAAAATACTATTAGAATTTCAATAGAGATTGCATTGAATCTATAGATTGCTTTGGGTAGGATGGGTATTTTAACAATATTAATTCTTCCTATTCGTGAGCACAGAATCTTTCCATTTGTTTTTGTCTTCTTCAATTTCTTTCATCAATGTTTTATAATTCTCAGTGTATAGATCTTTAAAGTCCTTGGTTCAATTTACTCTTAGGTATTTATTCTTTTTGATGTAATTGGAAATGAATTTTTTCCTAATTTTTCTTCCTGATAGTTCATTACTAATGTATAGAAATACAACAGATTTCTGTATATTGATTTTTATCCTACAACTTTACTGAATTCATTTATTAGTTCTAACAGTTTGGGGTGGAGTCTTTAGGGTTTTCTATACATAATATTATGTCACCTGCAAATAATGACAGTTTTACATCTTCTCTTCCAATTTGGATGCCTTTTATTTCTTTTTCTTGCCTAATTGCTGTGGCTAAGAGTTCCAACACTATGTTGACTATATGGTGAGAATGGGCATCTTTACTTGTTCCTGATCTTAGAGGAAACACTTTCAGCTTTTCACCATTAAATGTCATGTTAGCTGTGGGCTTGTCATATATGACCATTATTATGTTGAGGTACATTTTCTGTGTACCTACTTTGTAAAGAGTTTGTTGTAAATATATGTTGAATTTTGTCAAATGATCCCATGATTTGTATCCTTCATTTTGTCAATGTACTGTGCCACATTGATTGATTTATGGATGTTGAACCATCCTTACTTCTCTGGCACAAATCCCACTTGATTATGGTGTATGATTCTTTTAATTGTATTGTTAAATTTAATTTGATCAATTTTTTGCTGATTTTTGCATCTATGGTTATCAGGGATATTGTCCTTTAATTAATTAATTAATTAATTAATTTCTTTATTTGGTGGTGTCCTTGTTTGGTTTTGGTATCAGGGTAATACTGGCCTAGTAAAATGAGTTTGGAAGCATTCCCTCCTCTCATGCTTTTAGGAAGAGTTTGAAAAAGATTGCTTTTTTTAACCAGTAAATCCACCTGGTCATGAACTTTTGTTTGTTGGGAGGTTTTTGATTACTGATTCAATCTCATTACTAGTAATCGGTCTGTTCACATTTTCTTTTTTTCATGATTCAGTCTTGGAAGTTTGTATGTTTCTAGGAATTTATCATTTCTCCTAAGTTGTCCAATTTGTTGGCATGTAATTGTTCCAGTAGTCTCTTATGATCTTTCGTATTTTTGTGGTATCAGTTATGTCTGTCTCTCTTCCTTCATTGCTGATTTTACTTATTTAAGTCTTTTCTCTTTTTTTCTTGGTGTGTCTAGCTAAAAGTCTGGCAATTTTATTTATCTTTTTAAAGAACCAGTTCTTGGTTTTACTGATCTTTTTTTATTGTCTTTTTAGTGTCTATTTCATTTATTTCTGCTATGATCTTTGTTATTTCTTTCATTCTACTAACTTTGAGTTTTGTTTGTTCCCTTATTTCTAGTTCCTTGAAGTATAAAGTTAGGTTGTTTATTTGAGATTATCCTTTTTTTTTTTTTCAAGGAATAGATTTATTGCTATGAATTTATCTTTTAGAACTGCTTTTGCTGCATCCCGCAAGTTTTAGTGTGTTCGGAGGCGTCACACTTCCTGATTTCAAACTATATTACAAAGCTATAGTAATCACAACAATATGGTATTGGCATAAAAACAGACACATAAATCAATGGAACAGAATAGAGAACCCAGAAGTAAACCTATACACATATGGTCAATTAATGACAAAGAAGCCAAGACTATCCAATGGAGAAAGGACAGTCTCTTCAATAAATGATGTTGGGAAAAATGGACAGCCACATTCAAAAGAATAAAACTGGACCATTATATTACATCATACACAAAAACTAACTTAAAATGGATTAAGACTTGAATGTAAAACCTAAAATCATAAAAATCCTAAAAAAAAACATGAGAGATAAGCTCCGTGACATCGGTATTGGCAAAGATCTTTAGAATTTGGCACCAAAAGCAGACAAAACAAAAATAAAAATAAATAAATGGGACTACATCAAACTAAAAAGCTTCTGCACAGAAAAGGAACAATCAACAAATGAAAAGGCAACCTACTGAATGGGAGAAAATTTTGCAAATCATATATCTGATAAGAGGTAAATATTCAAACTATGTAAAGAACTCACACAACTCAGCACAAGATAAACAATCTAATTAAATGAGCAGAGGCTCTGAATAGACATCTTTCCAAAGAAGACATACAGATGGCCAACAAGTGCATGAAAATATGCTTAACATAATTAATCACCTGAGAAACGTAAATGAAAATCATAATGAGATAACACCTCACACCTGTTAGAATGGTTATTATAAAAAATACAAAAAAATAAGTGTTGGTGAGGGTGTGGAAAATAGGGGAGCCCTTGTGCATTGTTGGTAGGAATGTAAATTGTGCAGCCACTATGGAAAACGGTATGTACTTTAGTCAAAAAATTAAAAATAGAACAACCATATGATCCAGCAATTCCATTTCTGAGTCCTAATCTGAAGAAACAAAAACACTAACTCAAAATAACATACACACCCCCACGTTCATTGCAGTATTATTTACAATAGTTAAAACATGGAAATAGACTAAGTGTCCACTGATAGGTGAATGGATAAAGAAATTGTTATATATATGTATATATTTTTATAATGGAATATTATTCAGCCACAAAAATGAATAAAAACTATTGCCATTTGTGACAACATGAATGGGCTTTGAGGGCATTATGCTAAGTGAAATAAGTCAGACAAAGACAAATACTATATTATCTCACATGTGAAATTTAAAAAAAAACACAAAATCAACTCCCCCCAAAACAAACAAACAAACAAACAAAAACAAGGTCATAGATACAGAGATGCAGAGAACAGATTGTTGGTTGCCAGAGGCAGGGAGTGGGGTGAAATAGATGAAATGATTGAAAGTTATAAACTTTCAGTTATAAAATAAATTATTGGAAATAATGCACATCGTGGCAATTATAGCTAATAATACTGTATTGCATATTTGCAAGTTGCTTAGAGTAAATCTTAAAGTACTCATCACAAGGAAAAAATTCTGTAGCTATCTATGATGACAGATGTTAACTAGACTTATTATGGTGATCATTTTACAATATATACAAATATCAAATCATTATCTTGTACACATGAAATTAATATAATGTTGTATGTCAATTATACCACAAAAAAAAGTTTTACATTAATTTTCTAATGTAAAGGGGCAACCTGTTTTATAAATAAAGTTTTATTGGAATATAGCTATGCCAATTTTTTAAAATATAATCTATAGTATGGCTGCATTCATTCTACAACAGCAGAATGGAGTAGTTGTGAGAGAGATTACATGAAAGCTTAAAATATTTAGTTCTGGCCTCCTGGAGAAAAAAATTTACTGATTCTTGTTCTAATCCATTGTCAACTTAACTTTTAAGAAAATATAAAATTTAAAACAGAATTTCTCTTTTTTAAAAGTAACTGTCTTCTTAAAAAAAAAAAAGCAAAAATGTGTAGAAGTCTCAGACTATTGACATACGAAGAAAAATTCTCTTTAAAAAGCCAATTCAGCAAAATCTAAAAAGCTTCTTCACAGCAAAAGAAGCCATCAACGAAACAAAAGGGCAACCAACAGATGGGAGAAGATATTTGCAAACAATACCTCCAATAAGGGGCTAATATCCAAAATATATAAAGAACTCATATGACTCGACAACAAAAACACAAACAATCCTATTTAAAAATGGGCAGAGGACTGGAACAGATACTTTTCCCAAGAAGACATATGCATAGCCAACAGATATATGAGATGTTCAACATCACTAGCTATAAGAAAAATGCACATCAAAACCACAGTGAGATACCACTTCACACCCATTTGAATGTCTCTTATCAATAAGACAAAAAATAACAAATATTAGGATGCCTAGAAAAAGGAACCCTTACACACTACTGGTGAGAATGTAAATTGGTACAGCCACTATGGAAAACAGTATAAAGTTTTCTCAAAAAATTAAGAATAGAGCTACCATATGACCCAGCAATCCCTCTTCTGGGTATCTACTCGAAATATTTGAAAATATTTCTTCATAAAGACATATGTACCCTTATGTTCATTGTTGCATTATTCACGGTAGCTGGGACATGGAAACAACCTAAGTGTCCTTTGATGGATAATTGGATAAAGGAGTTGTGGTACATATATACAATGGAAGATTACTCAGCCATAAGAAAGGATGAAATACTGCTGTTTGTGACAACGTGATTAGATCTTGAGAGTATCATGCTAAGTGAAATAAGTCAGATGAAAAAGGACAAGAACTGTATGATTTCACTCATATATAGGATATAAAACAGAAAACAACAAATAAATAAACAAAACAAACAAACTGATAGATACAGATAACAGAATGAAGTTTACCAAAGAAGAAAGGGCTGGGGAGGGGATGAAGAAGGTAAAAGGGGTCAAATATGTGGTGATAGAGGGAGGCTAGACTTTGGGATGATCTACTATAGAATTGTACACTCGAAACTTATATAATGTTATTAACCAATATCACCCCCATAAATTTAATTTTTTAAAAAAAGAAAAATCTTAAAAATTGCAGTTATTCAAGGGAAGGAATCTTTTCTGTGTAGAACGGTGGTTCACAACTGGGAGCATTTTTCTCCCCTTTGGATATTTGGTGATGTCTGCTGATATTTTTTTGTTGTCACAACTAGGAGTCAGGGTACTGTTGACATCTAGTGGGTAGAGACCAAGGATGCTACTAAATATCCTACAATGCACAGGATAGTTCTCCACAACAAAGAATTGTTTAGCCCCACATGTTATTAGTGCCAGACTGAGGTTGAGAAACCTTGATATAAAATGGGTTATATACATGACTTAATAGTTCCTTTGGAATCTGTCATTGTTTCTAGTATGGGTTCTAAAACTTTTATGTAAGCTGACTGGCTCTCCAAGGAGAATCCAGACATTCACCCAAATAAATCTGCCTTCTATTTATGACTTATTGTCAGGTAAAAACCATATGATTATTTTTCACTGGGACACAGATGTTTTAGTTGTTCCCACATTCCCTCTTTCCAGGTTGCAGATGGTTGCACCTTACCAGATTCCCAGATCTCTGCCAGCACCTGAAGCACTGGAACAAACTTCCTCAGCCCTTAATGCTGTCCACTGTCTGGAAATGCCAGCTAACATTGATGTGCTGCTGCTAGCCATCATGAGCCAGCATTTCCTTTATTCTCTCCTTTACAGGTCAATTCTAAATATAGGCTAAAATCTTTGTTTCTTCTTCTAATCAGGTAATAGAGGGAATAAGAAGCAGTGAGCACTCTGTGGAAATTGGAAACAGTGTTTTATCCCCAAAATAGCATTCAGACACCTGAAAAATGCTTTGAGGAGAACATAATAGTTATAATGAACATTTATTACATATCATTTTCTCCCCATGGAAGAGCAAATTGATAAATGAACAATTTAGTGCATCCTCAATGGTTTCATCATTAAAAATGTTTTTATGCAAGGACTCTGCTAACAAAGGATCTCTGTGAACACATCAGGTGCATAACATGCCCCAGATCTTCTTATGCTGCCTCTGAGTTATATCTGGATTTTTGTGCTTCAATACCAAGCTCGATTCATTTCTAGACACAGTATTCTATGGTTATGATGTAAAATAATATCTTACTCTGAGTCTATTGTCTTCTTTAATGTCACCAGTATTAATCAAATAGGTATCCAACAGTTCAAAGTTATTTAAGTTCATGTGGTTGACTCTACTCTCCCTCCCGATACCAGACATGCATAAACAGGAAGTACAGCCAAGCACTACTGGGTTATACAAAGTTCTGTGGCTTGTCTACTGTATATGCCAGGGTTCTCCAGAAAAACAAAACAAATAGGAAATCTATCTATCTATCTATCTATCTATCTATCTATCTATCTATCTATCTATCTATCTATCTTCTATCTATCATCTAGAGAGGAAGAAAGATTCATTATAGGGAATTGACTCATGATAATGAAGGCTGAGAAGTTCCAAGATCTACAGTACAAAAGCCTGCAAACCAGGAGAGCTGACGGTGTGAGTTCCAGACTGGGTCTGAAGACAGGAGGAAGCCTCTGTCCCACCTCAAGACTATTAGGCAGAGAGAGCAAATTCTTTCTTCCTCGGCCTTTTATTTTGCTCAGGGCTTCAAAAGATTGGATGAGAGCTGCACATAGTAGTGAGAGCAATTTGTTTTTCTCAGTCTACCAATTCAAATGTTAATCTCACCCGAAAACACTTTCATAGACACACCTAAAATCATGTTTAATACAACATCTGGGCACTTGTGACTCAATCAAGTTTGCACACACAAAAAATTAAACCTCAGGTAACTTAATACTATTAAAATAGCTTAATGCTATTTAAAAAAATTATGGAATAGGTTCAATAAAATATAAATACAAATACGTGTATATACCCAAAATTTAAACCAATTTTCATGCCAACAACAAGTTAGGTAGGAGGATATTCCCCTTATAACAAACACTTGAGAAAATATTTAAAAATCTGTTGAAACAGATTCTAGAGAATAGCTTCTTTCCACTCACTGATATTTTAATTTTTCATAGCTAAGTTAAGGACTGATTTAATCTAAAGAAATTAATCATCGATATTAGAATTTTGGATTATAAAACAACTGAGGTGAGGTTAGCTCTTGGTTGTGTGCCCTGGCTGTTTATCAGATCATCATTAAGCTTTGTCTTCCACCTCTGCTCTGTATCTCATATGTCTTCTTGGTGATGGGTGGAGCAGATAAAAATAAGATTAGTTTGATAGATCACAGTTCTGGAGTGCCACATTCTATTAATGACTCAAGACCCTACCCCTAATCCAAGGACTGATATTTTATAGTCATTTCAGAAGGCAAAATGTAGAGAATTGGCTTGTTAGCAGAGAGTGAAAAGGGCTACAGAAATTCAAGGTCATTATTATGCAGGAAAAGTGGCAATAATGCATCACCATACTGAAGTCTAGAAAGTCTGGATAAAAACAAACATTTGCCAAGAGTGTAAGAAAACTACTTCAGGAATAGTTCTGCAAAGATCCAAAAGAGACACCCATTAGTACCCAAGTCTCTGTGTCAGATAAACCACTTAACCCCACTGTCAGATAACAAGAAGAAAGTAGCAGGTGCATTTAGTGGCTAGTTTGAATTGAAAAAAATAGCTCACTGCAATTCCTTTTGGTAGAGAAATATCCTATTAAATCCAATATGGTTAAAATTTATTTTGAAAAAGTTTAAATGCAGCTAATTCTAGCCAGCTACCAACTCCGTGGTTTCTTCTTCCAAAATAACGTTTGTATAAATATCTCAAATTATGATTAAGGAGGGTCTAGAATACTCAAAGAGATAGCAATTTCATGATTCACATTGATTCACCAGACAACTTACTTGGACCAAACATGATCAGGGATCTAAAATGATTTCTTAAGAGATTTCTGCAGGGACCAGGTAACATTTATAAGATAAGCAATCATGATATGATAAAATAGGAAGTGGAAAGGACTGGTGGGTGCATAGGTGCATTCAACTCAACTTTGTCATTTAAATATATTGTGTGATTCAAATAACACACTTCATGACAGTTCATTGGTTAATGAACACTGTAGTTGAAAGAAGTCTTTAGAGAATCTATAAGTACACTAATAATCGTATGGTGGCGAATAATCTTTAAAGGATCAATCTTTAAGAATTATCTATAGAGCTGGTGGTCTCTTCATTTTTTAAATAATCTTGGAAGAAGCAAATCTTCAAATTATAAGAATTTATTTAAAAATCTGAGCTAGGTTCATTAAAATAAGGAGAATTATTCATATAAAATACCCCCCGAAAACATAGCAGTAACCTTCATAATGCAGAGATACAAAAGAGAAAATAAATAATAGACATATAAAATAGGTGACTTTAACACATTTTTCTTGATCTTAGAAAGCTCAAGTGTATAGCATATTAGTAACTGTATAAAACACTAAAGATTTTCATAAAGTGGCTATTCCAGTTAAATATAAAACCTAAAACACAGGTAATGGAGAGTATACTGTTCTTTTGAGTATACATGGAACAATTTCAAAAACTGACTATCTGTTTAGACACAGGAATCCTCAGGGATAGACATATCAAGAAAATGAGTAGGTCATCCATTAATTAGGAGAAAGAACGTATATATATTTGACAAAGTTATGTCCACAATATATAAAGAACTCTTGTACTCAATAATAAATTTTTTAATTGAAAATAGTTAAAGAATAATTCCCAAAGGAGTGGTCAATAAGCACATGAAATAGTTTCTAACCTCATTAGTTATCAGGAAAATACATATTAAAACCACAGTGAAATACCACTACACGTTCACTAAATTGAGAGAAACTGACAATAAAATTGATAACATCAAGGGTTGATGAGGGTGCAGGGCAATTAGGACATTCATATATTTTTGGTGGGATGTGATATTGTAAAACTAACGTAAATTATTTAAAATTTAAATATACATCTACCCTATGACCTGGCAATTCCACTTTTAGGTATTTACTCTAGAGAACAGAAAATATATGTCTACAAAAAGATTTGCACAGAATGTTTATAGCCATTTTATTCAAAATAGCTGAAAACTAAAACAACAACAACAAACTTCAACAGGAAAACAAACTGACATATTCATCTAATGAATTTCTATTCAGTAATAAACGGGAATAAATTACTGATATTTACAACACGATCAATAAATCTCAAAAACATTATTTTGAGGTAAGAAGCTAGATAAATAATGATTATCACTCAATATTTCAATTATATGAAGTTCTAAAACATAAAACTGACCAGTTGCAGTGGAAATCAAAGAGGTGGTTATCTACGGAAACTGAGAACTGATTACAAGTAGACATGAAAGAACATCTGAAGTGATAGAAATTTGTATATTGATAAGACTTTGAATTATCTGGGTTTATACATTCACCTAATCTCTTGAAAGTGCACAACTTAAGATCTACACATTTCACAATGTATAAATTACATGTAAAAAACAAATACGAACACAAAATTATAGGTGAAGCCAGTCTGGCAAAAACTTGTTGAATTTGGCTGATTGTCATATATGGGTTGTCATTGTATTACGTTCTGTTCTTTTGTATATTTGAGAGGTTTAAAATAAACCTTAAAATCAGTCTTACTGTTACCTCTTGTTATATTATATGTATAAAACACGAAAGAAGCAAAATTTCAAAATGGAATGTCATGCTATTCCTTCATCTCCATTGAGAAAAGGTGAGAGTCTTGTACCCAAACTACTGAACATCAGAATTGAACTTCTCTCCACCTGTCTTCCAAGAATGCTAATAAGCCCTTAGACATGAATTCAACTTTTTGGATTCTTTGATCATGGCAATGTCAGTAGGTGGAAATAGATTTCTTCTTGTAATCTCTATTAATAATATAATTCCCTTAAGTAATGATATTTACAATGATGATGAAAATAATGTTAAAAGAAGACGTAGGTCTCTACCTATAATAAAAGCAATGCATAAAAACAGTGTGCTTATATACAAAGGCTACTTCAAAACAAATCTGTTATTCCCTTCTTCCTAGAGGTTGTCAGTCCTAACCTCTCCTATATAAATTCCAGAGCTTCCATGAAGATTATTCTGTTTTATCTTTAGCCCTCTCTACAACTCAAGTGCTTCTGATAAACAATTCCAGTGCTAGATAAGGGTAGTTATGAAAGGAGATGATCCTTTCTGTCCAACTCCAGATACTTGATATGTCCCAGTTGCTCCCTTTTTATTTCAGTACTTTGGAAGTCAGGAAAGCCTAGAAAATTCTGTGCCTATATTATGTTTACAAACTGTGCCCAAGCTTCCTCAAAACAAATCTCTCTTTGCACACCCTGTCCTCATGAGCAGGTGTTGAGATTTAGAGTCATAGGGAATCATTTACCTGAGTATAGAACATTTGCTTTAAACAGAAAATACTTTATCATGAAGTATTTTCTAAGCACTTCTCTCAGCAGAAATATTCCCAGTCTTTATATACTTTTATATACTTTTGACATTTCCAGGCTCTTTCTTTAACATCTCTCTGGAAATCTCTTGTTCCTTTTGGTTCTCTTTGAAGACCTACAGTTTATTCTAGTTGTAGAATGTCAGATTCTTTCCTAAAATTAGCTCCTC
This sequence comes from Pteropus alecto, assembly GCF_000325575.1. NCBI lineage: Eukaryota > Metazoa > Chordata > Mammalia > Chiroptera > Pteropodidae > Pteropus > Pteropus alecto. Next base: position 12,263,271 of record NW_006432669.1, read on the forward strand.
ATGAAAGCATTGTTTTTCTAGATTTCAGAAGGAAAACTTACACTTCCAGTTTCTCAACTTTCTATCATTTAATTAGAAATAGCTAACTTTTTGCCTTTCCTTCACATATCAATATGTATACTTACCAAGAAGTTGTGAAAATTTAAAAACATGAGTTTAAACGAAACGTATGTTAAATCTTATTATTACTTTCATTTCTACTTTGATTTGTTTACACATGCATACAGAATAGTATTTAGATGATAAAATTTTAATGCATCCAACGATGGGCTCATAAGTAACTGAGACTCTGTCAGCCTACATTTCTGTTCAACCACTATATAGTGCTACTTAACTTCATTAACTAGCCTTGAAGCACTGCAAGAAATTAAAAAAATATTCAAATAAAAAAATTTCAAAAACATAATCTTCATTAATTTGGATAAAGTTTTAGAACTGAATATATTTTATTTGACATATTTGTAACTTGGAAATTTTTAAAGTGAAACTAGGTCTTAAAAATCTATTATTTCCTCATTGTGCTATGGTAGAATATAGCCCCATTATTTTTGACTCCATCAACAGTTGTTTATTGATTATCTTCTATGTGCCAAAGACTGGGTGTTAGACATTAGAAAAATTAAAATGATGCAACCCCTTCTGAAAGTTACTGTGCATTTTGCAAGCAGATTATACAATCATTACACAGTGCGATAAATACTATGTAGGTACAGGTAAGGTGGTTAGTATTCCTTTATGTGGACCTGGGAAAGAGCTCACAGAGAAAGTAATACTTCAGGTGAATTTTGAAAATGAGTCAAATTTCACAAGTCAGAGAAGTAAGAAGACCAGAATATCAAAATATTATATGATACTCCCTATACTTAGACATGATATCCTTTTCTGGTCTTATTTCTATTTTTACTCTTAATACATAATTATTATTATATATATTTCAAACATATAAAACTATATAGAGAATAAAATAATACAGGTCTCCTACCTTTTTGGCACCAGGGACCAGGGCTCCTATGAAAATCTAATACCTGATGATCTGAGGTGTAGCTGTGATGTGATGCTAGCGCTGAGAAGTGGCTGCAAATACAGGTGAAGCTTCACTGCTTGCCCGCCGCTCATCTGCTGTGCGGCCCTGTTCCTAACTAGCCGCTCCAGTCCATGGTACCATCACACCATTTAGTTTTAGCAGATCCTCTCATTTTTGCTGTATTTGCTTCAGATCATGTTCTTTTAAGAAAGAAAATATTAATTCTTACAGATAAAGTGACACCTTCTGGGCACCTATGGCTGATCATTTCCTTCACCAGAGGTAAACACTATTCTTATTTGAGGTTTAACCATGTTGATACATGTAATTCTAGTTCTAGCTAATTAGAATGATATATAAATATATCATACTTTATTTTTGTACATGTCTTCTTTTGCCCATATACATGACTTTCTCCTGGATATAAACTTAGGTTTGGAATTACTGGATTTAGGAGAAGTGAGTATCTGACAATTTAAGTTTGCTTTCTGTCCTTGCCAAATCTTGGTTTTGTGACACTTTTATTTTTTTGCCAACATCTGGATTTGAAATAGGAATATCATTATTGTCTTAATTTGCATTTCTGTGATTGCTAGTAAATTTAGCACCCTTCATATGTTTCTTGGTCATTCGTATTTCCTCTTTTAAATTAATTATTCCCATGCTTTCCTTTGTTGTTTTACTACCTAATTACATATTTGTCTATCCCTAAATTTAAATTAATCTGCTTTCGAACTTTATGTAATTAAAATCATATTATATACAATTTTTTGAAACTTGTTCTTCTGGTCAACATGTTTTAGAGATTTATCAATGTTGCACCTGTTTTATTTTATTAACTTTATGTACTTTGTTACAGATCATTTTAAGAACAGTACCATGACTGACTTAATCTTCCCATTGTTGATGAACATTTGGATAGTTTCAGTTTTTTGCTTTATAACAAGGCTTCTGTAAACATTCTTGAACCTGACTTCTGGTACAAATGGGAAAAATTTCTCTCAGGTATACACATGATAGTGGAATTAATAGATCATAAGTTATAGATATGTTGTATATATTCAAATGTAATAAGTGATGCCAAACTGGTTTTGAAAATAGTTTTACTGCTTCACATTCCCATCAGAAGGAAATGAGCCTGTCCATTCCTCCACACACTCTGGCCATCATTTGATATTGTTTGACTTGTAAGCAACAATAATTTTGCCCATCTGTAGGGTGGAAATGGTATCACATGGTGAATTTACATATCTCTAATTGTTCATGAGATTTTGCATTCTTCCTGTGTCTGGGTCAATTGTACTCTCTTCTGTGAAATTTCTTTTCCTTATGATCATTTACCAATTAAGATTTTTTTGTTTGTTTTGTTTTCTTTTTTTCTTTTTTCTTTTTTTACCATTTTCTTACTTATTTGTAGGAATTCTTTATTCTGGATATAAACGCTTTACTGAGTATATATGATGCAAATTTGTTCTTCTATTTTGAACTTTACCACTTTCTTTGTAGTTCTTAAAATAAACAGAATTCTATGTAGGTAAATGTCCCAGTATTTTTCTTTATGAATTATACTTTTTATGTCTCATTAAGAAATCCTTCTATAATCTGAGATCATAAAGATTTTCTGCTCTCTTTTCCTCTAAAATTTTTATGGTTTTGCCTTACATATTTAAAGCTTTAAACCATCTGGGGTATATGTTGGATATGATATGAGCTAGAGATTTGATCTAATTTTTCTGCATGACTATTACAAAGATCATTAGAAAAGCTTTACAGTTTTGAAATCATGAAGTTCAATGATTTATGGGTCAAAGAATAAACTGTAAGGGAACTTAACTCATATTTAAAACTGAACGATGATAACCCTTTGGAATTTGTTGAGACATATCATAACCCAGTGTGGTATGATTTCAAACTATTTTGTGCACTTAAAGAGTATTCTGCAGCAATTAGGTAATGTATTATAAATATGTTTTTAAATGTGTTGTTCAAATATTCCACATCCTTATAGATCTTTTATCTGTTTGATCCATCAATTACTGAGTGACGTGTCTAAAAAAATATCTTTTACTATTATTGTTGATTTTCCTATTTTACCTCAGTTCTGCCAATTTTATTGGCATATATATGATATTATCTTATACATATAACCTTTTTTTACTGAGTACAAGTCTATCTTAAGGTGAACTGAACATTTTATAATAAGAAAATAACTTTCTCAACATCTAACAGTGCTTTTTGCCTAAATATTTTTCATAATATAAATATAGCTAATTTTTTAGTGTAATAGTCATTCAATATATCTTTTTTCTAATCTTTTACTTCCACCTCTCCATATTTTTATATTATAAACATATTTTATACAAATAACATTTAGATGAACCTTTTTCCACAGTCTGACAATCTCTTCTTTTTACTTGACCTTTAAATTAATTTCCCTTTATTATAAGTAAGGATATATTTGGATTTATTTCTAATATTATTTTGTGCTGTTTTCCCCCAGCATTTTCTATGTTTTGTTATTTTTATTTTCTTGCTTTATTTTGAATTAAGAGACTTTTATTTTTCACTATATTTTAGCTCTACTAATTTGGTTATTTTATAATTCATTTCTATTATTTTAAAGTAACTATAAATTATATATATAATAAATTATATGTGTGTGTATATATATACATATATATGTATGTATGTTTATGTGTGTGTGTGTGTGTGTGTGTGTGTGTGTGTGTATCACCAAAATCTCAGGTTAATTCAGACCTTATTTAGCCTCTAGCAAATAACACAAGAATCTAATCTTAGAACATATAAAGATATATAATTCCTCCATATTATCCCTAATTAAACTATCCCAACTTATATACTGTTGTTTTCAGATATTCTGTTTTATCTTATATTTTATAATGCCAAAATATTGTTGTAATAGCTTTATTGACAAATGGTTTTTTTATATTTATCTACATTTTCCCACTTTCTATTTTTTTGGTGGTTGTTTAATTTGGAGTCTCATTGTTATCATTACTCTAATATTTGGATTTATATGCATTGTACTTTGTATTTTTTCTTAATCACACTTTTTCATTCTCTTTTCTTGTTTCTTGATCACGGTTTCTTTAGTTCCCCTTCCCACTTTTTTTCTCTTTCCATGTTTGGCAGTTTTACAAGTTATTTCTGTTTTTGTTGAGTTTACTTTTGAGTTTTAATAGGCATAACTGGTGTAGAAAGCCTAATGTTAACACTTATATCATCCTCTTAAACAAGATCTTAAAGTAAATAAGACCTTAAAGTACTTAACTGTGATGATTTACTCCCATCTTACTTTTTATATGACTTCCACTTTGATATTTTTATATCTCTTAGATTAGCTTTATGGTTACTATTTGCCTATATGCTTGTTTAGATTTACCAAGTTATGTATTAATGTCTTTATCCCTTATTCTTCTTATGTCTCAGAAAGTCTTTCTGAGATTGTTCATTTTTTCCAGAAATATATTCTTAAGTAGCTCTTCTGATGAGTTCATCTTTATGCAAAAAATGTCTTTATTCTGCTTTAATTCTTGAATTCTAAATTTGCATTTTTTTCTCAGCACAGTAAAATATGCCAGCTGCTTTCTGGCTTATGTTACGGCTACTGAGAAGCATGTTGTTTGTCTAATTATTATTTCTTTGCAGAAAATCTATTTATTTCCTCAGGTTGTTTTGAAGTTCTGTTCCTAACTGAGATGGTTCTATTATGTTTACTGAAATCAATAACCTCTCCCCCTCCATGTTTTTTCCTCTATTGTTTGTTTGTTTTCCTAGTGGCAGTTTCCCCTTACTTCTGTGTTTTAAAATTTTATATTATGAGCTAAAATTTGGGAGCGTTTATCTATAAGAATTCATTTATTCCAGGTTAAAGTGGTGTCACTCCAGAGAAGATTTGCATTTTATTATTCATTTATTCATTTACTCATTTACTTACTTACTTACTTACTTACTTACTTACTTACTTACTTACTTACTTACTTACTTACTTACTTACTTACTTACTTACTTACTTACTTACTTACTTACTTACTTACTTACTTATCTATCTATCTATCTATCTGTCTGTCTGTCTGTCTGTTTGTTTTGGATAGGCACACACAAAGAAGTCACTACAGGAAAATTTTTATAGTAGTATAATTTAAAAATCCTGAATGTGGCCTGTGGTTATCAGTTCTTAGGGGAAGCTAGTGTTTTGGGGCCATCTGAGCAATACTGAGATAGAAAAACTTCCTCCATTCAACGTTCGAGTGTAGGGTGGATTTTTTGTTGATGTTGTTAGTCCTCCATTTTAGGACAATGCAATCCCATGTGAATTCTGGCTTTATCCTGAAGGATCCAATTCCCTATGGCCTATCCTCTCATGCCAGTTGGGTGTAAAAGTTCCTAGCTAATGAGACCCTCCTGGTTTAACTACCTCCTTTTCCCCTCTCCCCACCCCCCTATAGGGCTCTGCAGCATTAGCTCCCATTTTTCTTATTTTTGACTTTTAGTTCATCTTACATTTTTCATTAAGCTATCCATTTTATCCTTCATTTCTAGTTTTGTTTAAGAAAAATATTTTCAGGATTTCTCCTTTGCCACAGTGCTGGGAATAGAGGTGTTCCCCAATTATATTCCATAGAATTCCTACTCACCCTTCAGATCTCAGCTCAGAAGTTACATCCTCAGTGATGTATTCCTTATCCCTGTTACATGCTACCACACTACGTTGTAAGTTTTCCATTTCACATTATTTGTAATTTGTAATTGTACATTATTTTTCAATTCTGATTAATCTTTGTTTCTCCCACAATTTATTCAACTCTATCACGAGATAAAATATGTATATTTTTCTCACTCATAATGGTCCTAGAGCCTAGCACAGTCCCAGGCACAAAGTTTGTGTTCAGTAAGTATTTGATGAATGAATGAATGAATGAATACGGAGAATCTGGAGAAGGATAATGAAAAATTAACACATATCAATCAAGTGTTGGAATGTAGGCTCTGTAATATAAGATGAAGCTGATTTCGAGAAGAAAAGAGCCTAAAGGAAAAATATTGTCTGCTGAAAGTGTTGGAGGGAAGAGAAACGAACTGATGATTAGCTTTATAACTTACCAGGTGATTTTGGAAATGTTGCTCATCCTTCATTATTTTTTTTTGTGACCGATAATAATGCTTGCCTGGTAAGGTTGCTATGAACACTAAGTAAAATAAAGAATATAAAGTGGCACTTAGCACATAGTACAGATTTATTAATAACCATAGTCTTTCTTCACCTGGGAAAATTTAAAAAAGAATTTACTTATATTAAAAAGAAAGTTAGACTCATCCTTAAGAAATCACTCCTAAGTATAAAGATGTGTAAGAATGGGCTGGTGAGCTTGGGGGTAATTGTTGCTTCTTCTGGAGACCTACCTGTGGGGCTGCTGTGATTATGTGCAGTGGATTTGAGTCGTCCTGTCCTGAGGTATGGGGTGGTTTAAGTGGCCATTTAATTCTTTCTACCTATGAGTCTTGATTAATTGCACATGTCCAAGGAGAAGAGCAAAGTTTTCTTGAAGAGTTCTTTCCCCTTCAACTGACTGACAAGCTTGTTTTACATTTAAGTGTTAGTATCAGGTATTCAAATTACTTCTCTCTCTCTCCCATAAGCACTAATATCCTGAGATTTACATTATCTTAATGAGGCATCTTGATAATGAAGTGCTTCACCTGTGATCCAGAAGAAGAAAAATCAGCCTTCTGGCCATATGGGGACAGCTGTTCCCACAAGCTCAGTGTTCTCATTGAACATGAACTTCTTTCCCGAGAGAGCATGCAGGACTCTTCCTAGCTGAAAGATGAGGAGCAAAGGAAGAGAGAGAACTTTAAAAAAATTTTAATATCTCTCCTCATGGTAGTTTCTATACTAAAGTCCTTGCCCTCAATGCAATAATTTAAAAGAAGTATGATTTTGCAGAGATATTAAATCTCACTTTACATTTTGTCTACTCAGAGAGTTGACTTTATGTATGTACAGAGCAGAAGGCTACCTCGTGATGTTATTTAAAAGACATTATAAACTACCCTTCATTCTGAAATGTAAGTCTGTGCAATATTTCACCATTGCAGTCGATTCCTACTTTGAAAATACAGATACTCCTGGACTTATGATGGGGTTACATCCCAATAAACCCATTGTACATTAAAAATATTGTTAAGTAGAAAATGCATTTAATACACCTAATATACTAAACATTGTAGCTTACCCTAGCCTACCTTAAGCATGCTCAGAACACTTACATTAGCCTACAGTTGGGCAAAAGTATCTCGCTGCTGCAGCCCAGCACCACAAAAGAGTATCTTACCCCATATCACTAGCCTGGAAAAAGATCAAAATTCAAAATTCAGTTTCTATGGAATGTCTAGCCCTTGCACCACTGTAAGGTCAAAGAATCCTCAATCGAACAATTATAAGTTGGGAACCGTATGCATATTAAATTTGCTACACTGGGATATCAGATGTGTATAAAGCAAGTTGCAAATTCTAGGTGGCCCATAGGAGATTAAATAATCCTGAAATATTTTGCACCCACACTATTCTTTCCAGCCAATCAAGTGTTACATGAATGTTCCTGTTGCCATGAGCAAACAGTATAATTTATTCCCTCTTTAAACCATGATCGGTTTAAAGCACAGTGAGAACACAGTATTCCTCTGGTCAAAACCATTACTTTAGATTTGTTTCAGGCTTTACATCTACACAGAACATCATCTAGTGGAAAAGAGAGGGTCTTCTCTCCTTCTCTTCTTCAACTGAACAAAAATGCTGTCAAAGCCATTTGGTTCCCACGAGGGAAGCCAATGTGAGGACTAAGCCAATACACAAAGAAGGGTGGAATCACAGAGAAATACAGCTTTTGTTTACCACACCTGAAGCCTGAAATCTTAGTTTCAGGAGCCAATATGGTTGTTTTAACCTTAAAGACAAACAAACAAACAAACAAACAAACTCCATGAGTTGAGATTCTGTTACTTGCTAGTATACCCATCTAAAAAGACAGAACTTGCTTTTTAATTGTTGGTTATTAATGGATAATGGTTCTGTTCTCTTCTAGTTTCCTAAGATTGGTGTAACCTTATTCCAATATACCCCACAATGGCAGTAAAGGGTATTGGAGGGCAGCTAGGGAACATTTCATTGAGGAAGAGATAAAAATGCTCATTCTGAAGAACAGTTTTTCAACTCGAATTGATTTGGCTTCGTGAAAAATTTTCCTTTTTTCATGAACAAAGAAAAGTTATTACAGACAAGTGCTGCACCAGGACCAGTGCTTGTCTAGATAAGAGATAACTGCATGTGCAATATCCATAAGTTCAAGAACTAAGATGCTTTGGGTGAGGGTGCAGGAATAGTTTCTAAAGCAGATACTTCAGGGTTTGGTGATAGCGAGCATGTTCTGTGTTATATAAAATCATGCCACAGATTTATCTGATGTCACCTCAACTACAAACTCAGTGACATTTTAAAATTAAATCCTCTTGCTAAAGTTTAAACAGTCCTTTAGGTAAAAATGTCAAATTTATCCTCAGGGTTGTGCAGCAGCATGCCTCTAATACATAGTCTTTAATATATTAGACCAATTGTTCTCGTTCTCTTGCTGCTTATAACGATGAACTCTTGTTGGTCCATTAGTTATTAGTTAAGTATAGATATAAATATATAATTATGAATGTATATACAAAATCTGTAGTTTGCAAGTGATTGATCCCTCTCAAATTGTTCCTGTACTTTTACTTGTTTCAGAGATGTTTTCCATTTCATCCATTCTTTTATTCATTCATACATTTATGAATTCCACACATATTTATTGAAATCCTACTATATGTAAGATCCTATGCTAAGGCTCTATTTTTAATGTGAACTCTTAAACAGATTTTGTTTTCAAGGAGCTTAGAGTATAGCGGGAAGATAAGACCTGAAGAGCTATCACGAGAGAATGCGTTTAGTTTCAAAAGAGAGGCTCAAGCAAAGGTATGAGGCTTCTGGGGTGAAAGGGATTATTTCCACTTGTGAAGGTAGGGTTGGAGGTTAGACATGATTTCCTAAAGGAAGTGGTATTTGGAAAGCATCTCTCAGAATGATGACACAGCTACGGTGAGACTGGAGGAAAGCACATTTCTATCTGGGAAGAAAGTATTAGCATAGAATATGTGCCCAAAATAGAGTGGTTCAGTTTTGGCAGGAGCATAATGTAAGTGAGGATGCAAAGTGTGAATAAGAGTGGGTCTTGAGAAGGCTTGGAATGGTGACTAGACTGCATGTTCTACAACAGCAAATGATTCGAAACTATTATTCAACAGAAATAACAAAGGTAACACTTCTCAGGAAGAAACTAATAATGCTCTGGGAATTGTTTATTTATTTACTTATTTACTATTTATTTTATACCAAGGGAAGAATTGCAATATAGCAGTAACTATCAATTCACATGTACTAACCTTTCATTAAATTTTTCTCATTCATAAGAATTTACCTTTTTTAACCTCAATATGCTTTATAAAATTTTTTCAATTACAATGCTGTTTCTTAAACTTATCCAGTTTGAAAAAAATCATCTGAAATGTTTATTTTAAAAAGCAGCATATTACGATTGTTATAACTATTTAATGTTATATTTAATAGACAATATACGTTTAGATTTACTTACATTTTTCTTTGTTCACTATCTGTTTTTCCATCCTCGACTATCCTTCTGGGTTCATTTTCCTTTTCTTTTTTCAATAATACACTTTTTAAAAGCTTTTTATATTAGCTTTCTGGTAGTAAACTCTCTGTGTTTGTATTGACCTCATTAGCATTTTTAAAATATAGCTTTTCTAAGTGTACCATTCTAGAATGACAGTTATTATTTATCAACACATTGAAAATACTATTTTATTGCCTCTGGCTTTTATTATGGCTATCTGCTGTCAGTGTGTCATTTGTATGTGATCTTTTCTCTCTGTCTACTCTTATGATCTTCGTCAAAGCTGATATTATGCACATTGCCACAAATGTCTAGTTCTGGACTTCCTCTTATTTATATTTCTTAGCTGATGTTGTGCTTGATCGTGTGGATTCATATTTTTCGTTCATTCAGGAAGATTCATAGTCATTACTGCTTCAGATATTACTTTTCCTTCATTTTCTCTATTCTCTCCCTCAGGTCCTCTGGTTAAACTTAGGTTAGATTTTTACATTGTCTTTTATATCGCTTGACCTCTCTGCCACATTTTCTACCTTTTTATCTCTCTCAGACATTTTATAGTGTTTTCAGATCTATCTTCCACTTCTAGTTCATCAGTTTTCTTTGATGACATCGAATACTCTGTTTAACCCATCTGATCTTTCATTTTGTTTAATTTCAACCATTTTTTAATTTCAACCATTGTTTAATTTCAACTCTTTTCATTTATAAACCTATTTTCTTCTTTTTTAAACCTCTCTAAGTCAGATTTCATTGTACATCATTTGCATTTTTGTGATGCCATCCTTTATTTCTTTAAATACTCCATTCGTATTTTGCGTACTGAATCTGAGTCTCCAGTTTCTGATGTCCTTGGTGATCTAAATCTATTTATTATTATTATTTTTTTCTGACTCTCATTCCTGATGGTTAGTTTCTCTGTACATTTTGAGATTATTAATTGTTGTCTTATTTCGATATTATTTTATTCTGAGGAAAATTTTGGAGCCTGAATTGTGTATTCCATGTGAGAGAAGGTTCATGTGTTTCCACAGAGATCCTGGCAGTGTTGCAGACCTGAGATTGCTTTAGCCCCTTCCAGGATCTCAGATATAATCCAAACATCTCAGGTTCAGCTACCTCTCCTTGCTGCTAATATAAAGCTAAATTTCCAGACCTTACTGCTGATATTGGCACTTACCCTCAAGCTACACCATTGTAAGTTTGCATGTACAACTTACATCTAAGGTTTTAGCTCCGTATTTTTGCTTAGGCCCCTTGGATATTTGCTTAGGCCCCTTGGATATTTGCTTAGGCCCCTTGGATTTTGCTTAGGCCCCTTGGATATTTCAGCTCAGCAATGCTATAAAAATTATGTTTTATGCAGGATCTACATTTTCTTTTTTGCTTTTCAAGAGGTTCTGTTAGAGTCTCTAAGTTGGCCAACTACTAGAAGCTGAGTGATAGGTTATTGTCTGTAGCACAGCAGCTATATGGGAATAATCAAAATAGTTTTACCAATATAGTTGAGACAAATCAGAATATTATAGAACAAAAACTAATTTGGCATCTGATTTGTCTAGATTAGTTATCTATACTGATTCTTGCTACTTTGTGTTGTTTGGATACAACCTAAAATATTGTATTAATAAGATGTTTAAAGTATTCCTGTTTTGCAGAAATAATTGGGCGAGTAGGAAACTACTACTGTGTAGCTCTTTTTAAAATTTCTATTTTCTTTATTCTAATATGTTTTAGTGTGTTTAAAGGAAGAAGAAAGAGAGAGTTGATCCATTAAGATATTAAAGACCTGAAGTAAGACAATAGATGCCACTTGTCTAGTCTTTCATTAGTTAGTCTTTATCCATTTATGCATGATTACTTTCATATAGATTTATTTAATCAGCTTATTAATATTTATAGAGTGTCTACCACATGGCATGTGCTATTCTTCATGGTAGAAAACACAGCAAGGAACAAATGGAAATCTCTGCACTCAGAGATCTTGCATCCTATGATCAAGGCTTAAAAAGGAAAAGTAGTAAAGTAAATGATATGATAGTGCTAGGGACAAAAATAAACCTTGGAGGAGAAATAAAGTATGGCAGGGGTTATAGTATTAGATGGGTAGATAGATTTACTACTTCTGAGCACTTTACTAATGAACCTTGGAATCAGAGGTAGTATGTCACTGCAATAATCGGGTGAACAGGTTGTTTAGGAAAGCTGGTACTATGTGCTGAATTGTGTCCTCCCCAAAAGTGTGTTGGCATCCTAATCTCCAGTATCTCAGAATATGACCTTATTGGGAGATAGGGTCTTTGCAGAATTAAGTTAAAATGAGATCATTAGGGTCCTTACTCCAATGACTGTGTTCTTATGAAAAAAATGGGGGAAATTTGGACACAGAGACAGACACATATATAGGGAGAACACCATATGAAGGTTAGAGTTGGGTTGTACAAGCCGAGAAACTACCAGAAACTCGGAGAGAGGCATTCAGAGGGAGTATGGCTCCACTGACATCTTGATCTTGGACTTCAGGCTTCTACAACTGTGAGATGATAAATTTCTGTTGTTCAAGCCATGCAATTTGTGGTACTTTGTTACAGTAGCCCTGACAAACTAATACATCTGTAATTCATTGTAATTGAAGCTTAAAATCATGTAGGATGATAGTAGATGATGAGCTAAAGGTTCTAAAAGTACTTATAACCTACGATAAGTCAGGCAGGCAGGTTTTATTTAACATATATAATGTTTTTTATATGCCAGTGAATATTCTAAGTTCTTTGTAAATATTAACCAATATGTATCCAAATAGCAATCCCATTATATAATTTCATTTCTTATTCCCACTTTAAAGAAGTGGAGTGAAAATTTGGTCATGCCATCTACTTCTACTTCCCCAGAGAAGGAAAATATTCAAACAAACTTTACACGACAGTGAAGATATTCTTGAGCCTCATATGGGAGATTTTCCTGAGGTTTCCTACAACACATGTACATATATGCAATTTTTAAAGTCTCTTTTTTTGGTGCTAGTGAAAGATGCAGGAAAAGGACATGCCCAAGATGAGAACACCTGTGTTCTAGTCCTGCCTCCATGTTTCTTTGGACGCGTTGCTTAACTTTTTTCTGTCTCCATTCCTACCCTTGCTCTTACTAACTGGGCCACTGTAAAATTAAATCACAAAATAAATTTAAATTTAAAAAGTAAACATCAAAAAGATATAAAGTCTCTAACCCATAGTTTGCACTAGGGGTTTATATTTTGAGGGAATATCCCTTCGATATCCTCCAAATAATGTATTAATTTATACACTGCTTGTGAACATTTAGATCTAAGAAACTACTTAAATTATTTATAGTATACTTGATAGGTTTTGGCATCATCTGACTGATATGAAAGGTACACATGTAACCTAGTTTCAAAGAAATAAAAAAATTATATCAAGCTATAATTCATGATGATTCATGTTGGATAAGCATAAAACTAACCAAATATTAGTCTTCTAAGCAAAACTTTAGATTCACACTTACAGATTGAACTATGTATTAATCTCAGGACTCTTCCTTTAATTCACTGATGGCATAGAACCTAAAATGAGAATTACATTCATTAGAATGATAGTGAATATAATCAGGTTGGATGGGAAAGAATTGTGATGGATTCTTTTCACCAGGATTCTAGCATGGAGAAGTTGTTGGTTTAGACCAGGGGTCCCCAATTCCTGTGCCATAGACTGGCAACAGTCCATAGCTTGTCGAAAATTGGTCTGCACATCAGGAAGTGAGCGGCATGCAAGCGAGGCTTAGATTATATTTGCAGCCACTCCCCAGCGCTAGCATCACCGCCTCAGCTCCACCTCAGATCATCAAGCATTAGATTCTCATAGGAGCACCAGTTCCTGTTGCCAAAATGTTGGGAACCGCTACTCCTTCTGGTCCAGGTATCACATGGGGCTGTGCAGAGTAGCCTCTTCGGCTTTGGCTTTCTCAATTTCTTCCTATAAGAGCTCATGCTTATTGTCTGGGGCAGGGCTGGGAAGCATAATGTTTTCTCATTTTTCAATTTTCATGTCTTTTCCCTCAGAGCCCACCTTCATCTCCTCCTCCTCTTTAGCATATGATTACATTTTTTATAAAAATCATCTCATGCAAATAGACAGCCAGGCTCATTCATCCAATTTTTCTTAAGCTTAGCTGGGACACTCTGTGGCTTATTTAATATAATTGAGGAACTAGACATTTAACACTCATCCAGGAGAAATGTATTAATGTATTAAAACCAAGAACGTACTGAGATGATGTGTAGAATACATTTAAATTTTGATTAAGAGGTAGATTCAAACACTTGTGTGGTAGAATGGGTAGCAGCACTGAGCTGCACTGTCTGATGAATGTACTCCTATTTACTTCCTACTAACAGATACTTATTTAGCTGCATAAATAAATCTTGGAGACTGTAATTTAAAGACAGTGAATATTGTAAACTTGCCTTTGGAAGGAGATGTAATTGGTCTGGTCTTGCATAGTTAGCTCTTTATTACAACAACAAACTTCATTAGGAATCCAGAGACTGAAGCCACCTGAATCACTTATGCTGTCAAAAGAGGTTTCTACAGAATTCACTTAAATCAACAGATTCCCTGCCATCCATTTGTAATTTAAAAACAGAACACATGATTTTAAGTTGGCTCCTCAAGCATTCTGTATGATGAGACAAAAGCTTATTAGTCATAGATCCATTATCAAATAACATTTGAACATGTAAACCATTGCTTTCTTTGAAGTGAGAGCATCAGACAAATTACATGTTAAAATTAAAAAAAAAAAATCGATAACTCTAAAAGAGCTTCATTTTGTCTTAAAAGAGACTCAGGCCAGTCTCTTCATGCTGTGGTTTAGCAAGAAGGATGAGAACAGAGTTTTCCTCCAATAGAAATCTAGGCTGACAGAAGTACAATTGTTAAATGAGATAGGAGTATTTTCTGATTGTTTTCTAGCTAATAAATCACATACTGGGATTAATCTCAAGTCAGTATAATTCCAAATATCACACATGTGAACAATAACGACTTGCACCTACTTCTTTGCATGTATGGTTCTGTAAGCATAACCTTGAACTAAAAGGCACAAATTCATATCAGAATTTGGTGAACTGCTTCTGTACTTAGAAAGTTGAAATGTCACATGCATTGCCTCTTCATAATGGAAAATGTCCTAGCCTGGAAGTCTCAAATTGGAAACCTAAAACTGAGTGTAATCTGTTCAGTACTGGGATGATTAGGGGTTTCTTACTTCCCTCATTCTGGGTCACTGCAGTTCTTTTTAAATTAATGTAGGAACCTTTATTTTGGCACTTAGCATATACCAGCTTTTCTATTCAACTAGATTGTTAGCCCCTTTTTACATGCCTGGTACATATGTGGGGTGGGTTTTGTCTCCTGAGAAATTTATCCTCTTATTTGATCATGGTGGTGATGACACTGCAATGGAGTCCCCTCCTGATGAGTAGAACTCATTAACAGGAATCTTTGTAGGGGTCTATGATCTGGTCAGTATATTTTATTTGTTTTCAGAGACTAAAAATTAATTTGTTTAGAATATCTCTGTCCATGAGAATGAAACAATCAAGACAACTTTATAGCTAATATTATAAGCATGGTTTCTGAAAGATTCCAGCTGTTTTAAATAGAGAGACACAGCCTTAAGCCTGAGGGAGTTTAGACTATTTAGCTTAGGTATTTCGAATAAGATAATAAATAATCTCAAACTAAAAATATAATTATGGTTGTTAGTGGTTCATCAAATCCTTACTCTTTTTCCTGGATACATAGTTGGAGTGCATTTTCTATCTTCTCTTGAAATTAGATGTTGCTGTGCGATTAAGTCTAGAAGTGGAAATGTGAATGAAAAGGATCCATGCTGTTTCCATGCCTGGCCTAAAAATTTCTACTAGGCAGAGCCACATTGGCTGGGTTCTAGAATAACAGTATGAAGCAAATTTACTCCAACTAGGAACATTTCTATCCTGATACATGGTAAGAAAAATACATTTATTGCATAAGGTCTCTATTTGTTTATATTTTTTTCCTAAGTGCAGCCTACCTTATCCAAAGCAATATGTAGACTATAAAACTTTAGAGGCAAGATTTTTTTTTTTTTTTTGAGGTCAAAAAGTGGAGGACATATGCAAGGTGAGGCCAAAACATTTGGGGAACCTGGAAGGTAGATCATCTGCCTCCAGCGTCTGCATCTCTAGAGAAGATTGTGTGGGTGCCAGAACACTAGTGCATGTTGGCTTCTTCTTGCTATATTTGACAAGATATTAAGAGAAGGAGCTGAGCTTAAGACAGACCTGGGTGATTTGCACACAAAATTTGGAGAATGCTAATGACTTTTGTACTCCAAAGAAAGGAGACAAGTCTGAAAAAGAATTAAAGACAAATTGAAGTGAGCAACTGAGACCCATTAAGACTTCTCAGTGTAACAAAAGGACTCGGTCTTACAACACAGCTCAGATTAAGAGGGCTGTCTTCCTTCCTGTAGCTGCCATTGAATTTAGAGACAATCGCAAGACAAAGAAATAAGGAGCTCAGCTTTTTCTGACTTATTTCTTTTAGCCCGATAATCTCAAAATCTAGCTAGGTTGCCGTGAATGGCAGTATTTCATCTTTTCTTGAAACCTATATAATTTTGTTAACCGATGTCACCCAATAAATTTAATAAAATAAAAAAGAAGGCAAGAATAAGAACTTTATCTAAGAGAGAACCTTGGTTTGGGATGCTGGCACGTGGAAATGACTGGAAACAGATCGATCAGAAGCCTTTTAAATTTTAAGCAGATTATTTTGTCGAACAACAAAGATTAATATGATCCTGTCCTGAAAAAGCCTGTGAGTTTACAACAGTGCCGCAACCTACAAACGTGCAGCAGGGAGTAGGTTGTAAAAGCTGTAGTTCCCAAAGAGAACTTATTCTCAATGCCCACTTCATAGGTTGCTGTGGTATGTAATGGACCAAAGAAGTACTTCCCAACAAAGAGAGCCAAACACCATAGATGGAGCCAGAGGCCATAGACAATGAATAGAGGTTCCATAGTACCTGCCCATCATGCTATGAACCAGGGAAACGTCAATGTGTTTTCTTCTATTTTCTGAATGAGAGATTTTATTGCAATATGCAGTTATCCTGCCTGTGTGTGGTGTACGTCTGTATGTGTGTGTACACACTTCCTTTACTTCTGCCTACTCAGTGTCACTTCTCTTATGGTTAGGAAAATAATTAAGTGGCATGACTTCAAAGCAGCAGATATCAATAAGACAAGGGCAGAAGAGGAGAGCAGCTCTGTCTGTGAACACAGGATGGAGATTCCCTTGGGAACTGTTAGAAATAGCCGTGTATGGTTGAAACCAAGTCATTATGGAAGAGAAGACAAGAAAATAACAGAGATGGGTTGATTTTACTTATGTACACTGCTGGAATATAGGAACATTGGATTAAAATGGTCTTCTCCTTATAGGTATGCTGCATCTAACCAAACTGTTGGATGGGGCACTGACAGGCATTCAATGGGCATTTTATTGACATTTAATCATCACAGTAAAATGATCCCTTTTCTCTGTCTACCTTTTCAGGAAAACAACTGTCTGACCATAAGACATGTGACTCATGACTTTTTTGTGTGATATATATTTAGAGAGCATGAAACTACAGAAATTGTGACCTGTGCTGCTGGGTTTTGTAACAAATTTAAGAAGATATTTCATATTACATAAATAATTCAAAATTGGCCCTGTGTAATATTGTTTCAGAAGCATCATCAGCCATAATGATAATGCATTGAGAACACTCCATTCATTCGTTCCCCATTCTTTCATTTATGTTCATCCATATCCTTAGTCATTGTCATTCAGAGTATGAAAAAATATGCTAAAAAGAATCTACAGACTCATCTTTTTTGGTATCATTTATTGATTTAAATATTTTATGTGACAGTTTGGATTTATACAGTAAATAAATGCATGACTTAAACAGAGTTTTGTAATGAATTTTGTAAATATAACACACAACTATCATTCCCACTTTGTTTTATAAGAATCTCAGGTTATCACTCATTTTTCATATATAAATTTACCTTATTCTGCAGTCTGTAAATACAAAGACATTTCTCATAATGAAACATGCTATTTACATTGTGCATGATTTAGCATAATTATAAATAAACATAATCAAATAAGTAAAAAGTGGTGTAACATGAAAAGCAAAAAAGATACAGTGGATGTTTATAACCCTATAAGTGCTTGCATACTTTTACATGTACTAGTATTCTTAAAATTCTAGTGAAATGAGGCATATTTTATGATTTCAGTTAGAAAAAGTTTCTATAAATCTGTACTACTGGATAAAGGAAAATATTTAAAAATATAATATGAAACACTAAATGAAGCTTTTTTATTAATGGTACAGGTTTAAGAGTGCATTCATCTTTTTAAAAAAACAAAAAACAAAAAACAAAAAATAGCTTGAAATTTCAAAATATATGCAATTTAACCATGCCCTACAGATATATTAGTATATTTACCTGGTATTATTCAATGACATTGTAATTTAAGTTTGTGATAACTAGGTGTTTTAAAAGAAATGATTCACAAAGTAGAGTTTGATAGCAAAATAGCAGATATACAATATTATTTACATTGCAAGCCAAACCAAAAATTTAGACCCATGAAATTACAGCAAATGAATTGGAAAAAACATTAAAATAATTCATGTATCTGGTTTAGTAAAACCTACCCCATGCAGAGGAAGTGAATGAAAGCCTAACACATTATAACTGGGTTTTTTTAATTAAGAGAGTTGGGAAACCTATTTATTATTTATAGTGCTGGAACGTTTGATGGAAATGCATTGGCTGTTTATCTTATGCAATTAAATGAGCAGGCAAGCTTTTTTTTTTTTAATATAAAGTTCTATTTAGGATATGAGACCCTTTGGTTTTATAAAATGGCTACTCACAGTTGAAGAGTCAGAATTCAGGTAGGTTGATTTTGAAATGAAGAATGATATGTATTATTTCTGGAATGCACTTAATTGGTACAATTTAAAAGCATAATGAGAAATGAGAGTTTTGCCACTTGATTATCAATGTTGTAATGTAGTTACAGGCAGCTGTTATAAAACTTAAGACTCTTCCAAGGCAAAACTCTCAGGAAGATTTTTTTTCTTAAATAAGGAAAACACTGTTCATCCAACTCTAAGAAAAATCAGAAAGTCTTTCTCCCCATGGACCATTTATCTACTTGAACCTAACCTGACTTCTCTAGTATGCATAACCTGCCATGATAATGTGAATCAATTTCCACAGAGTCAGAGTAATTTTTGTTCATCTCTAGAGTCTTAAAGAAGACAATGATGAGTAGCTTGTAAATTTTGCCGATCTTGGGCCTTACATATCAATTCAGCAGGCGGCAAGAAAATAGAAGGAAGGAATGGGACTGTGGATCACAGGTGTTTAAATTTCATCTTAATGTTTTCTATTTTCCTCAACCATATTTCTTCTCTTTTTACTTTCATTATTAAAAATGTTTCCCTCAAGAAATAGAAATGGTAAGGTTATTGAAGGTCAGTTTTCTTCATTTGAACAAGTATTAAGATTGTCTATCATTTCAAGACAAAGATTTTACCACAGAAAACCACAAGAAGGGAGTAATTGGTATTTTCATGGCTATCAATTTAAATGGTAGCTGCCTGATTTTTTCCTCACAATTTCAAAATAAATTAATCAATGCGAAGTACATAAAAGTTGATTAACAAAGAATTTCTTCCATTTTAAAGTTTTAAATTTTTCTGGATTTTTCATATTCCTTTCTTTGTGTGACTACCTGATTTTTTAGAATAGAAGAACTCTGAGGTGTATAAGAGAAGTCCAAATGAGAATAAGAACAAAAAATTCAAAGGTATTTTACTTAGTGAAGCATATCTTTCCAGAGAGAAAAAAAAAAACTGTATAATTTCTATATGATTTTCTGTTAATGAACACAAACTTGTGTCATGGAGACAACTTCTTAAGTAGTTATAATGTAATATGAATACACTAACATAAAAAAACATGAACAGAATAAAATGTTCAGGTTTGGAGATTA
Organism: Pteropus alecto; assembly: GCF_000325575.1. Taxonomy (NCBI): domain Eukaryota; kingdom Metazoa; phylum Chordata; class Mammalia; order Chiroptera; family Pteropodidae; genus Pteropus; species Pteropus alecto. The sequence goes on from NW_006432669.1 coordinate 12,283,163, forward strand.
AAGATTCTTTGAATCTTGTTCAAGACTTGTTCAAATTATTATAGTGTCAAGGATGCCTGAAACGGAAGGGCGTACTCTTCTGTCTTCCTAATTTTTATTCTTTTAAATAAAATATATCACTTCTTTTTCCTTACAAATCAAAGACTCCACTAGAAATTATTGAAATTTTCCTGAAAAAAAAAAAAGGCTTTGGTTTGATATTTGTAAATGATTGATCCCTTGATATATCATAAAACAATCCAACCTGTGCCTTTCTACATTTAAGAACATGATAATTTGTTAATTCTGGTGAATAAGTCAAAACTGTGGTTATAAATAGCTATCTAAATATGCGCTAAAATCTCAAAGGCATTGGGCTAAGAAATATGAAATGCATTGTATATTGCTTTTTCAGTACAGTAGACTTATAGAATTGATGGCAAATGTTTTCAAACCTCAGAAAAGAACCCAAAACACCATGTTATGTCAAACAGAGTTATAGAGGAGAGTACAAGAAATACGACGTTTATCAGTTCTTTCTAGATAAAGAGCCAGTAGACTCAAGTGGCATTTGGTGTTCATCTTATTGGGAAGTATTTTTTAGAAAACAATATCCTTACAAATAGAAGAAGCTTCTTTTCTATTTCAAACTTTAGCAGTGTGATACCCAAGTAAAATTTTAGTGTTTGAAAATAAGAGTATTTTTCTAAATTAATGTGTTTGTAGGGACAAAAAAATGGGAGGTTGTCCAAAAAGTTTGGCCCTGATGCTTCCTGTGAGTGTTTAAATTCAGTGAAAAAGAACAACATATGTATATTTTTTAGACTCATGTTTCTCTTAATTGATGAAGCCAAGGTCTTGATTTTCTCAGTAATTTCTATTCCCAAATAATCTATATCTAAATGTTCATCTTTTTTTCCTTACCTCATGAATCCACAGTGTTCAATCATGTGAAAGTGAAACAGGGAGGCCCCAGCCAAAATACTAAAATACTATTTTCACATCCTTCATAAGAGCAAGAGCGAGAGTGAGAGCAAAGGAGGGTGGTGGGCAGAGGGAGAAGGAAGGAGGGAAAGAAAGACGGAATAAAAAAAAAGAGAGAAGCTGAGGATACTGACAATGATTAAAGGCCTAATTAGTTTACTGCATGTAATATCTATACCTAGACCCCACTAATTTTACATTCACTAAAAGTCTTATTCAGAAATAATATCAAACTTTTTTGATATTCAAATTATAGCCACATTTGATATTTGGACTCTTGCATGGTTCTCATTGTCATAAAGATTGTACTAATGTTTAATTAGATAATACAGCAAATATTCATTGAAGACATAGCACCGAATTTTCCTGAAGGAAAACAAATTCTATACTGTTGGACATATATAAAGCAAATTTTATTATATTCTGTTAAATATGAATACTGTGTTTAAATATACAGTTGACCTTCAAACAATGTGGGGGTTAGGGACATCATGCAGTTGGAAATCCATGTATAACTTCTGACTCCCTGAAAATCAGTTGTCCCTGGGTATCTGAGAGGGATCGGTTCTAGGGCCCACGCAGATAACAAAATCCGCAGAGGCTCAAGTCCCTTATACAAAATGGGGTAGAGCAATTCATAGTTGGCCCCCCACATCCACAGATTCCTAACTGCAGATCAAAAACACTGTTTTCAATTTGCGGTTGGTTGAATCTGCAGATGTGAAATTCAAGCGTAAAAAGTATCAACTGTATGTTTATTGGAAAAAATCCATGTATAAGTGGACAGTTCAAACCCATGTTGTTCAAGGGTCATCTGTAATCAGTGGGCATTACCATCTATTTTCAGGTTTCTTCTAGGTTAGCAAGATTGGGCTCTAGGTAATTTTAACATAAGCAAAGTCTGAATTTTCTCCTATTTTCCCTATTGGTGTACCTTCTTTCTCTTTGTTGCAGTACAGCTGAAACAGATTAAGATTATAATATGCTCATAAAATGGGATACCTCCTATAGTCACATTTTAGTAGGAGAATTCTTTTAGACCAAAAAAAAAATAGTGTTTTTAAGGATCAAAAGAAAAAGCAATGAGTACTTACTATTCCAGGGTCATAGAGTTATATAACAAATGAAAAGGAAGGATTTTATAAGGGCCTGGTAATACACTTGAAACGAATTAAAAAGATAGAAATAATCATTTTGGCTGCCATCTACTCATAATTATCATTTTACAACAAGAGCAAAAATTAAAGAAATTGTTTGAAAAACACCCTGAATTACTATAGTTAATTGTATAGTCATCTAGTTTACCTAGACCATCTTGGCTAGAATAAGATATATCATAAGAATTAATTTCTAGTCAAATAATATAAAAGCAATATATCTGAGGCTCCAAGTCAAGGTTAAGTTTTGATTTCAATATGGCAATTTATACCAATAAAATTTAAAGGGGGGTTTCAAGTTGTTGAAAAACTGTCTGGTCACGCCAGTATTTTGTTTCACTTTAACTGTGGCACTTTGAATTAAAAAAGCTAAATAAAGGAGGGGAAGCTTTTAAGTGATTGTACACAAAATTATTGATACAGATCACCTCAGTCTCGAGATAAAGCCATACTCTCTTGCTAGCCTTGAAAGTTAGTGATATTGACCATAAAGAAATGTTTCTTGGGAGGCAATAATAGAACTGTTCTAGGAGGTTTCATTGGGTATGGAAATGCATAATAACTTGTTAGAGGTGATGTAAAAGTATACTTGTTGTTCAAATGATTTGAACTTAAATTAGCTTTGCCTTAGATTTTATTGAGAAGTTTGAGATGCTCTGTTCTATATCCTAATGTGAAAAATTCTGAATACAGTGTTATTTGACTGAATTATCCTTAAGCTTTATATCATTATAAATAGTTTATTATTTTAAGTAAAAAGAATGTTACCAAATGTACAGACCATGGCTCAATACCACAATTTATAAGTTTGTCTTACTTATGACATCTTCTACAAATTTATTTCTTGCCATAAACAAAAAAACATGAAGAAAAAATAATTTAAATGTAATTTATACTTATGTGTTATTTCCAGGGGATAAAACCTTAAGGGGTCCATCAACAAAATTATTTTTCTTTCTGTGTTGAACTTGATACATCTAGAAAATTTTCTAGCATTCTGACTTTTGCATTTAATTAACTTGACTCTAAGGAGAAAGCAAATCTTCTAAATTTTTTTAACTGATAGTTCTGATTAAAAATTGTTCAGGTTTGTTTCCTCCTTTTAAAATTTCTGTTCTAATCTAACTCTGCTTGACTAATTACATGACGGAAAAATCTTTGATGGATTGTAAGAGGCTGCCTAACCACTTTTAATTTTGGAAGACAGAGTGCAACTTCATCTCTCCCACAGAATACCATCAGGTGCTCTGGGGTGACTCTCTCCCAGGCTCCGACTCCCTGGAGCATCCCCGAATGAGATGGATAGGCCTATGGCATCATAAAGGCTTTTATCTACTCTAAAGTTGAGCACTTGTCTCGCTAGCAGCCAAATCCCAATTTGGGAACAATGTGAAAAAGAATATGGAATATAGTAAAGCCCCAGAAATGATTTTATAGATTTTAGAACATAGAATAAATATTTCTCATTCTTTGTGATTAAATTTTCTTGCTGGGGAAAGATATAGTTTTTAAAATGTCAGAATTTTAAAAAAGGATGTATAAAATCGAATTGTATTTTTCTCACTGAAATTTAGCTCTTCCAGGCATGTTTTAAAAGGAAAAAAATGTTTTGTTTTACTATCACTTGCACACTGATAGTCTGTTCTTTTGTGCCAATTTTAGTGGCTTTTCTGTGACATATGGCAGAGCTAGTATTTGGCCTTCTTTGTCCCTTCGGTCCAGATGTTCTGACACTTTCATTTACCTTCATCAATGTAACCAAGGCTAGTTCTATCTGCCACCTCCAGAGAGTTTCTATATATAGCTCTGTGAGTTTCTAATCCCAGTTTCACTGATAACGTACAGCTGGCTGAGAGGTTGACATTACCTCCTAAGAACACTGAAAATGGCTTGTGAAGGATTTTTCTCCTTTCTTTTTAAAATAAGAATGACCAGCAGACAAATAATTCATTTGGTTTTCATTAAACCACACATTATTAGGAAAACTGCCTTTCCTTTATGAGTATTTATACCTTTGTGAAGAAAAAAATGAAATCTTTTTGCTTACTCTCATCTAAAGCTCCTGCTCATCCCACCCCCTCAATCTGTCCTTGGGTTCCGAATCTGATGTGTAACTGCTGGGCAGAGAAAAGGGAAGAACTGTCTTTAAAAAGTGAGGTGATGTGAGAAGACATTTTGCACAGTTCTGATTTTACCACAATTAACACACCACTGTCCTACTTGTACTTAATTGCTTTTAATACACCACAATAAAATACATTTAGTAGGATCCCTTCTTGATCTCCAAATAGTGAAAAGGCTACAGAGGAAGATTAAATATAAACTGAATCCCTTATTTTTAAAATATATAGCAAAAGAATCAGAAACAAGCTATTACTTAGGCTTGCCATTTAATTCTTTTGTCACTTCTGCTTTCAAATAATAAGCAACAGTACTTAAGTCTAACATTAAGAATGATCTGATCAGCAACTAGATGAATTAACTGAGAGGAAAAATTCACTGTAATTTAATAGATTCAAATTAACTATTTTCATCATTTATAACAATCAAAAAGAATGCTTATTAAGAGTAAGGCATCCAATGATACATAAAAAGATAACTGTCAAAATTTTCTCAGTGAATCAGCAATCCTGTTTGCTTTTTATAGGAGAATTTTCTAGATTGTGGGCAGAAGGATGCTAACTTAAGTTTTGCTGTGGATAACAGAACTTAAAATACTAGCAAACCCACCACCGTTCCAACTGAGTTCAGATCCATGATTAGAAGAAAGATTACCCAGCTAGGCAATGATAGGAGCTATAAACTTATTTAGAGGCTTAGGAATGGATCCTAAGCTTATATGACTGCTGTATAATAATCCGATGCTTAGAAGATCCTCAGTATAACATAATTGCTTTTAGCTGTAATCCTAATATGTTATTCTAAATGATAGAGGGGTAATTTATTAAAAGTGAATATTACTGACTGTGCCACATTTGATTAAAATTATATTTTAAGAAGTAAAAGTAAAAATATAAATTATTCATTTTGAAATTTGCAAGCTTTAGTACTATCATCAAAATAGCCGAGAAGTACAGGCTATTTTCAATATGACTAGATAATCATTTTCAGATGTTTATTAATTATACTATAAATGACTTTCAACCATATTCTGAAGCCAAAGTGCTATCATACTTACTAAACGTTTGCCATCATAGGAAATGGTGGTAATAAGCTCTTTTTATCTTTAATCTTTCATCTGCTAAGACCTTAACAAACCAACAGTTAAATTAATTAACTTGTCCCAAGACCAATCTATATTTTTGCAAAGCCTACATTCTCAATCAATTCATTCAACTTATGTTCTACTTTACTAATGTATCCATCCTCGACTGTTCCTTATTATATACTACAAAAATCTGAAAATCTGAGAATTATACACACACAAATCTCTTGAGAGGAATAGAAAATCAAATTATGATAGATATTTTTAAAATTATACAACAGAAATAGTCTGATAGGAGTGTATTACTTATAGCATATATACAAATGAATGTCTTTTGAGATAGACTAAGCATGTCATTTGCTCAGATAATTTTTATCTGAATCATACTTGCTGCTCATTTTGCTATAGTAGAATGGTGACTACCTTTTAAAAGTCCACATCAGCTATGTTATTGCTTATATAGAACATGTCTCTGTTTCCCTAAAAGTTCTATGAAGTGCACAGAAGTGCAAGTTTCATATGGTATCATCACCATGGCTTAAATTATTGCTTGAAAGGTTGTTTATAAGGTATTGCTAGGGAATCATTTTTAGCTGAATGTACAGTTCAACATGAAAAGTACAGAGTGAGACTAAGTATTAAGTTGGTGATTTTTCATAACTTAACCATCAAAGGATTCAGAAATAAGGCTGTCACTTCGACATTTGAGTCTTTGTCCAAAAGTGTATAGTTTATATATCTGTGGTGAAGATCAGCAAATATTGTAACATACTGCACAGCTCTGGCAGTAATTAAGAAAATGGTGCCATGTCTAGCATTCCTAATAGCCCTATAGTGAGCAATATTCATCCCTCATGCTTATCAGTGTTGATTTCTGTCTCTAATAAGTTTGAAGACTCATACTCAAGAAGCAGACCATAAATTTGAAATCAATGCTAAATTAAAACTTGTGAAACAATGCTATGAAGCTGAGAGCATTTAGCCTTCAAAATAACTACGAATGAAATAACATATTTCTATCTCTGTCAACTTGTATTTACTCCTAGTAATTGGGGTTATTTGAATACCCTTCAATGATTCCCAAGTCTGGCTATATATTACCATTACCTAAGGGGATATTCTAAGTACAGATTCCTAGGCCGCACCTGTGACCTACTGAATCGAAATCTCTGAAGGTAAAGCCCAGTAATTTGTATTCCTAAAAGATTCCTAGGTAATTCTTATGAAGCCAGCTGGATACTGCCAAGCTAAGTTGATCCAATGAACAGCATCATTTCTTAATGAGGATGGGATGGCAACAAGAGACTAGACTGAAGCCGTGTGGTCTGCTCACAGTACATTAGAGATAAAAACAAACTTTACTTCTCTACACCCAAAGTCCTTCCAAAATGTCACTTCTTTAATCTGAAAATAGCTACATTCAACACATACACACACACAATATTCATTACTCTATAAGACTAAAACTGTTTTATAATATGAGATCAGCTGTGATTTTTTCTGTTATAAATACATTGATGACATTTTTTAATGAAAGGAAGAAGGAAGGAAAGAAAAAACAAAGGAAAGAAGGAAACAGAAAAGTGGCAGGACAATAATACTTAGGTTTCAATTGTTTGAATCAAGTGTGAGGAAGGAATTTTGCACACTATCTCAGTATATTCTGACAAGATTTATGTTAATCTGTATATAATATCAGTGTCTGTTCTTCAGTCACCCCCATGAGGATGCTGAAATTGAGTCCATAGCTGGGGTCAATTTATCCATTTAACAATAAAATTTGTTCAATCATTTTAACACAATTTATGTGTATGTTAAATCAGCTGGTTGTGAATTAAGTATATTCATATCAGAGCTACCCACAAAGGATCATCATTCAGAATAAAATATGTTAAACTTTAAAAAGTCTCTCACAAATCATATTTTTCAGGTTGTATCTAATAAGATATGTTTATAGAACCTCTGAAGTGACAATTTTTGTGAATATCTGTAATCTCATATAAGAAATAACCAGGTTACAATATAGGGCTTGGTTCTTGAACTTCGAGTTTATAGGAGTTATTGGCTGAAAGGCATCTGGTGCCACCAAAGCCTATTTAGAGTCAAATATATTTTGTTCTAAAGGAACATTCAGTGAAGTTATAACCATGTGCCTGGAATCAGACTGTTTTTTGAAGAAAAAGCAGAGGGAGGAGCTGTAGATGTAAGTAGTACCCAGCACAACTGGAAATGGTTAGTTCACTTCAAAAACACATTGTTACTTGGGTCTGAAGTTGTGCAGATCTTCCTATGAGCTTGAAATGGGCATCAGAAACTCATCTTGTGGCCATGTTAGGTTCAGAGGTTCAGAAAGGATGGTGTTTGATAGGGCCAGACCTGAGGGGCTGGGATGGTTTCCAGTGACAGCATGGAGTAAGAGAGGGTCTAGGCATGGGCTACATAGTGCTCAAAATGCATGACAAGATAGAAACCTATGCATAGAAACTTTACTTTCTGATCCACAACCCACCCTCGGCATCCAGGAACCCAAGGAGCCTTTGAGAAATATATTTAATGATGGTCATAATTTTGAGCTCCCTCTCTATACTTCACAGCCTCATATACACTATTTCAATTGGTAGCAATATAATCCTGTACAAAACACTAAGCCTCTTAGTTTTCCAAATTCTCTGTGGCTTTGCCTTTTGTATGTATCAATTTAATTTTGCTTTATTGCTGGAACCCTTTGTGAGTGCTTTTAAGTTGTTGTCCTGTTTTGCTCTGTTTTTCTTGGAGAGGCACACACTTCTGCATTTTCACAATAAAACACTAGATACTTGATACCATTGTCACTGGACAAGAGGAACAAGACTGTGAGAATTCATGTTTGAAGTGTTAAATCCCCAAACCCACTCTCAAATCTTAGTAGGTAGATCATAGTTCACATATAATCAGATATTAAAATGGAAACCCCAAATAATTTAAAATAGAAGAGATAAATATTGAGGCAGATTTTAAATAGTTGGGTCCTTCACACTACACTACACAGTCAATAGACCCAACTATATGTGTTCTCCAGGCATTGAGTATTTTCCTTTTTATTATGGCTAATGTTACCTATTTATTAAGGTTCATAAAGCAACATGGCATAGATGTTTTCAGTACATACGGGGGTTTCTGACTTTGTTAAATACCTGATTTATTTGCAAATGATGACAATTTCTCTATCAAAATGACACTGATGCCAATGAAAAGCTTGGATACTGATGGCTAGTCATAAAGTAACTTCTTCAAATTCATTGTTTGAAAGAAAACTAAAACAGAGGAGCTGTAGGTGCCAAATTATATTTAAAATATCCCTTTTAGAGGGGGTTCAAGCCATTTTCCCAGTTTAATATCACTTGATTTCTAATGAGACATCCACTTAAATTCCTTTTAATCCACCACACTAAAATGCATGATGTGTGTAATAGTTTGTAGGTGAGAATTCTATATAGATGTTAGTCAGATAAAATACCAACTACTACTCATTGATATAGTCACGATTTCTAATGGAAGATATGTGGACTGTATTATATAGGACAAAAATATAATGCTTTTCCACAGCTTCTAAATTCTATGACTGCAGCTAGAATGAATAGCCATTTTAAACAGTATCTTGCAAACATATATAGCAACAGTGTAACTATAATAAACTGTACTAGGTTGGCAAAATGGTAGCAGATTAGACCATTGCCTCAGTCTATAGCTTCAACGATATATTTAGATTATATTATGTAAAAAATGTACTTTTTATTTGGTCTGTGATATATAATACAGATCTCTGGCATAGTCTTCATTATGACCTTTGTGACGATGTAAACAGCCACTTCTTCACTAAGTAAAATTATTTAAACTAAAAAAGAGTTTGTTATTCTTCTGACAAACTGAATGTATATACAGTTCTTGTCTTGGGCTGTATTACTATCACCAGATCATAAATGGTGATTTTCAATGATTATTTTAAAATATGCTCCCCATAGATGATCTTAAGTATAAAGAGAATAGCCATATGTTTAGAGTAGTTGCTTAGACAAATCTTTACAAGAAGCAAAGACAGATTGGATGACTCCTGAAGTCCTTTTCAGCCTTACAGTTACAGAACACGTTGTTTACCACCAAAACATTTATTGATTTACCATATCATAATAAGCTCTAAGTGACTGTGCAGTATAAGCATAAATGACTTCAGTGAGCTTGATTCTCTCTCCATGCTCTTGTGCTATAAGAAGTCCATCAGTGTAGCTAAGGTGTTTCTTATTCCAGGCATGAGGACTGAGGTGCTCCTGGCCTGTTCTGTCCACACTGACTGTATACCTGGCCCCAGTTCCCTGTGAAGGGAATGCGTTAATCTTCCTGTCCTCAGTCTACACAGCCACCTGTAAACACTGTGGCCTTTCACTTTATGTGGTTAAACAGAGACCTAGACTCAGGGAAGAGAGGAAAAGGCAAGGATTCAGAGAGCTAAGGGCCTAGGTCTTGTCCCACAGGAAGCGTTGCACTAAGCCCCAGGGCAAGGACAGAGTTCAACAATTATGACATTGATCACCATTATAACAAATACTTTGCATATCTAAGTGTGTTTTCTAGCCACACATTTAGAGAACTTAAAAACACTAATTAATAAAGCCTTACAGACTACACTGGACACTAGTGAGTAAGCTCCTTGGCTGAGTTATGTCATTACCAAATTATAATGCAGCCAAATTCCCTGACCGGAAGAAGAAATATATTGCATTTGGTAGACATAAGCTGCCAATGAGTGTGCCTACTGGAGTAAGAAAATGGCCACCCCAAAGTTTTAAGAAAAGAAATACTTCAACTCATTAATCTCAATAGAAACTTAGGTTTTATATCTGATCCAAATAGAAGGACTCTGGGCACTGTGCTCCTAATTTCAAGGTGAGTCTGTAATAATATTTTCATGCAGGGTTAATTATTGGAAAATGGTCCTCATTTTAACAGAACATGCGATGAAAACCTATCTGTAACTATGGTGACTACTGGGTCTGAAGGTTAGACCTACTTCAGTGTTCTGAAAGTGATTCACTGACTGAAAAGCCACATCAATCAAACTGCAGAAGAACATTTTTTTTTTTTTAATTTCAAAGCCATGACATGGATTTTTTCCTTGCTTTTTATTATGCAAGAAGAAACGACACTCTACACCTCTTTTGCAGTAATGCCAGTGTCTAGGAATTCGCTCCCAAGAGTGGCCTTAGGAGGCAGCCATTGGGAAGTGGGGGGAGGAGAGAGCATGAACATGTCATTTCGTAGGATACTGTTTATTAGAATGCAGTTTAGTATGTTGCAAAAACTACCTATATTTGTAAGTGCTAGTTGCAAAAGGTCCAGTATAGAGAGCATTTTATTTTAACTGATATTTGTTAGAAGATGGCAAAAGACCTTTCTTTAATCTTGGTTACAGATATATCTGCTATTAGGAAATTCCATTTTCTCTGGATTCTATGCTACATTAATTAAATCTAGAAGATATATTTACTAAGCAGACATACAATGTTTTCTCAACATCTGAAATCCTTGGTTATATGTATTCTCAGTCCAAGCACTAATGTCTCTAGACAAGTAAAACTATATTCAATTAATAGGTTAGAGTTACATAATATACCAACTATACAGTAGCAGATTCTGAAGATCTAATAATGTTGTGTGAAATGTAATTATCTAGAAGAAGAGACATGTATAAAAATAGGTAATATCCCTAAAATATTTTGCTGAGTTACAGTTCTTCCTGCCAGGAAGTTTACCACACTGCCATGATATATGTATGAAATGTCTATTCAGAAAAACAAAATTAGAAAATATTCTTCACATACCAACTCACTAAATGTAGGAATATATAATCAAAACTGGCTCTCAAAAGTGATACAAATATATAGGGATGTATGTGTGACAAACAAGGGAACATGAAATCTATATATTGGTTAGCTTTGAAAGGGGACCCATACTTATAATTAACATATGTATGATCAAAAACACTCATATGGATGGACACGCCTTATTCCCCCCACACCCTCCAGTTTTTTTATTGACAGTTATCACCCACCTTTTTCTAGGATTATTGCCTGACATAACAGAAATTCCGCTGCTTGTTCTCAGCAAAGCAGTGAAAGAGAATCTCTCTCCACAGTTCTGCTGGGACCCATGTTCTGGGCTTGTGCTTTTGGAAGAGTCTCTGATCCGTCGCAGGTCTCAGAGGCTTGTCTCCCGGAGGAACATGGTGCCAATGTTGTAGGAAACCTTTTTTATTCTTGATGAAGAAAGAGAAGGCTTTGGCGGCTTAGGACCAGTCCTTACCTCCAGGAAATAGCAGATCCCAGGGATTTCCTTTGGAAAGTTGTCTGGAAGCTCTTCACGGGACCGAGGAATGAACGTGAAACTTTCTTCCCGTTTTAATAATCTAAGAAGAAAATAGAGATAGTGTGAGTCAAATAAGCAGGAGAGATGTGAATAAATGGACAGAAATGTTAAAGATTCAGGAAGCCAATCAATGGTTGTGCTGATGTCAATACCTCTATTCCTTTGTATTGATGTGGCCATCATAGGATTCTAAATATTCGGAAATGTTATTTCTCAGGAAAGATTCCTTCATGCTACAATAATAATAAAAACACAAAGCTGTTCTTGGTACTACTCGAAAATATTTGTTCAAGCTTGATTTCTTTCTAAAGAGCATTAGTTGAAAATATTGTTCAAATTTGATTATTTCCCTAAACAAAAGGCTAAAGAAACTGCATAATATAAGTTTTTATTCAAACATGAAAGGTTTAACCTTTATGTTTTTTAAAACCTACCCATATTCTAGAGCATTCCTTCTGTTTTCTAGATTCTCGATAAGTTTTAAATGTGTGTCCTTCGTCTCAGACACGTAAATCAAGTCTTTAGTTTTGTAGAACAACGTTCATGACTCCGATGTCTCTGATATTGATGACTGACTTCTGACAATACGCATTTTCTAAACTCAATAGCATTCTTGGTCCAATAGCTTAATTCATCCCTTCCAGTCACACTTAAAGACTCTTTTCCAGTACACTAACACTGGAGATTTACTCTTGTCCAGTTCCATGAAAAGTTCAGTTTGACACTCAGACCTAAAAATGTGACCCAGCAATTCTATTTATTTATTTACTTATTTACTTATTTATTTACTTATATTGTAACATTGATTAACAAAATCCAGTAAGTTTCAAGTGTACATTTAACAGTAAGGAATAATATATATATATGTGTGTGTGTGTGTGTATACATATATATATATATATATATTGCATTGTGTGCTCCACACCCACATTTAATCCCTTATTTTTTATTTTTTACGCCTACAGCACCTGATCTTCCTAGCTGGTCTCCCATCCAAGTGCTAAACAGGCCCGACTCTGCTTAGCTTCCAAGATCAGATATCTGGGCTTGTTCAGGGTGGCATGGCCGTAAACCATGGACTGTGGCTCCACTGGGGTGTGAACTCAGGACCTTCTGCATGTAAAGCAGACATGCTAACCACTACACTATGGAAACACCTTCCCCAGCAATTCAATTTAGTTCAATAACTCATAGGCAGTTTCTTATTGCCCAAGAAATGTCTCCTAGACACTCTTCAGAATATAATGATAAGTAGAACACAACCAAAGAAGCTCAAAGGTTTATCAACAGAGATAGAAAATGAAAGAAGTAGGAAATAATAACTAAATAACAAAAACACAGTAATAGAAAAGTAATATGAAACAAAATGGGCTATATATCATAAGAAGGTAGATATAAATGGTGTTGAAGTCTAAAAGAGGAAAAATGTTTGCAGGGGAGGACCACAAAGCCTTCATAGAAGAGATGGTGCTTAAAAATGGGAAGACTTTCAACAAGTGAATGCGAAGTACAACATAATCTAAGGTTTAGACACCAGAAAATTATGACCAGGTTCAGCACGTTTCCAACCACTTGATAACATCACAGAATAAGGTAAGAGTGAGAGTTAAGGCTGAAGTAGTAGGTTAAGGCAAAGTTTTGAAACCCTAAACTAAAAGTTTAGACTTTATTTGGAAGGCACTGTGGAACCAAATTCATCACCCTTTTCCTAAAAATAATTCATCCTCGTAAGACAGGTTAATGTTAACAAGTCATGCAATGTAAGAGATGGGCTGGGTAAAAGAAATCATTGTGACAGAGAGGAAGCAAAGTCAAAAAAGGCAATGAGTAGAGGGAGAACAAAGGATGTGTGAAAATGTAAAATTATTGCACGAGCAATGATAATCATCTATACGCTAAGGAAAAGAATAAAATATAATCTTTCCTTTTCAAATATCATTAATGGATAAAAAATATTCTCTGAAAATAACAGTTGATGGTACTAATAACTACTACAATATGAACAATCTACACTTACTTTTATGAAACAGAATTGTAATATTTTGCTTTGTAAAGGATTTAAAAATAGTTCTAATTCACCATTCCTTTAAAAATATCACACAATGATTATATTAACAGGATATAAGGAAGTGGAAGTGAGGCTCTAACATTTCAGAATTCTTTCAAATGCCTTATTTCATTTCATCCATATAACATAATCCTATGAGAAAGTAAAATATGCTCTTCTCTAACACATTTATGGAGGGTGAAAGTGAGTCCAAAATAAATTAGAGTGATTTGCTCATGGAAGAAGCAAGACAGTGGGCACTGACACTGGAATCCAGCTCAGTTAATTCCTACTCAAGCTTAGCCCTACAGCAAATAATAAGACTATATAGTTTCCACCAGAAAGCAACTAAACTGAGATAGAGGTGGGGAATTAATGACAATCAGAATGGAAGATGTCAGTACTATGTGATTTTTGTTTTCACAGCATTGATTTTCTTTACATGTACAATATAATCAGTCACTTCAGATACATGTTCAGATTCCCTAAACAAAAGTTTAACTTATCAATGAATTCCACAACGACTTTGCTTAGCTCAATTAGAACGATCATTGATGTACACATGTGGATATCAATCAGTGATGCCAATCAATCAATAAACATTGGCTGAGTGTCTGTGACATGCTAAAATAAAATAGTACTCTTAATGGAGGAGAGTAAGCAGGATGCACTGAATGATTTAAAAAAAAAAGAAATAGTGATAGAAACAAATTAGCAATACAAGGCAGTATATGGTACTACACATGATACGATCCAAATTTTCCTAAATTCTGTAGGAAAAAGGAAGAAATGATGGCTGTGGATTTTAGTACGGAAGTCAAAAACCAGAGCAATAAAGTTCACTTCCACCGACAATAAAATAGACCATAAGCTTAATCTTTCCAACAAGTTTCCTTAAAGACCCATAATCAACAAATGAGAGAGAGCTACATTTCCCTCTCCCGATACTTTAAGCTCTCTAATTTCTCTTTCCCAGCTTGCTTGCTTCACCAAGGTCTTTATATTTTGCTATAATTGAGATTTTCTAACAGTGAAAAATAAATTGGGGTTACATCTATGAACGTACTCATAAATGGCTAAAAGAAGAGTGTGCTAGCTGCTTCAGATGTCAGGACTTGAATAACTCACTGCACTTTGCTGGGAGGAAACTCTTCACAATAAATTGATCTCTTGACATTTTAAATACATCTCATATAAACCATGCTGAAAAATCACAGAGACAACAGTTTTTATGGAGTTTTATTTTTGTTCGAGTAAACATTTTGGTGTTAACAAACTAAATACAGTTTTATATTTCAATAATACAAACGAGAGCACAGAAGAATAAATTGGTCCAGGCTCCTGTGATACCCAGGAGTTAGTAACCTTTGTATATATGAACAGTGAAGTACAACATTCAGATAATTTCCAGCAGGACAATCTGAATGAGTTATGAGTGAGTCTGTGTGGGAGGTCAGGGGAAACGTTTCACACAGCTTGCCTGGTGATGACATGAGTCATGGTGCTGGGTAAATGATCAAATGTGCATACAGGAATTAGGAATTTTAGACAGTGATCACCCCCAGAACTTCTGATCCCCTATGAAATGCTTTATTAAGCCCAAATCCCAGGGCTGGCTCTAAAGCTCTGCCTAACAATCCATTCGTTCAGCAACTTAGGACTGATATGGAAGCTTAGATTCTACATAAATCTAAATTAATCCCTAGCTGTAATCCCCAACTGGTTGATATACAACCTGGGAGTTTCAGCAACTTGTTTAGTATTAAGAAGCCACACAAATCATAGTTTACCTGCCTGTCGCCCTTCCTTCTCTCAACAGAGTTTTTTTACATATTGATTTTCAAGCTGCTTTGGATCAATGGGCGGCCCCCAAGCATGCAAGAAGCTTGATAGCATGGAGGTGCATGGAGCTGCTCCCTCACCACTGCAGACACGAAGCTGCTCTCTGGTTCACTCAGCTCTTGTTTGAGTGCCCGTTTTCCCATGTTTTCACCAACTAACAACTGTTGTTGGTGTTTTTTTTTTACCTTGGGTGGGGGGTGTGTTTTGCTTGTTTATTTTAGTCTTTCTCTTTCATGTTAAAAGTGTTCAACAGAAGACTAACATCCTTGGAAGTCTCTAGTTAAGTGTGAAGTATTAAAATCTGATTGGATTTATGAGTGGCAAAATTTTGTGGAAATGTAGGTTTCCCCTGACCATTTCATTAAGGCTCCCAAATATCCATATATTTAGTGTTTTCCCTTGGACCGATTTGCTCAAGAAACAATGTTCCAATCATTCCTGTGGGATTATACCTGGCTTCTGTAATTCTGGAAGCTGAATGAAGGAAAGAGGCTGGGAATCTCACTGATCAGTATGTAGACTTTTCCTTAATCCCCTTTATTCACCTGCCTGCGTTTAGAGCCCCTTTGTCTCAATATCTCAGAAAAACAAACCTCTTATATACTACTAGAGTTCCTCCTCCTGCCCCCAAATCTACTTTTTTCTTACTACCCAGTTGGAAACTACATTTCCCAATTTCCCTTGCACTAAGGTTCTGAGTGATTATTAGGTTCCCACAATTAGATTCAGTTGCCCGATTTGAGTGGCAGAAGTGAAATAGATTCTATTTTCCTTTGACAACTGACTATTAACACTGGCTATCAAGATTACAGTTTTACAGAAGGACCCAGTTTCTAGCTTCCTAAGTGTGAAGAAAGTGGCCCAGTATAGGTGGCTTTTTCAACTGACTGGAATACATATTTTGGCATCCATTTTTCAGCTTCCTGATATTCAAAGGCTGGTATGGCTGTGGCTCCAGAGGTGGGAGTTTCCCCGACTAGTCAGTTTTATAGTTTGGGTACATCATTTCAAGATATCCAGCTTGGAACCTGTTCTTTTATCGTTCCATTGATTCTATAAGCATATCATTCCTTGCATTAAATCTTTCTGTTTAAAATATATGGAGTGGTTTCTACTTCTTGTATATTCTCTGGAGTTTCTCTAGTCATATGTTTAACCTTGTAGATTAATCCTCTAATTAGCTTTCTCTTTGTCTCTTTCTGTCTGTCTGTCTCTCTCCATGTGTGTGTATAATGCTATTTAGATTTAGAGCGAATATGTTTGCGTCTTATCTGTACCCTTTTCTGTAGGACCTGAGACTTCAGCTTTCTCTAATGTACTAAGCCAAATACCACTCATGTACACATTTTCCATCTGCATGTCTTCCATTAAGTTCTTTTTCATTCCTTGTATGTACATGCTGGAAGAGGTTTATACTTCTTTTATGGCTTTACTACCATTTCATTATTGTTTCGGAAGAGATTAATGATAAATTCAGGTGTTCCATCTGCTGGGTTAAATTAGAAGTTTCTGTTGTCGCTAATTATTCATCTGAATATCTTTTTGCCAAGGAATGTATTTGGACTAATTATAATGGAATTAGATACTATGTCTTAGAGTTTTGGGAAAGGATGACAGTTCTGAAATATGAAAATGAAAAGATGAAGATTCCTTGTATTTTGTAAGTATTCTGTAGTTCCTGATTTTTTCCTATTCATTTTCTTCTTTCTACCTGAGTGGAAGAAAAGAAGAAACTGTGCTCTGTATTTCTGCTTTGTGCTTCACTGCTCCAAGATCTGATGCAGTTTGAAGATAGGCCCAGTGAAACTATAGTTATTGAGTCAGGTAGGCAGCATAAAATCCTCTGAAATTTAATGATTCATTCTCTGAAAATAACACTTAAGTCCAAATAAGGAAAGTAAGAATCGAGCTCACTGTGAAATAAAACAGAAGGATCTCACCAAATTATTATGCTTTTTAAGGTTACAAACATTTTAAGTTGCAGATTTCATGGCAATTTTCTAAGATTGTTACTTTGCAGATTTTAAAATTCAGGCTAATGGATAAGTTATCAAAAAGGGATACTTTCCCTGTATGGTATCCTGAAAATTTTAAGGCAAGAAGCCTCAGAGGCACTACTGTGACACCCCACCTCATTTCTTTCTGCAATCACCCTGAGTTAACAGTTAATAGCAAATCATACTTACTATGGATTTCATAGTCTGAATACTTAGTGTTTGCTAGAGCATGCACATTCTGACATGCATTTCCTGTTTGACTGCCAAAAGTAATGCTTGTTAAATTCTTGAATTTCAAAATGCTGAATAGCTAAAAATGATTCCACACAATTGGCTTCTGCAGACATTGTCAATTTTGACCTTTAATAGCCTAAAAACTCCCTTTAACAAACTAAATATCAATAGAATTTAAAATTCAAAATACTAAAAAATTTTATGTCTCCAGGCAGAACTTAAAAAAGAGATGACAAATGAGGGATTATAAAAGATAACTATAATTAGTACTTATAAATTAAACAACTGCCTCACATTTTTTCACCACTCTGACCAAAACTCTTTCTTAAAAGCAAGTTCATCACCGTACTGATCTTTCTGTATAAAAGACAAGGGACAGAGTAGAAAGAAGAAAATATGCACATTTATTTTTTTAAATGGACAATCTTTCATTGATTTCATTACAAATTAAAAAAAAATAGGACTAGAATCAATTTTAAAGAATTTAATGTTTTATATACTATGTATTCCTGAACCAATCAGAAGTAGAATTATCCTAGATAAGCTGTAAGGAGAGCGCAGACTTGTAATGGCTTAGTTCAAAAGAGGGCAAATCAGAAAAAAAAAGGCAAACATTTTTCCTTTTCTTCAAGAAAAATTTTACTGTTCTTTTTACCTCTTCTTGAACAATGTTTTACAGCAAACATTTCTTACAAATTCCTCTAACATGCTGTTTCTCAGAAATACTAATTTTTGCGGAGAGCAACTATGGTAAGGTAGTAAATAGGGATGAGACAAGCGAAGAGGTTGGTAGGTAAACTCTAAATCTGATCTCTTACATTTTAGGGTCCCGGTCCCATATAGGTGGGATTGGAACAAATTAGCTCAAGGCACTGTTTAAGTTATTTAAATTCTCTGGTTCTCTCAATTTCCTTATAGAAAAAGAAAGATTTTGATCTAATTTATTTCAAAGATTATTTACATCTCTAACGTTTAGTGGAGGTTGAGAATTTAGATACTAGTCAGATTATAGAGGGTCATAGAAAGCAACATGATCAAACATGTTAGTTTTAGATTTGCAAATCTGAAAAAGTCTTAAGTAAGATCTCCAGAGAAAACATTGCTGTGTTGGCCAGTATCATGAAAGCTGATTATAGAACAATTTTGATGTAGTAATGGGTGACTAATGCATGAGCATCTTTGTACTTTAATTAGAGCCATGAAAAGGATTCTTAAACATAGTATTTAGAGCAGAAATTTCTCCTAGTGCAGTTACACACAAAAGAACAATGAGAAGAACTGACTGATAAAAGATTAATAATGTTTTAAATAAATATTGTATTTTGAAATAATTTCAGATTTACAAAAGTGCTGCAAAGGTACTATGTACAGTTGAGTTCCTCTAAATTCTTTACTTGTTTTTCCCTAATGTTAATATTCTACATAACTCTAGTACATTTGTCAAAAATAAGAAATTAATAAAAGCATAATATTATTAACTAAATTATAGATTTTATTCAGATTTCACTGCTTTTCCACTGATGTCCTTTTCTGGTTCCAGAATTTGGTATAACATTTTTGGAAATAATCTAAACTTAATCATCTTTTTTTTCTAATTCATGAGGAAACAGAGGAAGAGATTATTCATGTGACTTCTCTAGGGCTGTAAACTAATTAGTGGCAGAACAGTAATGTGAATTTCAGTCTACAGATATCTTTTATTTTGTCATTCATTGATTTAATAATCCAGTAGCAGTTCTTAACACTTTCTGAATTATAGGCCACTATGGAAATCTAGTGAGAGCATTAGAAAAACTTCTTTCCAGAAAAGTACACGTATGAGTACACACACAAAGTGTGTCAGGAAACTCAAATACACTTACCCTAAGACTTACTTAAATGCTACGCAACATCCCATCCGCCAACAGCACCACTTTTACCCATGTTCTACCTTAGATTTCTGTATCAGATTTTACTTGAATTGGTTACATAACCACAAAATGTCTAAAAATTACTTTTCTTCATGGCCTTTTAAGCTAAAATATGAACATCTAAAAAAATTCAGAAAGTGTCCTTTATCTTTTATAATTGCAAAATAAACACTGACCTCTAGATCACTTGAAATGATGCCACTTTTAAAGAAGAAAAAGAAAAATGTGGGTCGGTTTTCCCCCTTGCATTAGATTATGCTTAATTATCTTAGTAACTAATTTTCACTTTACCATGATTCAAATAATGTAGAGAGTTTAGTCAAACTTGGCATTATTTATAAACATTATTATTTGTGGCCAATAAATAGCTATTACTTATAATTCATAGAAATTCCTTTTTGTGTGAAATTAATGTGTACTTATAAGAACTATTGACATGAGCCAGATTATAATCAACCAAACTATAAAAAAATCGATTATCAGACCCACTGTTTAATTTCCTATATATGAAATAAAAAATAACCATTATTACACAGTACTATATATATTTTTTTGCATTGATTCTGACAACTACTTTAAGCAATCAGAACTATATAAGTAAGCTAATAAGTAAGTATGTACAATTTTTACTATAAAAATAACTGTAATATTATATTCTGATCCTAAAAGACTTCACTGTTATGATCTTAAATGTGCTGGTAAATATATGGAATGATTAAGGTGGGATATTGTAAAGGTCAAAAAATTAGGCCAGATTTATTTTTAAAAATTAGGAAGGTTTATGATTTCCAATCCTTAGAATTATATTTTCTGGGGAAAATGCTACTTTGTACAGCAGGGAGACAAAAGAAGAAAGAGCAAAATCAAAATGTCTAAATGAGTAAAATATCTCATTCAATTTTGCTAGATGTGACTTTTATTGGCACATTTAAAAGGGTAATATTAATGTTGCCATCTGTAACTGGAAAAACAGAAATATAACTCTTGAGGAATAGCTCAGGTTTTCCTCTTGGGAAAACTATGAAGTCATTTGTCTTTACTGATTATTTTTCTTTTGTAAAATATATTGCCTACTATCTTGGTGCTTCTATAAAGGATAAGATGATCAATAAAGTCACTTAAAAAGACTGATAGGACAGTCTTTTAATCAACCCAAATACTTTTTATTTTCTTTAAATATCAAGTCACTTGTACAAATGAGCATTTTGATTTTTTAAAAATAGGAGGTTACAAGTAAACTACTAAACAGGAATTTCCTGAAGTTTGTTGGATATCTTTCCCCATATTAAGTATAGGAAGACAAGTATTTACCGTATAGTATCTCAGTCTTGTATATTGGCAAAAGAATAGAAGCAGATTTTCCAGCTAGTGTTTTTAACTAGAATTTATAACTTTTACATGCAAAGAAAAATATACCTAAGAAACTTCATGTTTCTTCTATTACTCTATGCATACCTCAATATACTAGAAAGATGTATTCCTCTAAATTGTCTATGAAGTAAAATTCTGACTAGCAAGCCTCTATTTCCAGCAACTTTTATTATTTGCATTAGACACAAAATGTTTTAGCCTCACAGAAACAGAAAACAATCTTCTGTTTAACTTGGAAGCCTCTATTTGCCACAGCTTTATTGTATACACTCGTGTTTAGATCCAGAGTTAGAGATACTGATATGGTCAGAAATTTGGAGACACCAAGTAATTATTTTAGGAAGAACATACCTCTTCTTTATTACCCTGAGTCTGAGAACTCCAGGAAAGCAAAAGTGCAACCTGGGCATGTTTATATTTACAGAGACAGGAAAGGAGATTAGTGGACATTTGGTCCTGTCTAAAATGTCCATGGAAATATCCGGCCCATTGCAAAGGTCCTTGATATTTGGTCCTGTCAAGTAGTCCATAACACTTATTGATATTTTTTGTTTATAGGATTAATACATTAAAAAAACTGTCATGTTTTATTAGTCCAATAATTGTGTTGTGGCTGTTTTGCCAACAATAACCCTTCTTGCCTCTGTAGCCTAACTGGTAACTGCATATGGAGTCAAGTAGATGCGTTGGCATGGACTAAATGTCTCTGAGGGTGTTTTGGAAAGGATCAAATGTCCTGCAAGGGGAAAGGAACAGAATCTCCCTTGCTTGCTCCCTACGACTCTCTTTACCATTCTCTAGCAGAGTCATTGTTAAAGACTTAATGTCTGTGTCCTTGCAAAATTCACTTGTGGAAACCCTACCCCTCAACATGAAGGTGTTAGAAGGTAGGGCCTTTGGGAACCAGTGAGAATTAGATGAAGTCATGAGGGGAGAGCACTCACGAACAGAATCAGTGCCCTTATCTGAGTCATGAGAGCACTTGTTTCCCCGCTCTTTTTCACTGTGTGAGGAGGATACAAGAAGTCAGCCACTGGAAAGCTACAAAAGTCTCTCACCAGAACCCGACCATGCTGGACCATGATCTTCGACTTCTAGCCTCCACAATTGTGAGAGATATATTTCTGTTGTCTATAAGCCACCTAGTCTATGGTACCTTGTTAGAGCAGCACGAAATGACTAGTTCAATCTTGTAGCAGGTTTGTCCTTTCAGGAATCTATATCTTTAGTTTCCAGAGCACTCATCTTGCAAAAGTCCTTTTCTTCCAAAGATTTTTTTTTACATAATTGATACATTAAAAAGAAAAAGTATGCTTAACTCACAGGCTTGTTTTGCTTTTCTCATTTTATAGTTGATCTACTTCTGGACTTTTCAGAATGCCTATTTTTCATTCACTGTGAAAGGCCCATCTTCTGTTAAAACTAAATTGTCTTTTAAGAGCTGCTATATAAATAGTATTGGGAGATATACAGTGGAGCAGGATAGGGTCGTGGTTAAAGTGCAAAGATGAGCTAGTATAAGTAGGATTGGGACTATGGTTCTAGGCAGATCTTAGTCCTTCAATTTTCCCCTTCTAGGTGGAATAATGCCCCCACACTCGAAAAAATATGTCTATTTCAGAATCCCTGGAACCTGTTAGCAAAGATGTATTAAGGTGCAGATGCAATAAATGTTGCTAATCAGCTGACTTTAAAATAGGGAAATTATCCTGGATTGTACAATGGACCTGGTGTAATCACAGGGTCCTTAAAAGTAGAAGAGAATGGCAGAAGACAAGAATCAGAAATAGATATGACAATGAAAGCAGTGTCAGAGGGGTGCAATATTATTGGCTTTGTAATGGAGGAAGGAAGTCATGAGCCAAGGAAAACAGGTGTTCTCTAAAAGCTGGAAAAGGCAAGAAAACAGATTATCTCCTAGAACTTCCAGAAAAGAATGCAGCCCTGATGACACCTCGATTTTAGTCCAGTGAAACCCATTAAGACTTCTAGCCCATGAAGCTGTAAGATAATAAATTTGTGTCATTTAAGTCACAAAGTTTGTGGTAATCTAATTAGCATATATGTAATTATGTACCTTCACTTAAATTGGGGGATTTTTTTTTTTTTTTGCATTTGAGATTTATTTTCTTTCAACCTTAAATATTACATACATACACCAAAAATTATATAGCTGCGATGTGCTAAATAGCATCCTCTTAACCTGGAGCTTATCAAAAGCTTAGAAAACTTGTAAACCTCTGGGCCTGTCTGCGAGGGCAGGGACGCCACTCAGGCGACATCTCTGATCAAGCCTGCAGTTTTGTAAGCTAAGGGCTGACAGAAGGCCCGGTGTTCATGGGAGAGAGGGCTGGCTCGCCTTGTGCAGTGAGCTACAGGCCACCTCCCAGCGTTGGCATTTCATAGTGGGAGGCGTGAAGTTCCTGGAGAACTTGCCCAGGCCTTGGGTGTGTTGCTGCTCCTGCCTCCTTGGGTCCTGGGACCTGACCGAGCAGCGGGCAGACACTGGCATCAGGTCAATTTGGCTTCGAGAAAATAGTTTTATCACATGATTATTATTTAGTCATCCATAAAATGCCTTTGCTAATAAAAATTTGTAGAAATAAGCTGCTTACTAGCTCAGTACTGAATGATAGCTCAAAATGCCTTTGCTCAAATTACCAAACCCACTGTTTCTTTGGGATTGCCAGATGAGGTCTGTAATTCAACTATCACACATCATTCAACATGGCTAAACTTATAAAATACAAGACTCAGTTCAGGAATAAGATAGTCTATTCCTTCATGGAAAGAACAGAATGAAGCAATAAATGAATGTCTAGTATATTCCAAGTATTAGGAACTTTATAAACATATTTAATCCTGACAATACTCTTCTGAAATAGGTATCAATTTTAAAAATGAGAAAACTAGGCCCAAAGAAATTAAGTGGCTAAACTTCACAGACAATAAGTTTTAAAGCCTGGATTCCAACCTTGGCACTCTGATCCTGGAGTTTGTGTACTTAGACACTACCCTATCTTGCTCCATTGTACATCCCCTGATATAGTGAGCTGCTTATATAGCAGTGCTTAGAAGGCAAGCTGGTTTTAACAGAAGGGGCCTTTTTAGTGAATGAAAAAGACATTCTGAAAAGTCCAGAAGTAGATCAACTATAAATTGAGAAAAGCAAAAATGTTCAAAGTTTGAGGAAAATTTCACATCAACGTAATTAAAAAGTCTTTTTGCATTTTTAATTTGCAAGTAGCAAGGAAATCTAATTAATGATTTTCTCAGGCAAATCATTAAATTATTCATGCCATTTCCAAGTTTGCTGAAACTGTCCTTAATATAAGCAAGTATTTCAGTTTCACAGATCAGTAGCTTGATATTAAAAGACAATTGTCTATAATGTGTGCATTATTTTAAAATTTGTATGAGTGGGAACAAAGATGGGTAAACATCACATTTATTAAAGTCAGACTCAAAAAATTCAAAACTCATTAAAGATTTCTGTTTGTCCAGAAATAAAACTAGCAATAAAGTGATCTAGGAGAAGAGGAAATGGTCCTTGGGCATTACTGCATGCAATAAGATGACTCACACACTAAATCTAAATAAATGAAGATCATCATATAAAAGTTATGGCCCTGATTTTAAAATAGTTCCCTATGTCAAAATGAATTTTGAGAAAACAATATCTGATCATTTCAACTCTAATATGAAATGTAAAGTAACCTAACTTATGTAATTACAGGTAAGTAATGTTCATGGCAACACTTTGTAATAATTAAATAGAAAAAAGAAACATAAGTGTTCATCAATAGAGGAATAGACGGATAAAAATTAAAATATAGTGTAGTTATACACTGGAATGTTGTATAGTAATTAAAATGTTGAACTAAAGATATATGTCTCAACATGGATAGATCTTAAAATATGAAATTTAAAAAATTAGAGAAAGATGCATACAGTGAAAAACCACGTACACAAATTAAAACATGTAAAGTAAAACTGCATAGTTTATGAATATATATGAGAAATTTAATGTATAAAATAATTGACTTTTAAACACACCAATTCATGAGGGTATTTGTCAAAAGAAAGTGAGGAACATTTTTTTGATTAAATAATAACTGAAGCAAATATAATAAAGTGTTAAACTCCAGTGATGAGATTTTGATGGGAATTGCATTAAATCTGTATAACGCTTTAGGTAATATGGTCATTTTAACTATGTTGATTCTTCCAATCCATCAAAATCTCATCGACATTTTTTAAAGAAATAGAACAGAAAATCATCAGGTTTGTATGGAAGCACAAAAGACCCCGAATTGCCAAAGCCATCCTGAGAAAAAAGAATGCGGCTGGAGGCATCACTCTGCCTGACTTCAAATTATACTACAAAGTAACAGTAATCAAAATGGCATGGTATTGGCAGAAAAACAGACACACAAATCAATAGAACAGAATCGAGAGTCCAGAAGCAAACCCATATTTACATGGGGAAATAATTTTCGACAAAAAAGCCAAAAATATATAGTGGAGAAAGGAAAGCTTCTTCAATAAATGGTGCTGGGAAAACTGGAAAGTCACCTGCAAAAGAATGAAACTAGATTGTTGTCTATCACCACACACCAAAATTAACTCAAAATGGATTAAGAACCTGAATATAAGACCTGAAACAATAAGATGCATAGAAGAACATAGGAACTAAACTCAAGGACCTTGGACTTAAAGAAGATTTTATGAATTTGACCTCAAAAGCTAGGAAAATAAAAGTAAAATAAATGAAGGGGACTACATCAAACTAAAAAGCTGCTCAGCAAAAGAAACCATCAACAAGGCCAAGAGATAACCATCCGAATGGGAAAATATATTTGCAAGCAACACCTCCAATAAGGGCCTAATATCCAAAATATCCAAAGAACTCATATGACTCAATAACAACAAAAAAACAAACGATCCAATCAAAAAGTGGACAGAGGACTTCTCCCCAGAGGACATACAAATGGCCAACAAATATATGAAAAGATGTTCAACATTGCTAGCTATTAGGGAAATGCAA